>NW_011888821.1:6995675-7008665 GCF_000151845.1 Pteropus vampyrus | reverse complement strand
CCTTATTTTTCTCTTAAGTATAAGCTGTTTCCCATATTATCACAACTCTATAAAACAATCCTCTGGTAATGAATTGTAAGGGTGGGCACATCCTGAGTTGACATCCCTTCCTGTGGACAAGCCATGGGGCCAGGCATTGTGCACGGAGAGGTTGCGGCCCTAGTTGGGGCGAGGAGACTAGAGTTTTCTGTTCTGTAAGGTTGGGGTGCCAGTGGCACCACCCGGAGAGGACTGGATGAAATGGGGACAACAGAACACTGCCCAGTGCCTGGCTCAGCATAACTGAGCTATAAACACTAGCTCCCATGGTCTTCAGTTTTTTGTTATCCACTTAATGAATTATAACCAAGGCAGTTTGCAGAGTGTTTAAACACAGGCTTTTGAAGTTGGGGGTGTTTGTGTTTTGCCCTTCTTCCCAGTGGTTTCCCAGAGTGTGGGGAGCTTAATAAATGAACTTAAGTGAGAATTTTCCTTTCAGTCTCTGTTAATTTTTCCAATTAGGCAAAGAGGAAGTGCCCATTGTGTTATGGTCTAACTACTACTGAGGTTAGACCTCTCTTATGCTTGCTAATTGCCGCCCTCCTTTTTTTTTTTTTTTAACCAAGACACCCTAGTTTGGGGACTTAGAGCCTTCAGGCAGGCAACAGCATCTAACTGGACTTTGCTATTAGAACTTTACCCTCACTGGCTGTTGTTTTTCCTTGTTTCTTTCTTTCTTTCTTTCTTTTTTTTTTTTAATATTTCTTATATTTATGAAATTTTGGTTTTCCATTTATGGCAGTGATAGACTTTAATGAAATTTAATATAATTTATTTAATAATTGATTTACTATTAAAAACGAGGGGATTTAAAGCAATATCTTGAAGCTGTCACGGGCTGGACAGAGTTTGGATAACCCTGTGTGCAGTCATGCAGATAGACACATTTCATCAAGTCAGCTGATAGGGGGCCTGGAAAAACAATAGCTGGAGTGCTGGGCCCTCTGCCTCTTGCTTGGCACCTTTACTCATCACTACATGGCCTCCTGATGCTGCCCCAGGAAAGAAGCTGATGAATTTCCTGACTCTCATGCTTCCCTTTGCTAGAGTCCCCAAGACCCTTGTGCATTTGGATAGGGGACCTTTGAAAATTAGCCGACAGCTTGAGGGCAGCCCCAGCTTTCCGGGTGCCTCCTATATGCCCTGTATTCTAACAACTTGGTCTCCATCCATTCTCCCAGCAGCCTTTGGGAATAGGTGCTATTAGTATCCTCATGTAGCACCTGAGGAACAGTCTGCAAAGGATGAAGTGATTTGTCTAAAGGCACATAGCGACTACATCCATGACTGAGCTGGCTAACACCAAAGCTCATGCTTCCCTGTGTCTCTGCAAGGGATTTGGAAGGACTTAAGTGTAGGTAGTTTCCCTGCCTCCATATATGTGAATAATTAAAAGCCCACACTAAAAGGCAGTGGGTGACGTTGGTTAGGTGACATACCTGTAGCTAAGGCATTGTACCTTCTACATTAATGATACGGCTTGAAGATCACAAAGTATTTCCAACCCAAAGTAATGAATCTCTAGTAGTGGAATTCCCAGCGCAGAGGGTGACTTATTTTGGGTAGCAACTTTTACATCTCTGTATAAGGCAGGCCCAGGATGGAGAGGAGAGATGGAATACACTATTGTTACCTAAAACAAGCTGCTTTACTTGAAGGAGCATCAGAAAGAAACTTGGAGAAGGAAGGCAGAGAAACATGGGTAGAGCCAACATTGAGTGCATGCATGTCCAGTGCCTAGTCTCTCCCGGCCACTTTACATAGGCTTTGTCACCCAATATTCTTGCTAACCCAGCGAAGTGGATAATGCCCCATTTTAAATGAGGACTTGGCTCATTTAGGCAAGATTACACAGCTAGGAAGTAGGAGAGCAGGCATTTAAATAAGAGGCCTGGATGGTTCCCAGGCAACTATTGCTTATCAAAATGGATCCTCAAACGAAATAGTGTAATATTGATACAAAAGAGAAGGCAAAAGGTCATATGGACTTTGAACTCTGCATCTGAAAACACTTGCCTGGCAACTTCAATTTCCTTGTCTGCAAAACAGGGCTGACATCCCCTCCTCCCTCCTGGAGTTGCCACAACAATGGAGATCATGTGGTGAACTCTCAAGCATCACACATGCAACTTACGCTCTTTCTGCCAACAGCGTTACTGGCTTCCCTCGTGTTTATCTTCCAGCCTCTGCAAATCCCTGCTCTAACCTCAGTTTCCCCATTTCTTCCAGGACCAGCAGAGGACAGATGTCAAGAACTCTTGTGCAAGTGTGACCAAGAGATTGCTTACTGCTTAGCCCAAACTAAATACAATTTAAAGTACCTCTTCTACCCCCGTTTCTTATGTGGGCAGGACTCGCTCAAGTGCGACTGACTGGCTTGACTTGACATTTCCTTTTGCACAAGGAAATAAAACTCCTTTTCACTAATTAACAGCCACATCTACTTCTTTGCAAGGGGGAACTGAGGCCACATGTTAAAGCCACAACCTGTGTTTGCTTTCTGTCAACTTGGGGCTGGAGCCTGTTTGATTTCCAGTTTGAATAAGGTCAAAACCCCATGCCTGTTTTATAAAACCACAACTATTTATGACTATATTGGTTTTTTTGAGGTACAGCCTTTATGAAAAAGCTGAAATTCATCTTCTAACCTCCCGATGGCAGCAGTCAGATATGAACAAACATTGGCTACGCACCTGGCCTTTTCTAGGTTCTGGTTTGGGGCAATATACAGATGGCCACCCTTGTGAAGTTCAAGGCTAGTAGTAGTTAGCTCAAGAAAGAATATTCTTTCCTGTCCCACTCCACCTGTAATAGTTAAGATTTATTTCCTGATTACAAAAGTATTACGTATTCACTAATTAAAAAAAGGCAAATATAGAGAATTATAAAAGAGGAAAAAACATACTCTTCATTCCCACAATTCAGAATAACAATCCAGAATAACTGCCTTTAGTACCTTAGTGTGCTATCTTTTCTGTAATTGTTGAAATGTAGTTGAGACTATTATTTTATGATTTTCATAAGCTTTTCATGTCTAAAAACTCTTTGGAAACTCCATTTTAAATAGCTGTATGATACCATTTTATAGATTGCTAACTTTTGGATATTGGTTGTATTTCCTATTTTGATCAATTATTCACATGATGAGGATACTTGTGAATTAATCTTTGCCACCCCCATTGCCCACCCACCTTTTTATTATTCCTTAACCTAGATTTGCAAAAATGAAATTCTTACATCGAAGGGTCTGAATATTTTAAAGACATCCCCTTTTGATGCACCTAAGTTTCATAGGATTAGGAAGGTATGAGGGAGGAGAGAGGCAGCTGTGGCTCTTGCTCTGTGAAGTGTCCATCCCTCCTCCTGTGAGTCCAGCCCAACCCATTTGCTTAGGCCAAGTCTCCTTTGCCCTCCTCACCAGAGCAGATGTGGGTTTCACTCATCTTTGGAGGAGGATGTGGGGAGAGGGTTAGGGGCACTGGACCTGGAAGTATAGTCCAGCTCTGGCCCAGCTCCACAAACACCACCCAGCCTCTAGCTCTTCATCTGGAAAGGAAAATAGTAACCCCCCCAAGGCAAGAGACCAGGCATATGCAAATACTGCAGTGTCCTCAAACCTGCAGTGCTGTCCGTGTCACTGGCAGGTCACGAGTGGTTAGCAGGTCAAGTCAGGCAGCCCTGGGACCTGATGAGCAAACACAGGAGGAAGAAAAACGTTCTCTCTTCTTTCACCTTAAGGTGGTTCCTTGGCTCAGTGTTGCCATCAGGCAGGGGGACTTAAGCATGACTTGTAGGTTGTATCGGGCAATGCAGATTTTCTTCATGTTTTCTACACAATTTTGTTTATATAATAGTTTTATCTTTATAAAAATATTTTTATTTTAAGTAATTTCTTCAAACTTTCAGATGCAAAGTTTGAGTGAAATCTTTAAAGATACAAAGGATTAATGAATGGTTCAGAGTCACAAAAGAACACTTTGGATGCAAGCTTATCTCTGCAGGGCCCATCTTCAGATGGGTCACAGTTCACATCCATTTTCACACAAGGTAATAAGAGGCCATAGTTCGTCACATTTATATTTAGAATTACAGCATTTGATGTAATTATACTTGCTGGGGTTTTTTTTGTTTTTGTTTTTTTGGTAAGACTTTATTTGAGCCAAACTAACGACATATGCTGGGGGTAAGATTTCAAAACCTCCCTATACTTGCTGTTTTATACATCAGACCAAGATAATAAAGATTATACAGTGAAGTCAATGTATAAAATGTTTCATTGAACAAAAAGACTATCCTGTATTTTATAGATCATATTCTTAAAAACAAAACAAAGCAAGCCCCCAAATAAAACAATTTTAAGTAGCACTGAGGCAGCTCAGCCTGGTGTGAATTACTTTCCATTTATTGCCTGACATCCCACTCAATCCCCCGCTCAGAGAGAGATCCAAACTTTCAGTGATTACAAGTCGGAAACAGTGTCGAGTCTACCCATCATTCTATTCTCAAACTGAATCCTTTAATGTTTAATTCTAAAACCTAGCAACTCTTCAAAAGATAGAATTGTCAATTGGATTCTGTTTTTACCTCTGTATTTTTTGTGTGTAACTGTCTATACCTATGACAAAAACCTTCTCCCATTTTCCTAAACTTGACTTAGAGGATAGGGCAGGCCCCAACGAGCCTGGTTTTGGGCTGTCGCAGGACTCTCACTTGCCCTGGGAGCCTATGTCAGTCAGAGGTTAGGGCAAGAGGGACTGCTGATGTGGCAGCCTTCTGATGTCGCCCATACCATGTCCTCTGAAGACCCTGGGTCCTTGCAAGCTGTCATGGACTGGGCCTCCCAAGTTCCTGTGAGCAAGGTGGCCAGGTGGGAGGTGCTGCTTCTATGTCTGCCCTGCTCTGGGATGTCAGTCCCTGCTGCCACAATGCCACAGGCAGAAGGAGAGAGGACCTGGTTGTAGCCTTTGACAGACAAAGCAGCACCTTGTTTACTAGGGGAAGAAAATAGGAAGTCCACTCCCTCCCCCGCTTCATTTAAGCATCAAAGCTCAGCCATCAGGGAGGCTGGAAGAGTCCTTCAGAGCCTGGGCAGTGCCAGTCACAACACTTGGGTTTCCAGCCGTCGGACTTCCTTGACCACGAGATCGATGTTAATAATTGGGTTAAAGTACAGGGCCCAGTAAAACAAACAGTTGCAAACAAACTGAGGAATGAGGGGCCAAAACATGGCCACAAAAAGCCCCTGTGTTGATACTTTCCAAAAATGGCTCCACATCCTCTGAGGCACAGTCCTAAAAAAGAAGAGAAGTGTTTGAGAGCTGGAACCATGATGGCAATCCTAATGATGACACCAGAGTGCTCAGACCCTGGGCCATTTCCCAGTGCAGAGTCCGGTCCCTGTGCTGCAAAGACCTTGTTTTCTGTCTCCATGTCCGAGACATAACAACCCATCATCAGCTCCCAGGATGAAGCCTAGATAGTACTTCCTCAGGGCAGTCCCCGCACAAGGTGAGACATCCCCATTACCGCCCCAACCCCATCTGCTTCGTTGCTGTGTCAAATCTGGATATAATTAACATACTTATTTTCTCTGCTAGGCTGTTGGCCTTCAGAGTATGGACTGTCTACCAAAAGAACTGTAGTACTTAGCAGAGAGCCAGGGGCAGAGTAGGGGCTCAATTAACTGTGCATGAATGAATGAGTTCACTGAATTTAAGGAAATGAGGGAGATTCTTATTTGGTTCTCAGCACTATTTATAAGGCTGCTCCTAATGGATGAGGCCAAGAAGCCATCGAGTCACTGGATGTTTCAGGCTGCAAGGATGCTGGTGCAGTGATGTGTTACTTCTGCCTGCCCAGCAGCCATCCCCTTTTCTTCTGGAAACACCTTCTGAGTTTTCCTTTGGGGGGGCTTCTTTCCCCTGTTCTTTCCCATGTGGTTTGGTGGGGTTGAAGCTAGCCATTTGTTGGAGGGATGAGTGCACACCTTGAACCTGAACAAGAAGAGCCCTGCATACCCCTGCACAGTGTGATGGGTTCCGGTGGGTACGTGACCAAGTCCGGGCCAGGGCAAAGGTGTGTGAGCCCCGAAACTTTCACAAGTTCTACAGGGATAGAAGTGCTCTCCTTCCACAAGGGTTGCTCAGCTGCTAAGATCTGTGCCTGGAATGATCAAGTGCCCCCACAAAAAAGACAGCTGCCTGAGGCCAAACAACAGGCAAAGAACAAAGCTGCGAGAGGGGAGAGTCAGTCCTGATGACAGCATTTGGGTCTCCGGGACCAGCCATGCAGGAAGTCTTAACTGGGTATTTCCCTTTTAAGGGAAGCCAGTTTAGGTTGGTTTCTGTCACTTGCAACCATGATTCCTGACTCTGACCTTCTAGCCCAACTCTCCATTTTATGCATTAATCCAGAAAAGTTACTACTGTTGCAGTTGGTGGCAGAGGATCAGAACTCATGCCTACAATTCCTCATCAGATCTCTTTATGCCCTACCAGAATGCTGTTTTCTATCAAGTAATTTCTTTTTCTGGTTGTTTTATTCCTTAATTGTTAAAATCCTTCATGCGCACCCTCCACCCCCAGGAATTATATGGTAGATTATTATGTGGGGATAAGATATGTGGGGAAACACTTTAACAATGAGCACCACGGAAACCTCCCCACCCCACAAAATAAAGATTTTTTTCCTATTTGCTGCTTAAGTGGGTGTTTCTAAACCAGAGCGTGAGGATGCCTTTTTCAGGCCCTGTTGCTCCAACCATCTCCAATATAAAAATACACTTACTTTAGTTCACTTCTTGACCAGATCCTCCAAAAGGAGAATAATTCCAGAACTGAGAGTAACATGGCATTGACGATGAGAAACCGTGATGTCCAATAATGGACCTCCAGCCAGTCCCAAGCAAATTCAGCAATCAGCTGGTACGGAAGGAAGGAGTATTTGACAAGGAATTCTCTCCACTGCTTCCATGTGGGCTCTCTAAGATCCTTTAAGAATAACATACAAACAACAAATAAAAATAAATAAAAATGGACACGAAAAATTATGAGGACTGACTTCTGGACAAAATATGGTGGTTATCCCAGGGAGTTTTACATTTATTAAAAACACAACAATCTAAAGTGAAATTTCCATCCATCGACTCACCTTGAATAATTGTTACATTGGATAAATGTTAATAAAGAGGTAGAATTGAGACTCTTGTTCTGTAATTGTGGAAGCTCAGAAATGAAAAATCTAAGCAGGAGTTAAAAATAATGAGATTGAAATGAATTGAAATTAACCAGTTTTTAATTTCTTCATCACTGCATAGGTAGCTCAGTTTCCTAAATTCAACATCTAAGCTATGGTAGAATGACAGTAGGTCATGGGAAAATTAAACACACACCTTGAAAAAGAAGTTTTTTGGGAAAATTAAAAAAAAAAACAACTTTAATTACAGATAGAAAGAGGATTAACAGCAGTATTTAATTAACTCACAGGCATCCAGAAGGCTAATGGGAGCTCAACAAGACTGTGCACAATGGAAAAGATACTGGATCTTCCAAGAAACACATCAGCCTGGTGAGCAGGCAAGGGCTGTTGGGGCTTGTTCAAGTGGAAAGGTCAGTGGAATGTGGATCATATATGGCAATTCCTATATCCATGTGCCTTTTTGATATAAATAGATCAGAGGGATTTCTCTGAGAGAAGCAATGGAAAGGACAGTATGCCCTCATTAAAAAACCAACTAGACACAGAAATCACCCTGAGTCAATGAGATACACCAACAATTCTGAAGGAATCCATGGGTCGAACTGAAGAACCAAGAGGTGTGGTGGCGGGGGTGGGGTGGGGGTAGGGTGGTGGCGGGGTAACCCTCCCTGCCAAGGGCCCAGTGGTCAGGTGGCATTACAGCTCCCATCAGTGAGCTGGAGGATGGCTTACTGTTCAGAGGCCAACAGAATGGATACTACCCCTGCCTACCAGACAAGTAATCATTCTTTGGAGAACTTATTAAGATACTTATTATCAAGCTGACAGGCCCATAAATCTAACCCTCAGGTAATCTGGACCTATGCTATCAACTTTTATAACAAAAGCATGCTAGGGGTTTTTTCCCCCCTAAATATTTCAAGATCAGAGGGCAGCACTTCTTGCTATGCGATACAGGAGACAAAATAGGCTTCTGGGAGCAGGGAAGTTCCTGCTTTATATTTTGTAGGGGCTCTCCTTGCAAAATTCAAATGAAAAGCTGGTGTTGCTTGCTCTTCCATGATAGGTTACAGCTATGTCTCCAGTTCCATGCCACATTGAGAAATGGTAGAATAATTTATTTAAGGCACTCTGCAGACCTACCAGAAGCTTGGCGATGATGTCTTCCTCAGAGCTGTCTTCTTGCAGAGGGCAGATGGTATGGATGAAAGGTAGGAAGGTGTCCGTGTAGTCAAACAGGTAGAGGTACAGCAGGCCGAGTCTGGGGGAACTCTTGAGAGCATACAGCAGGAACAGGGACCTGCCCGGGTTCACAGCCTGCAGTGGGTGAGGTAGGTGCAAGGCCACATTACAACCAAAGTGGCCAGTTCCCACCCATGCTCCTTCTGCAGCCTCAAGCCCTTTGCCATCAGCCTTTTTTTGTGTGGTTTGAATAAACAAAAGAAGAGGCTAAGTAATAAATCTTGGGGCTATGTTATATAAAGATCCAATCTCTCTCCAAGGCTGGGGAGGGGAAGATGGATGAGAAGCATACTCCTAGGCACTACTTGTAGAACACAACCTTGTAAAGCAATTGTGTAAAATTTATCAGTCTTAAAAACATTTAATTTTACCAGTCTATTAGTGGGCACTACTCAATAAAAATAACCTGAAATGCATAAGGCTTTATGTACAAATGTTTAGCATCACATTGTACGTAATAGAGAAAAAGTAAAATCGATGACCTAAGTAATGTAGTTACAGTAGATATTTAACTATTGAAAAATGAATATGAGACATTTTGGATAATGTTTATGATAAAATGTTAGGTGAAAAAGAGATGTGTAGTGACCCGATCTCAACAGTGTCCAGTGCCAGGAAAGCAAGGCCTCATTCAGGGCTGAGATCCCTTTCTTAGAGGGGCATGTCGGTCACACGAGATGTCAACAAACATTTGTGGAATGAATATATCAACAAAAGGACTATTTCAGTTATGCATAGAAAATTGTCTAGAAGAAAACAGAGCAAAATACAATGTTAAGATTGCATTTTTGAATCTTAGGTGGAATTATGGGCAATTTATTTTCATTTTTCGTACTTTTTAAATTTTGCTGCAATGCATGTGTATTTATATTTTTCCTGAATATAAAAGTAACTGTAAAATGATTCAACTTACTTGGTGCTTCTAAGCATCAAATGAAATGGGCAAAAGATATGACTGGACACTGCACCAAAGAAAATATAAGGATGGCAAATAAGCTTGTGAAAAGATGCTCAATATTGTTAGTCCTTAGAGAAAAGCAAATTACACCACTGAAATAATATGACGTTTGGTTGTGCTTTAATAGAACCTCAGGACGGAGGGTGTGGGGAGTGGGTGGAGGGGTACAGATGAAATAAGAATGCCCATGAATTGATGCTCATTGATGCTGGGTATGAGTACACTCTTTCCTCTATTTTTATATACACCTAAAGTTTTCTATAGTAAAAGATTTTTTAAAAAGGTCCAACTTGTGGAATGAATGATTCCAGGTCTGGGGCAGGAAAGGTACAGGAGTAACTTGAACACCTTGTCATGTGAGAAAGGAAAGTATCAAAGACTAATGAGGTCATGTCAAAAGGATTCACTAGCAAGTACATTATAACTCAATTCAAAAGTTAAATTTAAAAAATGGACTCGGAAAATGAGGAGTCTCCTTAAAAAAGATGGGACAATTTGAGCATAATTACTGAAATGTATTCAAACACATCACAAATGTGAAAATCCTCAATTAATAATGATCCTAAAGAAACTGGTCACCTTTGGAGGATAATAGGGAGCCAAATCATTATTCTGAATCTGGTAAATAAAGGGAAAGAATCAAGCACTCAAGCACTTAACCTGCCTTTCTGGTATAAACTGTATTTAGGGTAATCAAAATGGTTGTTGAGGGAAATTTTTTTTCTTTTTTTTAGATGTAGTTCAGCTAACGAATGAGGAAGAAATTACAGAATTACAATATCACCATTTTGCAACCCCTGATGAACTAATGGATCCAAAAATCAGTGATCATAGTGGCTGCAACCATCAGAAGAAGACAAGTGTACATCACGAGCCTCTTCATGAAAGGAAACACCCATGAGGTAATCTTGCCAACATACCACACTGAAACCAAAGCAAGTTTCTAGATCTAACTACTAGATTACAGGATATGCAGGGGACAAAGGGACCTGCTGGGTGACACCACAGAGAATCAGCAAAATTCAAGATGTGGGTAAACTACAGGAAAAAATGATCTGGTTTCTTCAATAAATGCAGGGTAACAAAAAGAAGGAGGGAGAATTTATAGATGAAAAGAGACTTAGGATAATAAAACAAAGTAAAGTAAAATAAAAATTAAAATAAAATAAAAAAGACACTTAGGAGACATAGCAACCAAATGGGGACCCTGTTTGGATGCTAGTTAGAACAAATCAACTAAAAAAAAAAGAGATGGGGGATTTTTAAATACTGACAAGTTATTTGACAATATCAGAGAATTACTATTAATTTGGAGGATGTTTTGTCTTTTCAAAAAAGTCTTTACTTTTTAAAGATTCACACTGAGATATTTACTGTGAAAAATTAGGTATCTCAAATTTTCAAAATAATCAGGGAGGGAGTAGATGAGCGTATTGTTGAAATAAACATGGCCCTAAGTTGCTGTCTCTGGGATGGGTAGATGGCAGATTTTTTTCCTGCTTTTGTGTATGTTTGAAATTTTCCAAACTAACAGTTTTTTTTAAAAAAAAATCTAAGTTCTAAAAATATCTTTGTGCCTTAACTTAGGTGAGACAGATATATGTGGGAGCAGCTATTCATTCTAAAGCAGTGTCTACCGATTTTTTTCATTATCACTCCTTAAGGAGCCTTTTAAAAACATTTTTTCGTAATTCCTCTCCACTCCAATGAAATATCAATACCACAAATAATGCTGTGTGTCTGTTTATATACTGTGGTCTTTTGGAGGGCCACAAATCTTTATAGTAGCTAAGACTTTTTCACCCCCCAAGAACCAATGGCCTTGTGGTGATACTGCTCCCACTGAGTATGATATTCTAAAGGAACAAAGGTCCCAGAAAAAAAGTCTGACTGCATCCAGCCACATCATAGTACTAACCATGAGAAAGTAGATGACCAAGTTATATATTTGTAGGTCTGGAGTCAGCTGGATCAAAATATTCCAACTCTTGGCTACTTCCGATCAGATAAAGAGGAGAAGCCAACCACCCAGGGAGGTTTATGACCACAGCACTACAGTGGGGAGCTGTCTTTCTCATGTCTATTGAGAATAGTGGCATTCAGGAGGCCCTGCACTAGACACTAGGGCTGGAGAGGGACTCTTAATCGTCAAATGGCCACCCTTGAGAGGGGCTGGTAACAGATCTCAAGGAACAGGCTAAGATTCTGCTTGCTTTTATACCAGGACCAGAATCATGTTCCCTCCCATTCACTCTGGTTAATATTAAGATACTATTTCATATTATAAATAGAGGGTAATTGTTTGGATATGTGACCCAAAAATGTTCCCCCAGATATTAAAACCCACCATAGGATTAATATTGGCTATGAAAAGAGTCTGACCGTATTAACAAAACTAATCATTTATATATATAAAAAAAGTAGGGATTTTTAAAATTAAAAAACAATAAGAAAAACAACATACTTTCTACTTAGAAACTCCATGCCCATTCTTCAAATTTTTTGAGACCAGTGTTTCTTTAGTTTTAAAGTAATACAAGTATATAGTAAACATATTTTTTCCCCAATGGTACAGAAATGTGTTAAGTGATATACTATTCTCCCTCCCATCCAACTCTCAATCCCCAGATGAAAACATAATGTTAAGTTTGTGTCCTCCTCAAAATTTTCTATGTATCTGCAAACATATACATACATACGTACATTCAAATGTGTGTATTTTCCAATATGCTTTATCTTCAGTTAACACCACAATGTGGGCATCCTTCCTTATTAGCATCCCCAGAATTACCTCCTTTTGTAATGATTACACATATGGATGTGCCATATTTATTTCACCTGTTCCTAATAACGGGCACTCAGGTTGTTTTCCATGTGCTGCTATTACCAACGATGCTGTGGTGAACACCTTGTTCAAAGACTGTCTGTGGCTCAAACATTCAGTTCTCACAATAACTCTCTGAGGTCACTCACTGAGGAGAAATAGGCACCGCAAAGGCTGGGTACTTGCTGCTGTTCCCACAGCCAGTGTGTCCTGGAGGAGCCCCGGCAGTCAGGCTCCCAGGCCCTGCTCTTCATCACGGTGCTATGCTGCCTGTGCTCTAAATGCAGAACGAAGAGTAGGTGGGATTTAAAGTTTTATAGTTATTGACAAATTGCTCTCCAAAGAGATGTATGATCTGCAAAACATGAGTGCCTCTTTCCTCGTATTTTAAATGTTTTCATCCTTGACAATATTATAGGTGAAAATATGCCATTTGGTTGTTTTAATTTGCACTACTTGAATTTTGAGTGGGCATTCCCCCCCATAAACTTACTGGTTATTTATATTTATTTATTTTACTCCATGATGTCTTTTTTAGGTATAAGTTGGAATATTCCAAATATTCTATAACAAATAAAAAATAGAGTATTCGTTTTACAGTACCGTATTTGCAAATTCCTCTCTGTGAAGGAGAACCAATAGGTGCAGTCATGTTGAGCAATTTACCAATATCTAGTCAAGTCGAAGATGTGCATTATTTAGGACCTCGTAACCCTATTCAAGAAACTCT
>NW_011888821.1:6977620-6994550 GCF_000151845.1 Pteropus vampyrus | reverse complement strand
GCTACAACTTGAACGAACCTTGAAAACATGATGCTAAATGAAAAAGCCAGACACACAAGCTCACACATATTGTATGATTCCATTTATATGAAATAAAAAATAGAGTATTCGTTTTACAGTACCATATTTGCAAATTCCTCTCTGTGAAGGAGAACCAATAGGTGCAGTCATGTTGAGCAATTTACCAATATCTAGTCAAGTCGAAGATGTGCATTATTTAGGACCTCGTAACCCTATTCAAGAAACTCTTATATGTGAGCGTGGGCACTTCCAAAAAAAAATGTCCACAGCAGCACGATTTCTAACAGCAAAAATGGAAACAACCTGTTTCATCAACAAGAAAAGGCATAAACTGCCATGTCCCTGTGCAATGTGAATACTGCACACAAGAGAAAAAGAGTGGACTGGTGCCGCAGAGATGAAGGCTACTACTTGCAGAGGATAGGCTCAGTGCATGCCTCTTATGTTAAGGTTGAAAACTTATACAACAATGCTCCTAGTGCTTGCGGATACGTATCCGTAATTCAGATAGAAAACAGGCCTGGGAAGGATGCGCAGCCCAGCTGCAGGAGCGTGGACCTCTAGACAGGGTAAGGAGGCGGGGGCTTCAATCATGTCTGTGATGTTTTCTTAGGTAGTGGGCATGCAGATGATTGCTAGATTGTTTTCTACACTTTTTTCAATTAAAAACATAAAGAGTTCACCTTATATTCCCAGAGATTTTGGGGGGGCTTCACGCCTAGTGCTTTGACACGCTCCAGTTCCATGAGGATGGCTCTTCTGTGGCTGCCATTTTCTATGGTGTATGGTGCCCTTGCAAATTCTTCCTCTGTTAAAGTTAAAAGCAATCTGTGGTGGGGGAGGGGACAGAAGGTTTCTTTTGAGATTATATACTGGAAGCAAATTTTCCACAGTTAAGAGTTCCATCTTATAACACAAATACTTTAACTTTGAGGTAGGTTACTTCATATATGAAATAATATTAATGATAGCAAACAACTGACTACTTACTATTTGCCAGTGACTTTCTGAAAATACTTTCATAAATCATCACTGATCCATTTAACAATACTATAGGTGGCCTTATGCCCATTTTGTGGATGAGAAAACTGGCTTAGAAAAATAAAGTGACTCACCCAAGGCACACCCAGGTCTGCTCTGCTCCTAACCTTTGATCTTTCAGCTATACACTCTGACCTCTCACACATTACTCTATTTTTTTAAGTGTGTGCGTCTAGAAAAAAAATTGGAAAGAAATCCAGTAAAACATTATGACATTAAGAGTAGCTGTTTCAGGGTAGTGATTTAATAAAAATAACTGTAGATCTCTTCTGTTCCCTTTCATCAGAAAACTATCAGAAAACACAAATCCACTTCCACAGTGACTCGTTAAAAACATCCCTGTGCACTGACAGATGGAGACCACGCAAGCACGGCTGGAGGAGTATACAATGAAGTCCCTTTGTGGGTGGGTAATTTAGTAATATTTATTAAAGTGGTAAAGAAATATTCCCTTTTACCCAGAAATTCCTATCCCCTAGAAGGAAGATAGTTATGCAAAGATATACTGTATTAACTAGGTAGAGAATTTTTTTAAACCACAATTCTGGGGTGTGTGTGAGTGGTTGTGTGTATGAGTGGCTCTGTATGTGCACATGTGCTAATTCTTGCAAAAAAACAGTTTAAGTGGGAGCATTGTGTTTCCCCAAAGGAGAGTCAAATGTTGAAAGCTCAGTTCAGTGGGAAAAGCGACTGGGGTGGCAGGTGGGGCAGCCAGGCAGACTGGCAGTGAGTGGGCTCTGAGTCTGAAACAAGCGGAGAGGAGAGAACGTACTCTCAGCACTGCATGGTGTTCTAAGTAACATCTCTGCAGTCCCTCCAAGGACGGGAGGTCCTCTGGAGGGTGCAGGGGCTTGGTGACGGGCAGAAGCAGGCCTCCCCGGAGCCCAAGGATTAGTGAGTTCCTCATACCAATGAGTTCCTTCAGGCACTTGCTGCAATTTTGTATGGAACTGTGTCTAGAAGAGGAAAAAGGAAACAACCCGAATATGTATTCATGGAGATCAATTAAATGGACTTTACCATGTATACATACATACGTACATAAAACAGATCTGCTGTGTACAACCGTATTTTCAGTTTAAATAAATAATGCACATTTCTATGTGTATGTCTGTATAAACATTGAAAAAAATCTGAAAAGGTGTCCAGCAAGATGATAACACTGGTTTCTCTGAAGAGTAGTATTACCAGGGTATTTCACTTTTACTATCCTTTAGTTCTATATTACTTTTTAAATAAATAATAAATGTTACTTTTATAATCAGGAAGCAATAAATTAAAATGTCACTGACATAAAATGGTATGGTTTCTTTGGAAAATAGTTTGACAGTTCTTTGGAAAGTTAAACATAGAGTTACTACATGACCCAGCAATTCCACTGCAATGGATTACTGAAAATATATGTCCACACAAAAACTTGGTATACAAATGATCATAGCAGCATTGCTCATAAGAGCCCCCAAATGGAATTAACCCAAATGTCCATCAACTGAATAATGGATAAATAAAATGTGGTGTAGCCACAGAATGAAATATTATTCAGCCATTAAAATGAATGAAGCACTGATACATGCTACAACTTGAACGAACCTTGAAAACATGATGCTAAATGAAAAAGCCAGACACACAAGCTCACACATATTGTATGATTCCATTTATATGAAATACTCTGAATAGGCAAATTCATAGAGACAGAAAGTAGAATGGTGGTGCCCGAGGCTGAGGGAGGAGAAAAAATGAGGACTGACTGCTAAAGAGTAAGAGCTTTCTTTTCAGGGATGATAAAATGTTCTAAAACTAGATTGTGATGACACTGCACATATCTGAGAGTATAATAAAAACCAGTGACTGCACACTTTCAAAGGGTGAATTTTCTGGCATGTGGATTATCTCAATAAAACTGTTTAAAAAATGTCTGTGATGTATCAAAGATTTTGCTCCTCACCTTCCATTTACTCTTTCAGATAAAAACCTGTCTCTGTAGAGAGAGGCCCAAGGGCCCAGCTGCTCCAGCCAGAGGACAACTTCTTCCGCTGTCCATTTGGCCACAGCTTTGTGGACCAGGAGGTCATGTTCAGATTCTCTGCTGCTCCAGTGATACACGAGCAGGACCACCTGGGGAAAAGTGACAGGGACCTTAAAGACACAGAAAGGTCCGAGATGCCAGTTTCTAAATATGTGAATGTGGGCAGGGAAGGGAAGAGGCTGAGCTTGAAGGGAATGGAGCCAAGTCTGTACACAGAAGCAGGGCAACGCCACTCCCAGAGCACTGGAGAGCAGGCTCTTGTCTGCTGACTGCGGGGCCCTGAGGGAACAGAGACAGAAGCAAGACTCACTGCCGGACACCTAGGAACACTGCGCCCTTGACCCCAGCAACCTGGCCAACAGATCTCATGTCTCTTTTCTATTGGAAAATTTTTAACATTTAGATTTCTGTAGCGTGGAACTTAAAAAGGAAACAGTCTCTACATTGGAAGTTAGTAAAGTGCTGTGCTTAAGACTCTGCCATCAAGGCAGACATGGTCCCGAATTCCAGTTCTAACACCTTTTTGCACATGTTTCCTTAACTCTAAAATGGAAATAACAATGGTGCCTATTGCACAGCTTATGAAGAAGATAAAATGGGATAAAGCTAACTAACATTTACAGGGCTCTGAATATTATGTTCTCTACTTGAGTAACATCCCCAAAGAATCATACAACCCAGCAGATTTCAGTGTGTGCAGTGAATTACCACATGCAGTTATGTCGTTTAGGTGTGTTTCAACAAAACTGACTTCAGTGGAAACCATGAGAGTATGAGGGATAGAGAAAGAGCAATAAACTTACTGCCACACCAGTTAAAGCTGTGAGTACTCCAGAAAAGAATCCCCCTCCTCTCTGCTGATTCACTCGGCCTGTGTTGGGAGCTACAGGAATCTGATCATTTCCATATTTCTGAAAGGCTGCAAGACTCTGGACTACGTCATTATTCTGTTGAATGTCTTCAAATCGCATTCTAATGGCATCAGGAAATAATTTTTCAATGGCATCCCTATAGAGAACAGAAAAAAATCACAAGAGAGTTGTTTAACTGAATTCACTTACAATGTTTAAAGGACCAAATAAAACTAATAGTCAACATTTAATAATATACAAGTACTACAGAAGGATGGCCCTGCTGGTAACAGCAAAAAGTGAGAAACAACCTACATGTCCCCTGTTAGGTTAACAGCTAAATAAAACATGGTATATTCATACAATTAAATACCACGTAGTTTTAAACATGAATTTACTATCACTGTCTATCAAAGTGGAGAAATTTAAGACATACATATTGTTGAATGAAAATAGTAAACTTTAGAACCATACAGATAGAACACCACTCATGCGAGAACATGTTTGCATTTCCTACTAGGACCTATGTGTATAAAAATATATTTTTTAAACCTGAAAAAAAAATCACAACTGAAAAAAAAAACTGAAAAAAAAGTCATAACTGATGTTACCGTGGGGAAAAGGAAGGATTCTAAGATGGGTGAGGGGCCAAAGGGGTCTTTAGCTTTATCAGTAACATTCCACTATTTTAAAAAGAATGTAAACAAATGAATATATATATGTATTGCTTACATTACTAAAAATTCATAAAAAGGAAAAAGTTCAGTAGTAAGAGAAAGACCAACCATCAGGTCATACTGAAGGGTTCTTTTCATTTTCAGTTACACACAGAGAACCCTCCTTCAATTTAAGATTATGATAACAGTAAGAAACACTTCAGTTTCTTCAATTAAAATAAGACTGACAGGTAAGAGCAAAGCATTTGTGATTACATCTCTTGTGGAAAAGAGAATGTTGGGTTAATGTTTCATGTAACTTTCTGATACCCTGTTGATATCAAGAGAACAGAAGATCAGGAATTTAGCCTCAAAAACCTCACAATAAGCAACATTCCCAAAGAGTTTTGAACATTACGAATATTATGAATGGAATAATCTATCTGAAAAGTCTTGCCATTTCTTGTGTGATGCTATGCATAAGAACCTACCTCTATTAATGTGATAACTGCAACAGAGTTTAGTCAAAGGTTATGAAAATCAGCATTAAATCAGCTATCGAGAATTGTATCATTTTCTCTATTAGACCTAGAGTGTTCTCAGTGGATACAAATCAGTAAAAAGTTTATTCTATGGCAAAGGATTAAAAGCAATGGTCTGATAACCAGAATTTCTTTCATTCATTTATAATAAACAATAAACAAATCATAGTCACCTATGAGGAAGGGAGTCTGGATTTTCAGGTCCTTGAGCTCCCTGATTCACATTCCAGCAGATCTAGCCTCCGGCCTTTCAAACATGACTGCACCATTAAGAGGGACCACACTGAACAAGTTGTATGTGCTACCAATACAGACTGAACATTACCTGAGGAGAATATTAACTTTGGGGAAACCTTCCCATTTTTCTCTGCATTCTGGACACTCTGTTTTCTTTGAAGAAGCCCACCACAAAGCTAGGCAGTGCCGGCAGAAGCTGTGCCCACAGTTCAAGGTGGTGGGGTTAATCAGGATGTCGTAACAGCAATGGCAAGAAAATTCGCTAACAGAAATCTGAGGGCTGATGCTCTTGAGAGGGTCATCTTTCTTAAGGGTCATTGTGTTTGGATCATTTTGTTGAGACTCCTCCATCTCTTAGCAAATTCTAGGATCCACGGGCATAGAAAATTTCGGACTTAGAATACTGCTGTAAAGCATCATTAAACCTAGAAAAAAGAGATAGCAACAGAAATAAGACAAATAGCTTAGTAGGTATTTGAGATTACAGCCATTCTATTAAAGCTGATTTTTAAATGTAACAAATATGATTTCTAAAAATTCACATTCCAAAAACCAGATGAATATTACTAAATTTCTTTCTAGCCTATTTGTCATATTTTGAAAATTAGGTAAAGCAATAGTATAGTGGAAAGTTCAATAGACTTGGGATACAGTGTGGAGAATTCTAGATCTTTTTCACGAACTTCTTCTGAAAATGTAATTTTTCTAGCTTCAGTTTCTTCAATTAAATTTCTAAAATCCTTTTGATGTATGTGATTTTCAATATACCAGCTTCCTGTAAAATGTTTGGAGTTGACAGTAACATATGTATTTCAAGTAAATAACACATTTTATCCAAACAAATCTGATTTCTCATAAGGTATTTTACAAAAATTTGATTTTAGGGGTCGTCACAAGAGCAGTTCTAGGACATGACCGAAGCCTTGTTTTCTAGGTGCCCTGTGCCAGTCAACCTCCCTCGGCTCAGTGTTCCCCTCTCTCCCATATTAACTCAGACATGCTTCTCATGTCCTCTGGATGTGGCCAATTTGGTGCCGCAGAAACATGCTACTGTCACTAATATGCAAATGGCAAAGGGCTGTTCTCTTCTTATTCTCATCTGGGCCTTAGGGTCTTCTTCACTGCAAGGCAGTATGATGGAAAATACCATGGAGTTCGAATCTCCACTCCCCCACTCACTAGTTCTGTGACTGTTCATAAGTTACTTGAGCTCTCTGGGCCTTGTTTCCTCAACTGTGAAATGGTGATAACAGTATAAAACACTTCCAGGCTGCTTGTGAGGATTAGAGACAGTGAAAGTAAAGTGGTAAGGATGGTGCGTGGTGTAAAACAGGGGCTAAGAAATGACTATTCATACTATTCCCAGGATCAGAGTAAAGGCACTGGTGGGTAAGAGTTTCTCAGTCTTGCTATTGTGAAGGGAAAAAGAGTAAATCACTCTCTATCACCCACGCTGGTAACACAGTGAACAGCTAACAGTTTACGCTTTGTAGGCACAGTGGTTAAGAACACTGGTCTCAGGGCTGGGCTGCCTGGGTTCTTCCCCACCCCAGCCCTTTGCCAGCTGTGGGGTCCAGACCTCTTTTGAGTCTCAGCTTTCTCAGGTATGAATGGGGGTGGTAATAATATTTCCCTCAATTGCGAGGGTTTTGTTTAAGAGTCCAAGAATTTTTATGATCAGTTGAAGAGCAGAAGAGTCCATATTAACCCCCAAATATGGGTCACTCTTCATATTTGTATCACTGACTCAATCTATTTTTTAAATAATAGATTATAGATTATTGAGTTATTTCCATTAAAGAATTCAGTTAACATTCAATATTATATTCAAAGTTATACCAATATTTGCTTCAGGTGTCCATTGGGAGATTTTTAGAATGGAATAAAAGGATGCAAGCAAAGTGCCTAGTACCGATCCTGGCATATGGTAAGTAAACCATAAATGGTAACAATTACCTGGTTTCCAAAAGTACTGATAAGAGAATTTTATCACCTTTTATAGGGTGAAAAATTTTACACAGCACATGTTAACACTCTATTTTAAACAAGCAAATCTATAAACAAAGACTAGAGGAAAATACAATAAAGTATTAGTAGTGGCTGTGTTGTTAGGAGAAGGTCATGATTGTTCTGGTTGTGGTTTTCTGTATTTACCAAGTTGTTCTTAAGGAAGATGTATGATATTATAATTGTAAAATACATATATAAAATTGTAAAAAATATATCATATTCCTTTTGGCCTAACATCAATGGAAGATTTTTCCACTCAGAATATACACAACTAAATTTTATAGTTAGTATAAAAGTGGAATAGAGATTCCTCATCCAGTACTCATTAAAGATAGATATAAATTTAAAAGATTAAACATAAAATAAGTTAAAAATTTTAATATGTATTTAAAAGTTATTCACAATAACAGATCATAATAAAGAAGGGAACCACCTTCTGCAGGCCCATTAAAAACTTCTTTTTGGAAGAAGGACTCTAAGTAAATGTTCTTAATGACAAATTCTAAATTATTTTTTATAATCATATTTGTTCATTGTATGTTTAAGAACATTTAAAAAATTTCTAAGTGCTTTCCTTTGAGCAATCTCTTCAAATTGCTTCAGGAATTGGGAGATGTTATATAGGTTTTTGGAGAAAGGAATCATTTTGATAAAGAAATTCCTTTATTTGGCTAATAGTGATTAAAGAACTACCATGTGGAGAGTATTATCCAAGGAAGTAATAATTGAACAATTAGTATTTATTGAACATCCCCTATGAGCCTAGACACTGGGCAGGCCCTTTAGATATGTTCATCACCACATCTTGATTGTGTCAGAGGAGTGAGGGCTGTGTAAGGGGTCAGAAAAGGTGGGTCTAACTTAGGTGGTGCTCTCAGTGTTTTCATGCCCCGTTAATGACAAATGGGCTGATGGGAGCACATAAAGGTTTCAGAGGCAATGAGATCAGCAAATCTGTGCTTGAAGTTGATAAATCTCATCCAAAAGGAGGGCGTAGGCTGGGAGAAGTTATAAGTGAGTGTTACGCCCTCTGGGACTAAGGTGGCAAAAACGAAAATGGCAAAGAAATGAAAGGTGACAAAGCGATCAAGCAATCCAAGATATGTTTTAAAAAATAATTCATGGGCTTTGGTGACTAGAGAAAAAGATCAGAGATGCTGGCTAGGTTTCAGAATTAGGGAAGGAGAACAATACATCTGATAGAAATGGGTCACTGTAAACAAATGGAGCCAATCTCAAAAGGTTAGTTGAATTTTAGGAAAGTTGAATTTGAGGTGATGACAAGACTTCCAAGTATAACTATCCAGTGAGCAGCTAGAGATGCAAAGCTGTAGATGGGAGTTAAAAATGAAGCCAAGTCTATGGATTTCAGAGTCATTTGTAGAGAAACAATAATGTACATCCAAGTTAACTTCTCACAAATTAGCTTTTTAAAATGAGAACATACCTCCCCCCCGCCACACCCCCCTCACAAAGAACAACAGAACAATAAAACTAGAATGCACCACTAGTTCCTGGCTTACTGGATCTGAAAACTTATTTTTCATGAGAGAAGACAAACCACACACTAACATCAAAAGTGTATTTTATAAGTCGTATTTTGAAAGGCTGAGATGGCCACTAACTCTGTTTTATAATTGTCTTTAACAAACCAGAAACTGCATGGACTTTGATTACATCTTAGGAATTTTGCTAGTTTTATTTTGCTCTAAATTCAAAATGTGAAAGCTAACAGAGAAAGAATACACATCTTAAATTTAGTTGATCTTTTCTGCTATTTGTCTGTATGTATTTGGGTTATTTCCATTAAAGAACTCAGTTCTTTTAGAAGATGAAACTGCCTCTTCAGTGATAAAATCTAGCTCAGACACTTAAATTTCAAGCTGTGGTGTTCTGACTTGGGTAAGCACACCTTTCTGCACTGGCAATGATTAAAGGCCTCTTTGAGGATAAGGCCCAGTGTTCCTGAGGATATTTACAGCTGTTCTCTACAAACTTGGCACACTCATCAGCATGTGGGGCTGTGAGAAGATTCGCTGGCTCTTTCTGAGCTCCTTCACAAGTAAGCAGGCATTAGAATACTGCTGAAGCCTCCTGGGCTTTTCCCCTTGTCTCAAAAGCCTCAGGGAAGGCTGGGGGAACCTGGTCAAAATTGGGGCAAGGAGAGTCACTCCATTCTCACCACCAGTGCCCTGTTCACATGGATATACTGTGGTTTATGTTTGTGTACTCTGAGAAAGGAAATGCCTACTAAGAAGGGCTCCTGGTAACTAACTGGGCTCAAATTTTAAAAATATAGCCTAGCAGCCACTTCTATACAGGAGCCTCTCATGCAAACCGCTTCAGGGAGAAGCCTGTGCTAAGCTGCCTGCCTCCTGCACTGAACTACCTTTTTGCATATGTGTCTGCCACCTGAGCCAGCCTTTATCAAGTGGGGTCCTATTTCAACCAATAGGACTGAGACGTTCCCCATCCTATTGGAGCTGTGCAACTATAATCCTATCAGCATCTTCACCGACTAATCAGTGGCTCCATTGACCAATCAGGACAGTGCCTTTTGGACCAACCAAACTGTGAGGATTTGGAGTCCTCATTTGTATGAGGATGAACCAATCAAGGACCAGGGGACAGAGACCTCTATGCAAGTCAGCCACCCTCCAGCTCAGAGAATGCACTTTCTCTTTCCACCAAAGACTGTTTCCCTGGCTGGAGCTGAAACATTGAAAAGGTCTCACCAGAGCAAAATGGAGCAGAGCGGTGCAGAGCATGGTGGACTGAACCAGACCAGAGCAGAACTGTCTAGCGGGCAGCAGTGCTGTTCCACAGCTATGCTGCTTTGTAACTGAGCTGTAACATTACCAAGCTTTTCCACAGTCGTGCTGTTCTCACAGCAGTGCTGTATCACAATGGAGCTATTCGCACTGAATAAAATTTCCTTCTTCACCACCAAATTGGGGGTTCCTGATTGTGTTGAATTGGCTTCAATGACCATCGGTTGACATGTTTAATAATCCATGAAATTACAAATGTTAATTATCTAGTTCAAAACCAATGTGAAGAATGCCTGAATTTGGAAGTCTACAAAACTGCAGAGACAAGTTTAAAACAACAGGCTGAACACCACAGAATTGAAGAGTACAGCAAAACCTCTGGGAACTGTGTGAGTTCTGAAAAAAAGTTAGGTCTTCAATTGATGTCCGTAGAGGTGCTTCGAGAGGTCTATGCATATTATGAAATTATATGCTAAACTTGAGTTTGTGCATATGAGTGTGTAATACTAGCATTTTCCTGAAGGAAATCTCCAGTTTTTATTAGACTCTCAAAGGGAATCGAGACCCAAATAAGGTTAAGAACTGTTTTTCTACTGAGATAAAGGCTTTCTTGATGTACTATACCCCTCTGCTTCCTAGAGTGCTTCAAGGGATGCAGGTGAGCCTCCCCAGAGTGATGCAGCGTTATCCTTGTAAACACCCATCCCCCGTGTCCAGGGACAATCTCAACACCGGCAGCCACCACTGCGCTGTGGCAGTATCCGGCCTGCAAGCAGGCTTTCTTTCACATGGCCTTTCTCTTCCTCTGCCCCCTCTTCTTTCCTTTCTCTTTCTTTCTTCTTTCTTTTCCTTCTTTTTTCTTTTGAATTTGGTGCCAGTATTCTTAAAAATCACGTTTCACATAAAAACCTAGTTTCCTGGCTTCTACCGAAAAAACTCAGAAGATCTGGCAACAGTGAGCTGTCATCATTTCACGTGACAAGAGTCAGCTTAAGCTGAGTAACTCAGTAGCTACCCTCTTCAGGGCAAGATGGGCTTTGGTATGCTACAGTCCTCACCCACCTGGTTTCTTCATTTCTGTTATTTGCCTGGCCCCTGGGGTTATTTGAGTTTTCTTGCCCTGTCCCATAAGGTAATGCCTTCAGAGTCTATTGATGAGTGATGTTTTTAGGTTAACTGGCCTTAGGCTTTTTGAGTTGCGTCAGTTTACAGTTTCCTGTTTCTTGATTTGCTGTCAGGTTGTTACTTACCATTGTTGAGAAAGTAACTGCCTATGAGGTGTTGTACAACTTTTTAAATTACTGCTTCTATTCTGCTTTAGACTAAGATGCCAGAGATAGAACCCTGTTCAGCAGATTGTGTGTGTGAAAGGCTCTGGGTGAACCTGAAGCAGGGATTGAATCTAAAAATTCTAAGTTGGCTTTATTGTCATCATATGCCCAGAGACTTAGGTCCAAATGAATACTGTGAGAGTCTGTGGGCTTGTCTATGAATCAAATATACAAGGCCTTTAAGACACTTATTTTAATTTTTTGTAGGTATTATTTACTTCCTGATTCTGAGAGACAGTATAATGTTCCTCAGTTTTAAAATCAGAAGATAGGTTCCAAGTTCCAGCTCCACTCTTTATGAGCCATGAGATCATGGAGAAATTACTCATTCCCTCCAAGTCTCACATTAGTATATGCAAGGAATGAGGTAACTACTACCCATCTCACAGGGCAATCATGAGCATTAAGAGGATACATGTATTAGGCTCTGGCACATAGGAAGTGTTCAGTAAATGTTCCTTTTTCCACATCATGTCCCAGATGGGTGACACTTCCCAATCCATACAAGTGAGGAATCCCTAAAGTTCTTGTTCTCATGCCCATGCCATGTAATCAACAACCTGTTCCAACATCTCACCAATGTAACTTTTAATACACCAGAGAGAGATTACTTTCTGAGGAATACACCATCTCTAAAATTTAAGTGTCAAGAAATGGCATAAAATCTTAGAAAGCATTAGTATATGAAATATGACATGAATACACATATACGAATAACCTGTATAGTTGGCACAACTGATAGGAAATAATTACCGTCTCCAAAGACTTGGGCAATTCTAAGATATCTATCACCACAACCTCTTTGTTTTTCCAATGAAATACGTGACATATATAGTTATCTGAAAAAATCTATGAAGAAAAGATGAGGGCCAGACACACTCTCCCAATAATTAATTCTGTATAACTAAAGGACCTGGAATTAACCTGTCTACTACTCCCTTGCAAGCAAAGTTGTTTGTCTCACTTGGTCAAGTACTTACCTATGGATTTAACCAGAGAGCTAGTACCTGGGAGGAGGTGGTGGCACTGCTGGTACCTGTTTGATCCTTTAGTCACCCAACTAACATTTAAGAAAGTCAGTTAATACAATAATTTTTACTGAGTTTATCAAAGAAGAATGCATGAATTCTGACTTTAGGTTAAGAATTTTTATATCTTAGCTTATTAAGATCTCATTATGTAATGATTGTTAACTCTTTAGAAATCATAATCTTCAAACTGCTTTGTTCAGTGGTATATAATTATGGTTCTACCTCTTCATTCAAAAAGACATTTATTGTGACTGGTAGATAGCTAATGTTTTTGGAATAAGCCTTTGAAGGGCTAATTCACTGGGATTCCAGCCTGAAAAATATGATCTCAACCATTTCTTAGCAAAGATGTTTACAAAGAATAAAAAGGTTTTGGCTTTATATGGACCTCTACTTAGGCTATTTCTTCTCATTACAAAAGAGAATAACAATTGCTAATATTTACTGAGCTTGTATAATGTGAAAAGCACAATTCTATGGGATAATTACTACTATCATGTGTGTTTTACAGATGAGAAAATAGAGGCCTACTTAATATAGGACAGAGCCAGGTTCTAATTCCTGGTCTAACTTAAAGCCTGTTCTCATAACACTGCATCATCCCAGTAGCGTAATCAAGAACAGTTATTAGTTCAATGGCTGATTTGCTCCTTTATCATCTAGGCCACATCATAGAACAGCTACCGCAAAGCTGAGCAATCCGAATGAGAGAGGACAAACTAGAATCTGATGACACTGTATCTCGGAACATGAACACCAGTGTTAATAGGGTGAGTATGCTGTTCCATGAGATAAATAAGCAGAAACATTCACAATAGAAATGGGGGTGAGGGTGGTTGGAAGCACCCACATTTCTGGCACCCAAGTCCACCTCTGGGGACACCACTATTAATACCAGAGGAGCATTTCCAGGCTCTTACCATAAAAATCTTGCTTTCCCAATTGCAAATAGACAGATTTTCCTGCTGAACAGGGTCAGAAATTACCAGGGCAAAGGTAGCTGGCTCACGGGATGTTGATTTGCTGCCTGAACTTTGAGATCCAGTGATTTACGGCCTGGGAGTGGTGGGCAAGATGAGAACACACTGATAAGGGTGTCCTGGCTCTCTCCAGAGACTGTCTTTTTCATTTGTTATGTAACATATATAAAGTGACCTACCCTGTATTAAATGCTGTAGATGTCCAATAACTCAGAAAATGATTAAAAACTATTGGTGGTTACCAGTAACTCAAACCTTAACTATTGTAAACTGATGTATCCTCCTCAGGTTTAACTGTCTCTTACATTTTTTGAACAGTTTTGAGTTTTTTTCCTCTCCAACCAAATTCTGAGCTCCCTGAGGTCAGGAACCAAGCCACAGAATTCTATCATGGTAACTGAGAGTAGCTGGCACAAAGCTGGGCTCTAGAAATTTGTAGACGAAAATCAAATCCACAAAAATCTGACTCTCCCCAATATGAGAATTAAAACCCATAGTTGTAAGCTTGTCATTTAAGCATCTTTATGGCCTGCTAGCAATCAACACAACTTTTTAAGTAAGAGTACAAATTCTGGAGCCAGAATGATTGAGTTCAAATCCAAGTTCCACCAATTATTAGTTGTGTGAGCTTAGCCAAATCATTCAATCCCTGTGCCTCGGTTTCCTCACATGTATAATACGTATATTCATAGTATCTTTACGATTGTTAATTAAATGAATTAACGTGTATAGCACTCAGAAGAGTACCTGGCACATAGTAAGTACAATGTAAATATTAGCTATTACTATTATTATGATTATCCCTTAATACGTATTCACACTCTGTCTCACCTATTAATTCCTATTCCTTGGCTATTTTTCCATATCACACTGTTCCCTCCATCTGTAACACAGCTCCACATCATCTCTGGGTCAAAAGTGTCCAACTGACAAGATCCAAATCAACTGTCACTTGAAAGTCTCTAACGACTAACTCCCCTTACACCCAAATTAATCCTTCCTGCCTCTGTGAATTAGTGTAACTTTTATTTGTGCATGTTTCCTCATCTCAAAGACTACAGTTTCCCTGGAGAGGCAGGTGTAGTTGAATCAGAATGGTCTTAGCAATGAGAAAGACCCGAGTTCCAAACCAGGTCACATTTACTCTCCCTGAGCCTCTTATTTCCCATTTATAAGTGACAAACGCTATGCACAGATACTCAAAAAGAGTCTACTGTATGGTCGATTGGTATTATTAATAGAATAATAGTTGCATTAACTGAGTGCCAGCTATGTAAGTAATGGGAGGACGAAGGGCGGGATCTTAAAAAAAAAAAGGAAAGAAAAAAGAAATGCCCTGGAGAAGTATCGTTTCCCATCAGGTTTATTGAGATAGGCAGGAAATGCAGAAGCATCCTACTCCTAGTCTGGCTGTTTACAAAACAGCCCAAAAATAAACCAAACAACCCAATCCGCACGTGTACTCTGCGTGGGCTCTGGGTTGTGCCTGGAGAAGAGAGTACAGCTCCTTCCTATAGGCCTTTCCGAGTGTGACATCAAGACCATCCCCAATGGACCGACCAATGGGTTTCAGCCGGGAGGACCCAACGGCGACAGCTGAGGGCAGGACAGCCTCTGGGCTCTCACTTTCTCCTCTCCACCACAGTAGGAGGGCGGGCGCCTCTGCCAAAGATTCCCAGTTAGACCCACAGCCTCTCATTTGCCGTTTTGTTTGTTTGTTTGTTTTAAAGAAAACTCCCTTTTGCACAAGTTCAGATTTCTGCCCCTGAGTTGGGAATCACTAGAGCCGGGTTCTAGCCTATCCCCAGCATGACTGCGCGGTTGCACTTTCGCCTTTCTGCGAGTCCGTTACCCTATTTTTAAAAGGGGGCAATCGTTCGGCCTTGGGGTAGGAAGGGCCTTGTCAATTAGACTTGAAGCCCAGCCTGACTTCTATGAGGAACCTAATCAATCTGGACGCACTGTCGCAGGCTGCACCGGGTCGTCCCCTTCCAAGGTATATGGAAGCGACGCCCCCTCCCTCTCTCCTTGGTGAGCCTCTGAAGCTACAGGCTGACGCCGACCCCCGAGGGGGCACAGGCGAGGCCCAGCGATCCGCCGTGCCGACGTGGGGTTCTCGAAAAGGGATGGGGAAGTTGGCCAGCGGGGCTGTGCCTCGAGGCAAGAACAGCGGGTGAACAGGACCCGGGCCTGAGTAAGGAAGGTCCCGCGCGCCTCGGACCTCGCCCCCCACGCCCGTCCTCCACACCCCGCCGGAGGGCGAGCCCGGGCCACCCCCTTGCTGTCCCCCCGCCGCGCTGGGGCTTACCACCGTGTTGATCCCCGGACCCATCCGGACGTCGGCCCTCGCCCGACCCCCGCGGAAGCAGAGCAAGGGGTGGCCGCTTTACTTCCGGAAGCAACCTAGGGCTGACTGTGGAGGGGGGTGCCCCGTGCCCCTGACCATAGAGGAGAGGCCGCACTCATTCCCAGCTCCCTCACACCCGCGACCTCCCCGCTGCCTAGAGCGGCCAGTCTCCGGCCAAGGAGTTCGCCGCTTACGTACCACTGTGGGTCCCGCCCTTTCCTCTTTTGGGACACACAGAGCGCAGCACCCGCGAGTGAGCGGTTGTCTGTCTCGCCTCCTCTCCGGAGGCTGTTTCTGTGTATGGAGGAAACAACTTTATCCAGAAATTAAAGCCTTATTACAAGTCCGCATCGTACTTCCCACAGCTTTTTTTGCTGCCACATTTTAATGTAGAGGGCCGCGGCTAAAGTTCCACTTACAGATGAAGAAGAATCGGAATTAAATGACTTTACCATGTGTTTTTTCTCCCAGCGCTTTGATCCATTGAGAATGCATGCTTATTATCTGGTTTAAATCGCTGGCCTGGAGATTGTTAAAGTGATCGTTTGGAATGACCTTTTTTCTACCTATCAAACTGACAGTAAAAAGATTGGCAATGGCCTGTGCTAGTGCTGGGAGTGTGTGAATTCATTTTCTGGAAGATAATCTGGTAATAGGTATCATCATTTTTTAAATTGTGAAAGATACGTAATAAATTTACCAATTTGACTATTTTAACAGTACAGTACACTGGTATTAAGTATATCCACGTCGTTACGCAACCTTCATCACCATCTCCAGGACTTTTTAATCTTCCCAAACTGAAATTCCATATCCATTTGACACCTTCCCATGGTCCGTACCCCCAGCTTCTGGTAACCACCATTTTACTTTCTGTCTCTATGAATTTGACTTCTCTATCACGTACTAGAATCATACAGTGTTAGTCTTGTGGCTGGCTTATTTCACTTAGCATAATATCCTCAAGATTAATCTTGACTGTAGCCTGTTAGAGTTTCCTTCTTTTTTTAAGGCTGAATAATATTCCATTGTGTATGTAGGTCACATTTTGTTTTTTCATGTGTTGATGGACACTTTCCACCTTTT
>NW_011888821.1:6963725-6975695 GCF_000151845.1 Pteropus vampyrus | reverse complement strand
AAGTCTTCTCACCAATTTCATAGTTGGCTTTTGTGAAAGACCAAGGTGAATTCATTCACTCAACTCATGTTTATTGAGTTGGGCATCTACTGTGTGTCAGCCTTGTAGGCTCGGGATCAAGGGCAAATCCCAAAACTGTTAGGCAAGACCTCATCTGTTTTGCTCGCCATTTCCAGTGGCTAGTGCGGTAGATAAAGTCTCAGCTTTGCTTTCTCCATTATTTCTTTAACCTCCCTCCCATTGTTTTTATTGCTTTTTCCTCGAAGAGATTATTGTGCTCCCAAGAGGCAAGTTTGATTCCTGCATGACTTTCCCCTCTTCCCCCAAGCTAAGCTCCAATGGGGCAGGGCCCCTGTCTTTTCTGTTCATCACTGTATACCCCACTCCTTTCAGAGACCTAGCACGTAACAGGAAACCAGGAAATATTCGTGTTAAAGTGAATGCCCCATGCCCAACCTCACAAGTTAGACCAACCTTGGGGACTTCGGTAGCGATGGCCCCCCACGGCATCCCAAGAAGGGAAGGGAGCCCCACCTTGGCCCCGCCCCTCCGTGACGCAAGCACACGTGACGCGCGCCGGCGCGCGCTATTCCCGGAAATCACCGTCGTGGTCTCCGGCGCTGCTGTCTCCGCTGCTGCCGTGGTGCCTGCGGAACTCTTGCGAGTGCAACGGCTGAGGCGGGACCGGGCAGGGCCGGTGTTCCGGCCACCCTGCAGAATGGAGATAATCAGGAGCAGTGCGTGTCCTCCGTGCACATCCCCGCGTCCCCACGCCCCCCTCACCCGGCCTGTTAGGCCCGGACCGCGGCCAGCGGGTCTGCTTGGCGGGGCCTGGGGCTGAGGTAGCCCCTCAGAGGTTTGCCTCCCTGAAGCCTGGGCACCTCTAGGGGGCTTGGTCCTCTCTGGCTTATGCACCCCTCAGGGCTTTGTTATCTTCCTGCCCGTGCACCCCTTAAGGCCATGTTTCTCTCTGGTCCTTGCACCCTCAGTCCTTGTCTCCCTTTGGCTCATTCACTTCTTGGGGATCTAACCCCCTAAGGCCCGTGCATCTCTCGGGGACTTGAATGCCTTCTGTGTATCCCTCCAGGAGTTGTGCTCCAGCCCTACGCCTTAGGAGCTCCTCTGCCCTCTCCCCTTAGGATCCCGTGGGCAGGGAGACAGGACCCCGGTTCTGAGCTGCTTCTCGGTTTCTCCGCAGATTTTAAGAGTAATCTTCACAAAGTGTACCAGGCCATAGAGGAGGCGGACTTCTTTGCCATCGATGGGGAGTTTTCAGGTATCCCTCGCTTGCAAGATTGAGGCTAGCACCTTGTAATGCATAGCCAAAGATCCTCCTGACGCCCTGTCCCTGACTTCGTCTTGGGGACCCCTTTTCCCTGGTTATAGCCTTGGGCAAGTTTAATGAGTCAACATTTCCTCCTAAACGTTTCAGAAACGAGAGAGACGCGGTGGGTTTGTGATTGTTGGAGCTCTGATAGTTGCAGATGGAGATTACGGTTTTGGTGCTGCTTAGAACAGTTTGACAGATGGTAGAAAGCTTGAGAGTTAGGGTCAGGCCTTTTGTTTATGGCAAAATATACATAACATAAAATTTCCCATTTTAATTAGTTTTACAGTTAAGTGGCATTAAGTACATTCACATTGTTGTTCAGCTGTCTCCATCCATCTCCAGAACTTTTCCTCTTTCTTAACAGAAAATCTGTAGCCATTGAACAACTCCCAGTTCCTCCCTCCCCACTACCTCCTGCAACCACTGTTTCTGTCTCTAAGAATTTGACTACTCTAGGCATTTCCTGTAAGTGGAGTTTTACAATATTTGCCCTTTGTGACAACTTTAGGGTCAAGCTTTTGCAGGTAAATGAGGGTATTCCTTTATGCATGCATTCGTGGACATGTTCGTTGCCTATTTTGGCATGGGTGTATGTGTGTGTAATACTTTACCAACATTTACAATGGCAAGACTAATTTTAAAATTGTTGAAGTCAGTATGAACAGTTGGATTTCTTTGGGATGGATAGCCACTTTCACTGCCTGATTTTACATGTTTAAAAAACTCTAAAGGAATCCATGCTGGGTAAATATGATTATTGACTTTAATTAAACATGCCCTTTCTAGTTGGAGCCAGTTCCCTGGGAAGCTAAGAGTTTTCACCAGAAATAGTGTTCTCTTGACCTTGAAAAAACCTTTCATTGTATAGATGTTACTCTAAACTGTTGGCTGAGACCGGGACTCTAACAATAATATACTTCATGATTTGTTGACTTCTGATTATGCATTAATCTTTTGAAAGTGGCAATTTATTTAATCATAGAAAGTGAATTCTTAAATCAGTACTGTGTTTTGAAACCTATTTTAGACACTGGGACTGCCCATTCTCAAATTGAAACATTCGTATGGCGAAATTTGTTGTTACAGAGTATAGCTTGATGGCCAGTGAAATTAATGCTAATTTTGAAAAAGTGAAGAAGCACTACCAATTAATTGTAATTCATAAGAATATGAAATTATAGAACCGTTGAATAGTTGACTGACATTTTTACATTAACATTTATTGACAAGTTAAAGACTTATTTCTTAAAATCTAGGAATTAGTGACGGACCTTCAGTCACCGCATTAACAAATGGTTTTGACACTCCAGAAGAAAGGTATCAGAAGCTTAAGAAGGTAAGAGAATGTACTAGAAAAAAAATATCTTCCCATATCGGTCCTCTTTATGTTGAATTATAGAGAAATATAATCTTTAAACTTGCACGTTAACTTCTCGATCCCAGCTATTAAATGTTACTTTGGTGTTATTTAAAACAACAGTAAAAATAATTGTTTGCTGGAAAGCATTTTGGGGAAGGTTTAGTATTTCCAATGCTAATTTAATTTATAGGAAATAAAGTATGGTTATATTAATCATGTGTAAATAGGCCTAATATGATTCTCTGGATGGTGGGTAGGTGCTTAATTGGGAAAAATATTAAGAAATGTATATAAATTAATAACACTTTTGCTACGTATTCTGTAATCTGTTTTAACTGGAAATATCCTGCCAAAGTCAAATTGATAATCAGAAAACCTGCCTGACTGAGAATACTGTTGCTCGCATGGAATACATGGTGCTGTTTTGACAGATGTTTCATTTCCCTTTTCCAGCATTCCATGGACTTTTTGCTGTTTCAGTTTGGCCTTTGCACTTTTAAGTATGACTACACAGATTCAAAGTAGGTTATTTTAACGAGAGGTGGGACTTCTTTTGTTGTGGCATCGCGTAACACCCTAAATCTCCTTTTATGTTATTTTCCCAGGTATATAACAAAGTCATTCAACTTCTATGTTTTCCCGAAACCCTTCAATCGATCCTCACCAGATGTCAAATTTGTTTGTCAGGTTAGTGGAATAATTGTGTGTGGTTTTTTTTTCTTTTTTTTTTCTGTTATGAATTGCTGATGAGGCAGTGTGAACATGTGGGATGAGAATTCTCTTTAACATTTGATTCTGTCCCTAACCCTGAGCTTTGGGCAAATCATTTCACCTCTCCGACCTTCAGTTTTAGGGTTGTAGATTAATGACACTGCTTTCTCATTTACTTCAGAATAAATTAAGGAATAAGATGCAAGAGATAAGCACATGGGAATGGGAACATGAGCTTTATTGTTAGAAAAACTGAATTTGAGAACTTAGCTTTGTAATGTGTTTCTGTTTGGGATTTTTAATATCATATGCCTACATTGAATCTATAGATCAGGACCAGCAGGCTTCTCCGCAGGCCGCCCCTCCATCCCTCTCCCATTCTCCTTGTATGCACCTCCAAGGGTAGAGCTTTATTTTCTGGATGAGTAGAGTATGTGCATGTCTAAAAAGGGAGAACCCAGAGGGGGCTAAACTACATACACTCAGTTCCTCAGTTCCCACACTCATCAATCAGGAAAGAGAGGGTGGAAAAAGACTAATTACTGTTTCCTCCTGAGGAGAAGAGGGCTTACTTTATGAGCCAGCAGAAGGATAGGGGACATTCCTCATCAGAACATCTTCTTTAGGGTTGTGGCAGACACTCAGCAAATATGTTTTTTTTTTTTTTTTCTGGCCTCTTTGTAATCTCTTGTAATGGATAAGGAGGATGTGAATCAGTGGTATATGCATATGTAATTTAAGATGAGTGTTAATCTTTTCTCCCTTATAATCTTGTGCCCTAGCTTCTCTCCCAGTAACAACACTAGCTCATTTGAGTTTTCCCGACTTTCCTCTCTCCTGCATGTAAGTAGCAATGCAATTAAGAATGCCTGAAGGGCAGGCCTCTGAGTGACTGAGTCATGTCACATTCTTTCTGTAATAAGGCAGGATATAAGCAAGTGAAATTGAGAGTTGCTCTCATTATGCCTGGGGCCGAAAAGAAAAAGTGAAGATAGTTTTGGTCTTGTAACCTGTTTTCTTAAATTAGCAAGTAAACCATAGTTGTTATTCTCTTTACCCTGCAATCAGTTAACAGCTATTCATGAGTCACCTTAATATAGGATACTTAATTAAACAGTATTTGTAGATTTTCACTGAGGAAAAAATAGGCTGAGTTTGGGAAATGTGTATGGCTGCAGTTTTCCTGCAGCACCAGGAGAAGACGGTTACTTAAGGTAGGTTCCATGGCTTTAGCCAGGGGTTAATCAAATGAAAGCAAAGGGTAGCAATGAGACCCCTTAGGGATGATACTCTGTTTTAAAGGCCAGCATGAAAAGCTATTTTAGGAAATGTGTTGGAAACAGATCAGAAGAACTCCACCCATTCATTGTACAGAGCCATTTGGTGGCCACACCTGGAACACTCCATGCAGTTCTAGTTGCCACCCACTCCTTAAAAAAGAAAAAGATGTAATAGGTTTGAAGACAGGCCAGAGAATAATGTCTGAAATGGACAGTGGGTTAAGAAGTCTGTAATTCTCTAGTTTGAAAAAACAAAGGCAGAGAAAGGTTTAGACTCAGTATGTAAACTTGTGATTCATGTGGATCAGGTAAAGGATACTATTTGAAATGATACTATTTGAATTTTCTTTCTTTGTCCTGCATCTGAAGTGGTTTTTGTTTTGTTTCAAATGCTATGACTGCAGCACAGTTGCATCTTACAAGAGAGTTAGGATCTATCTAGAGTTAGCAAGTTGAGTGAGAATTCTGTCTAGTCCAGAATCACTCTTGAAAGGGACTTTTCACCCTTAAAGCAGGTGAGGTTTAGGGGTAAAACAACCTAATATGTTCTGTGAAAAATAAGTGTCTACACACAGAGAGAGATGTTCACACAGTAGGCAGGGACGGGTACACTGAGAACCACATACACTCCCAGTGAGTGTCCCCATCCAGGGGAATGGCATCCAGGGGAATGACAGGCAGAATAGCATGGCATTTACATTGCTTTCATCTCTTTTTTTTTTTTTCTCCTTCATTTTTCTGACTGAACATCTATAATTGAATTCATGGAAGATAATACATACATGGTTGTGAAAAATCAAAACATTGCTATTATCTATAGAGTAAAAAATTAGCTTCTTTTTTTTTTATGCCCTCTTTTCCATGCTACTTCCTTCCCCATTTTCACTCTGTTTTTCTAGATTTTATATTTTAATTATGTATTTGCATATATATAATGGTAGCTTTTTTCTTCAATATACACAGAATCCTAATATTCATATTTTATATAACTTTCACTTTCCACTCTACACAGCGTCTTCATATTTCATAGTATAGATAAGTGTAATTTATTGAATTGGAATACAGAAGCTTTCCAGTGGTTCCCTGTTTTAAACAATGCTATAATCAACATTTAAGTGCAATATATTTTTGTGACTATTTAGGAATATTTTTATTGTATAGATTTCTTAGAAGGGAAATTGCTGACTCATAAGACATATGCATTTAAAATTTCAATAGATACCTCAAATTGTCCTCTCAAATTTCTTGAATCCTAAAAATGGTACATTTCACACAAATCAAAGGTAGTGGTTAGTAAACCACAAATAGATTTTGTTGGCTCAAAAGATTTTAAAAAAATTATAGTAAAATAACATAAAATTGACCATTATAAGTGGTTTTAAGTTCAGTGGCATTAGTTACATTTACATTGTGCAACTTAAAGTGTGTTGTTTGAGTGGAAAACATGAGAATAGATGAATGTTTGACTCTGAATTGTTAAAGAGAAGGAAGTTGGGATTTTTTGGACTCTAGTGACAGAAGGAACAAAAATGCTTTCTCTAATGCATTATTATTTTTTTAATTATTTTTTTTGAGTGTGCCTAAATAAAATTTTTTTGGAATATAGCCATATTTATTTACCTATTGTCTATGGCTGCTTTTACACTACAACAACAGGGTTTTCATGACTGAGACCAGATGTGGTATTTTTATCACTTCACACTGCTGCTGCACACTAAAAATCACTGTAACACGCTTTTACTGACAGCATTTCAAGTGCCATGCAGATCACCATACTCGGACATTTTATTATTTTATCACCAGGATATACCTGTCAAATTGAAAAAAAAAAAGTAGACTTAGAATATTCCATTTTTAAGGTACAATGAAGTGTGGATTATTTTGTTATCAAATTAGATGGCAAAACATTATGTTTATTGTGCAATGAACCTGTATCTGTGCTGTAAGAATACAGCACATGTCGACATTACCAGACCAACAACTCATCACAATATTACCAAATCACAAAAAAATTCAGAAAATTACAAAAATTAAAAGCTATATCTCATAGTAAAATTTCACAAAAATAGAAAAGAAAAAAAGAAATGAAGGAAATGAGGCTGTAACCAAAGTACATGTCCAAGTGACTCATTTCCTAGCCATGCAAGAAATTTAATGTTGATTGATTTCAGCAGCAGAAAAAAATGTATCCAGAAAAAATAATCCTGTTTAAGACCATTAGCCTTTGGGTAAGAATAGCTGCTTAAAGTGTTGAGACCACTGGGAATAACATCAATAGTCAAATTTAAATTATTTCGTGAAGGCAAATTATTTTGAGTGGTTTTCCTCAGCTCTTAATAAGTCAGACAGGTTTCAGGATACTGTTCATTTGTTCCTGTTTATTCAAGGAGTCAATGTTTGAAGTGACTGGAGAATTAGCCTCTCTGAATAGGCTGCATGAAACAGGTGAGAATATTTTGAAGAAGCTGAGAAAACACTAATTCAATGCACCTGAAGGGAAATCAGCTGTGTTGTGTTACAACTTATGGAAGTAAAAACAGGTTTAATTTGATAGGTTTACTCTTGTGAAAATGTATGTCTGGAAAGGTCTTTATTTCTCCATCATATCTGAAGGAGCACTGTGCCGGATACATTATTCTTGGCTGGTAGTTCCTTTCATTTAATAGTTTGAATATTTGATTCCACTCCTTTCTGGCTTGTAAGGTTTGTGCTGAGAAGTCCGACAATAATCTAATGGTTTTTACTTATAGGTTACCATCTTCTTTTCTCTGGCTGCCCTGAGAATTCTTTCTTTGTTGTTGATTTTTGATAATTTTAATACAATGTGTCTTGGAGAAGGCCTTTTTGGGTTGAGATAATTGGGTGTTCTGTTGACTTCTTGAATTCCAAGCTCCAGCTCATTCCTTAGATTTGGGAAATTCTCATCAACTATTTGTCTGAAAATGCTTTCTAATCTCTGCTCCTTTTCCTCCCCTTTGAGAATGCCCATTATTCTTACGTGTCTTCTCCTGGTGGAATCAGCTAGTTCTTGTATTTCTTTCATTATTTTTCATTCTTTGGTTTCTCTCTTCTTCCTTCTGATTTATTTCTAGATTTCTGTCTTTGATATTACTGATGTTTTCCTCCTTTTGGTCGACTCTATTTCCCAAGCTTGCTATTTCATTTTTCAACTCTTGCAGTGTGTTTTTTATCTCCAGAAGTTCTATTTGGTTCTTTTTGAGAGTTTCAATCTCTTTGCTCTGCTCATTTAGTTGTTGTTTCAATTCCTGAAATTGTTGCTATGACTTGTTTTGGAACTCACTGAGTTTTTTCAGAAGTACCATCCTGAATTCTTTGTCAATTAAGTCGCATATTTCTATGTCTGTAAGCTTATTTTCTGGAGATTTTCCTCTTTCTTTCTGAGCTGCCTTGTCACCTTGGTTGTTCATGGTTTTTAATGGCCTATTTCTCCACCTGGGTATTAATGGAAGTGTTTTCTGCTTCTAGAAGGAAGATTTATTATATAAAGGTCTCTCTTTAGCCTGTTGCAAAGAAGGCATTTTTATTTTGGTTTCCAGTAGGTGGCGTCTAAGCTTCTTGGAACCATGTGGTAATTCTTATGCGCAGATCCCATGCTCAGAAGTGCTCTAATCCATTTTTCAGTGCCTCTGTCAGTGATGGAATATTTAGGTGGACCGAATTATAGGAATACTCAGGCATGGGAGACAGAAGGAAGCTTGTGGTCCAAGCCAGAAAACATTAGGTCTTGTTTCAGAACAGGATAAAAAGGGAAGATGTGGGGGAAAGGATTGCTTGTTTTAAACCGTAGAAAACCTGGACATGAAGGAAAATGATGTGCATGTACCCAAGTGTGTGTATGTGTTTGTATGTGTATCTGTCTGTATTAAGATTGCTTTTTGATATCCCACCATATTTTAAAAAGAATTTGTGTTGGCTATAAAGATACATGTGGTATTTACCTTTTAAGATTAAAAAAATGAAAAATTGGAAGGAAAATGAAAATATTACTATGATATGATTAGGACACAGAATTTGTGCCAAAGAAAGTCTCAACTATTTTCTTATGAGCTTCCTACAGCTCCGAAAAGAGAGAAACACACAATCTATGGCCATAGGATCAAAACAAACCAGGGCTCAGGAGAAGTTCAGCTTTGCTCGGACTAGAGACCTCACATTCCCTCTTCTATTATCATAAAGAAATCATTAATGTAGAAAACCTTGTCTTCAACCATATCTCTAAAGTGAATACTGTAATGAGTTTAATGGGATGGTATGATGTCCCTCCATCTAGACTAGTTATACAATGTCAAATTACAATTCAGGAAAGGTAGGTCGATGAGGGGCCAGATTAAAATGAGTCAGATGCATCACCATCTCATGTTCTGACTTACAACAAGAGTAAAGTTATAGCTGAAGTAATGTTTCCGACTCTTCTGTCAGTTTGAATAAGAACTATGTGATTGTGCCATTCTTGTGTACTTTTTGTAGTATTATTAATATTTTTATTTAAATTTACTTATATATTTCAACTCACTCTAGATTTGAATTATGTTCATTTAATAAGTCTTATTACTGGGAACTTTTCTCTGTTTTGATCTCGAATGCAAAGAATATCCAATTAAGAGTTTGGGTTTTCAGAATCTAGTTTGAAGTGGTTATTGATGTCTATAGCCTGCACACATGAGCTACCTTAAACTTGAACCTGGAGTAAGATTATATAAATACATTATAGTCTCCTAGTCAGTACAGTGATCAGGAGTTTTCTGCCCGTTGGGAGAATTTATGTTCACCAAGTAAAAATTTCTTAAATGTTGTAAAACAAAGGATATTTCTTTTTATAAGAAATAAAGGAGCAGAGTCCAGATAGTTTAAGTAAATTAATGGATTGTTTGCCACTTTGGAGTAGAAATCTCTTGATTTCTGACCTTTGGCATGTTGGTTCCTGGCCTTATGGCCTGTTTACTCTCCTGAGTTACTTCTTCGCTTCCGTTCACATACCTGCCACTAACATCACTGTTTATTCTTGTTTCAGAGCTCAAGCATTGACTTTCTAGCAAGCCAAGGATTTGATTTTAATAAAGTTTTTCGCAATGGTAAGATTATATGTGACTTACCTTTAGAACTTGGATTTTGTTGAGAATTATCTTTTTGCACCTGCTCTCTGAGAATCTCAGATTTCCAGTACATCATGTGTGGTCTTAGAGTTTTAAAGACAGTTTTGTTGTGCCTTTTTTTTTTTAAAGCCTGCTCATCCATGAACTGAGTGGGGAGTTGATGCTACTTTCTTTAGCTTTATTGAGGCTTCTCAGACTCCTGATTTTATTGAGTGGCATTTACCTATAGTTTATGTGAATTAACTCCTTATACATAGTTATAGAATAATATAGTTATTCACATTTTATTCTATGTGACTTACTTGCCTAACAGACCACCTGTGGGGGATGCTTCCCTGTTTCCTTTCAGTGAGACAAATGGTATGGTATAGTACTTAAAAAGTAACTGTATTCCAGTAATCCTGTAATGATAAACTCCCTTTTTTAATTGGTGCTTGTTTTATAATTGGAGCTGGTTTCTCCATTTTATGGGAGGAAAGAAGTCTGCGTAGACTGCACACCAGCTGTCTTGTTGTGATAGGCTGCCGAGCACCCTGAGGAAAGGACTGCGTCTCATTCTGTACCCTCGCTGTGTCAGGGAGGTGACTATTAAATATTTGATGAATGCATGTTGGACATTAGGGCACACCAGAGTGGTTTTCCTTCCCCTATTCATTTATTTCCCAAAAAGTGTTTGGAAAAGCCTCTGGTTTTCCCAGCAGTATTAAGCACCTGCTGCTATAAGGTCAATAACTACTTTAAATTCAACTATTCTCCTAAATTGGATTCTTTTCCACGGTGAATGTAGAATTATTGAGTGAGGTAAGGAAGGAGATTTTTCTCATCAAAAGTGCTAGAACCTAGACTTCAAATAAATTCTTTTCCCCTCAGCATGATCTCCTTAGGAGGCGGGGAGAACCCAGGCCCTACTGTCTTTTAATTGCTTCAGTGGTGCTGCATCATAATTTCTATTGACTTTGATTTTTGGAAATACTAAAAAATTTTGGAGCCCAAACTACTTAACATAATGAGTAAACCAACTGAGTAACACAATTTGGGTATATAAAATAATTTTTTTCCTTTGGCTCTCATACTTGCCTCTGAAAACCATTATATAAAATACAAGCACCAGATGCAATTAGAACACTCTCGGAGTAAGTGCAAAATCTTTTGAAGGAACTACTTTAACCAGAATCATATGCATGTAGTATAGTGTACAGCTTGATGGTTTTATTTTTGTGAAAGGAGAGAAACAGCCAAATTGGAATGCTCCTCATTCTCATTTTATATTCTGACCCTGCATTCCTCTCAAACACAGGTGGTTTTACCCCTCTCTTTTCATATCTCCACCAGGCAGTGGTGGGTATCCTTGTTTCTCCATGCCAGTTTCAGACTACTTGCATGCCTTCTTCTCAGGAGCCACACTTCTTCTCTGGGCTGTGTCACTCAGCTGAGCCACCCCTCTGTCCGCTGACATTGTGGGCATGGCATTCATCGACAGCCTGGGTTTTGGCTCATTGCCTCCCTCCGTCCTGCCTCCCTCCTCATTCTGGGCGACTTCGGCGTCTACAGGATGGCCACCGGATGCTCTCTCTTGTCTTTTTCTTGACCAGGTGATAAGAGCACCATGGCTCTTATCACTGGTAGCTTCACCCGGCTTCAGCATTTCTCGTTGAGAGCACTACTTCCTGTCCTCATTCGATCACTCCAGTACCTCTTTTCAGCAGTCTGTTGACCTCCATTGCTTTTTCACTGTTTCTTTCCACTTTCCTCTCTTGACTTCCCTCCTTGTCTATGTGGTCCATCATATCCTTCCTTCCTTCCTTTGTTCCTCTTTCCCTCCATTGTACTTGCCTAGCAAGGTCCCAACCCTGGTTGGATCTGACTACCTACCTTCTTTGTTTCCGAGCATCTGAATATTGCTGGAAAACATGACACACCTGAGCTAATTTGTCACTTTAAATTCATGAATACAAGCTTCAAATAAACACTCAGTATGCTCAAAAATCCTACTTTTCTGACTTAGGAATTCCAGCTCTCTGGGATGTCTATTTTTAGCTGTCTCTTTTTCTAGACCTCCCACCCCACCTAATGACCATGTGTGAAAATAAAGCCATCAGAGAAGAGCTGCTTCATGTTCGCACCACCAAACCTCTGTCTGGACCCAGCCTTTTTTGCTTATCTCCTTTACAGCGG
>NW_011888821.1:6936214-6963675 GCF_000151845.1 Pteropus vampyrus | reverse complement strand
GCGTCTACAGGATGGCCACCGGATGCTCTCTCTTGTCTTTTTCTTGACCAGGTGATAAGAGCACCATGGCTCTTATCACTGGTAGCTTCACCCGGCTTCAGCATTTCTCGTTGAGAGCACTACTTCCTGTCCTCATTCGATCACTCCAGTACCTCTTTTCAGCAGTCTGTTGACCTCCATTGCTTTTTCACTGTTTCTTTCCACTTTCCTCTCTTGACTTCCCTCCTTGTCTATGTGGTCCATCATATCCTTCCTTCCTTCCTTTGTTCCTCTTTCCCTCCATTGTACTTGCCTAGCAAGGTCCCAACCCTGGTTGGATCTGACTACCTACCTTCTTCGTTTCCGAGCATCTGAATATTGCTGGAAAACATGACACACCTGAGCTAATTTGTCACTTTAAATTCATGAATACAAGCTTCAAATAAACACTCAGTATGCTCAAAAATCCTACTTTTCTGACTTAGGAATTCCAGCTCTCTGGGATGTCTATTTTTAGCTGTCTCTTTTTCTAGACCTCCCACCCCACCTAATGACCATGTGTGAAAATAAAGCCATCAGAGAAGAGCTGCTTCATGTTCGCACCACCAAACCTCTGTCTGGACCCAGCCTTTTTTGCTTATCTCCTTTACAGCGGTGTCTCTGTGCCTGTCAACAGCCAGTCCCTGTCTCTTGGTCCAGCACTGGCCCCTCCAGCTTGCCCTTCTCCCTTCTGAATTATTTTCCCTCTTTACTGTGTCGTACCTGTCCACATTTGTAAACATGCTTTAAGTATAGAGGTTCTTAACCAGTCCAGGGGCTGCCTTTCTTCCCCCATGTAGATAGAATTCAGGAGTCTGTGAACTTGGAGGGGAAGAAATACACATCTGTATTTTCTCTAACCTTGAACTGAATTTGGTAGTTTCTTCCATTATGAGTGTAGGCAAGAACCCCAGTGTTTCTTGACAAATGGTGATTTTCTAATTCCATAATTGTTTCTACAAAGTTCACTAGTGTCTTATGGCTTTTAAGACCGCCGATATCCTGCTGATGCCTAAATTTCTTTCTCAACACCTTTCTCTAGCACTATAGGCATATATCTGTAACTTTAATTTCCATATACCCTTAGGTGATTTCCTATATCCAGAAGGTAGCTTTTGCTTTTTATCCTTGGAGCCCCATACCTATTCTTTCCTAGTTTTTAGTAAGTGGCCCTATCACCTTCCCAATTGCTTAAACCTCAGAGCATCATTTTCGATTTTGCCTTCCCTTTATCCCTCACCTCCAGTATATCAGCGAGTGCTAGCTCTTCTATCTCGATAGAAGATATGTCTATAGTCTAGTCAGGGTACAGACTATGGCCCACTGCTTATTTTGTAAATAAAGTTTTATTGGGTCATGCCCATTCATTTACTCACTGTATGTTACTCTTTTCAAGTTACAAGAGCATAGCTTAGTAGTTGCAGTAGAGACTCCCATATGACCCACAAGCCTAAAACATTTATATTTTTTCCCCTGCTGGAAATACTCTTCTCTTAGCTCTTTGCATGTCTGGTTCCTTCTTATCCTCTGTAACTTCCCTCACAGTGGCCTTCTCTGGTCCTGGCTAAAGTCATTCCCTTCACTACAGAGCAGGATGTATCTACTTTGTTCACTGTTTGATTCCTCAGTGCCTAATACAGTTTCTGGCATAGTGTAAGTGCCAAATGAGAATTTGTTGAAAGATGAATGAATGAATGATGAAGTGCATGAATAAACAAATATTTCAAAATCATTTGCTTTTTCTCTTGACTTTTTCGAGATATATTAAATATGGTCTTTCCTGAGTGTTTTAGACTCTTTCATTTGTTAAATAGTTTTTATGTTAAAGAGTTACTTCTGCTAATATGTTCTTTTAAAACCTATGTTTAGGGATTCCATATTTAAATCAAGAAGAAGAAAGACAGTTAAGAGAGCAGTATGATGAAAAACGTTTACAGTCCAATGGTGCAGGAGCTCTGTCTTACGTATCTCCTAACACGTCAAAATGTCCTGTGACGATTCCTGAGGATCAGAAGAAGTTTATTGACCAAGTGGTGTAAGTTTCTGAACTGAAACCAGATGTGCACTGTGTAATGGGTATTAGAGCAGGACTGACATCCGTATCTCTAACCTCGCTGCACATACGTAGTACACACGGCGGTGTGATGTTGTGAGTAGCGGAGTTTAATTGTGGCATATCCAGATTTGTGTGACAATGGCACATTGTAAATGGGATTCTGTGTACTGTACTTAGACTTGTCACGTGTCACTGGGCAGACCTTCTGCATGGACCAAGGACCTGACAGCCACTGTCCAGTTTCTCTGAAGGCAGAGGAGTCAAATAGACCCTTCTAGATATTTGCAACATATGCATGTGTATTTCTCTCTCAGTGAAGTTTCTGATGAGCAAATGTGCCCTTGGAGGTGTGTCTAGTCTTACTTAGTTCACTTACCAGTATAACAGCTTTACTAGAAGAGTAAAAATTTAAGTCACTTGTATTGATGAATCCTTGAGAAGTTGTCACTAATTCATTAGTAACAATAATAACAAAAAGAATGTGCCAAGATAAATTATTTTTCTTTAAGCCTTGTTGCATGAAAAAGTTATAACATGATTGGATAAAGTTACATTGTCATGTGTTCTTATATTTAGATAGCTTTTGAGTATGATTATTCTGTTGGTTGATGACTTTTTTCCATAAGGGTATTGATGGTCATGTTTTTATTCTAATTTCTCAGAGAGAAAATAGAAGATTTATTACAAAGTGAAGACAACAAGAACTTGGACTTAGACCCATGTACCGGGTTAGTTGCCTTGAATCTTTTTACATGTTCTTTTTTTGGGAAAGGTAGATGATTTCCGGCATGGGCTACATTTGGTCTTTTAAAAACACATTCATAAATAGTCTTTTTATTACAGGTATGTTCCCAAAATTTAAGCACTAACTTTAGCATTGACACAGTGAAGGTGACAGTGTATTGAGACACTAAAGGAATGCTTTGTCCTGTCCTGGAAGAGAAATAACTGTTGTGCAACTTTGGCTTAAAGTTATGCTCAAGAGTGGCCTAACTTTTCACCTTGAGGAGTGCTTAATACACAAAGGCTTCAGAAGAGAAGGATTTACTGTCAGGCGACTTCTATCTTTTTAATTTTTCTTCATGGTAAAAAACATCAGCATTTCAAAGAGTAACTTAAACATTCTACTTTCCTTGTACTTTGTGACTATCTTGTACATCTGTCTACCTTAAACTCTTTTTATAAAACCACAGGAAGTAATACTTTGGTTAGACAAGAACTTCTACCTCTTCTGTAAAGGCAATATAATGATATTAAAGAACATTTTAATGAAGACAAATGGGGAGGAGTCCTCACACCTGAAACATCCTGCCTCTTTTTGTTTGCATATTTTCTGTCCCTTCTAATGAAGTCTCTTTTAGAAATTAAATGTCCTTCCCAACCAATGCTTGGTCAGTTAGGATTTCTTTTTAATGAGCCAAAACCAATAACTTAACTTTTGTTTTTGTAGGTTCCAAAGAAAACTAATTTATCAGACTTTGAGCTGGAAGTAAGTGTTTATATGATATGCAAGAGCTCTGTGAGGGACCTAGGGTTTAAAAACTGAATATAATCTCTTAGCTTTCATTTCATTTTTAAAATTCTGCAGGACTTGGTGGTTTGACCATACCACGTTCTTGTACAGTGCTTTATTTCCCCCTGTTTTCTTAAGTTGAATACCCACTTAATTAATTTTCTTTGTTATTGCTTCTTAATAGATACTTTAAAGCCTTTTAAAATTTCTTTAATTATCACTTTGGCTTTGTCTCTTAAGTTCTGGATTTGTAGTGTTTTTGTTCTTTGAAAGCATAGGATAAAGATTTGGTTTTAAGACCTAGAAAATACTCAGCCCCGAATATTTTCTAAAGTAGGGGTTTGACTGTGGATGGGTTTCAGGAGTTCTGAATCCCCTGAAATAATATCCAAACTTTTGTGTGTGTATTTTTCTTGGAATGTTTCCTGTGGTTTCATTCTATTTTCAAGTGGGTCAGTAACCCAAAAATTGAACATCAGTTTTAGACAGACCCATGTTTGCATTTGACTTTGGAGTTCTTATTCTTCCGTTAGAATCTGCCAGTGACTTGTATCCTGGGAATTTACTTCAAACATAACAGAAAAAGGGCCGTTGTTTTTTGACCAGCCTCTTCTCTTGTCATGCTATCCTTGCTATTTATTCCATATGGGTTCCAGATTCCTTTCCTTGGTGGAGGCAAACTATCACGCCAAACTGCAGCAGAGTTACCCATCTCTATCTTCTCCTGTGTTTGCCCACGCAATCTAAACAGACTTCAAAATTTCACTTAGGAATCTAGAAGCAAGATTTGGCTATGTGGTAATGAGTTGACTGTATTATGTGATGTAAGACAAAACTATTTCATTTAATTAAATTGTAACTGTATAGTTGCTTTTAAAGTGCTTGTGGTTTTAGCTGTCTTCGTCTCATCTACTGTTGTCATATTTTTTTCTTTTCTTTTCTTTAGGTATCCCAAAGGCATTCATGTTGAGACTTTAGAAACTGAAAAGGTAACCTCAAGAATTTTCTGGGGCTAATAATTAAACACGTGCAATGATACATCGATATGTCTAAAGTCAGAATTTACTCCTTCGCTCTGCTGTTTAGGAACTGAGTAACCTTGGGCAAGCCATTTAACCTCTCTAAGTCTCATTTTTCTAGTTTGTACATCGGGGGTAAGTATGATAATGATACTATACCCATCTCACAACTTTTTTATTGTTAGCCATAAAAAAGTGGAAGTGAACAGGTTTTGTAAACTTGGAAGCACGAAAATGTTAGTACCCATTTTTATTATGGCAGAAAGTTGTGATGGTGTACAAGAACAAATGGCTCCCTGTTATATGAGCAAGTAAAATTAAATTTTAGAATCTGGGGCATATGCAAAGCTGTCATCATGTATTCCCAAGGTGCACTGTTGGAACCATGATGGGTAATGGTGGGCTGTTGGTGGGATCCCTTTGCAGAAGTTTAGAATTTTACAGTTTAGTTGTTACTCTTAAATTATATGTCAAGTTAAATAAGAGATTAATAAGTAAATTAAAAAATAACCTTACTAGAAGATAAATCTCAAACTTTGACATAGGAAGTTTCATGGTGTGTTTAATTGATATAAAATGCATTATGTGAGGAAGAAGGTGCCAGTTATCTGACAGGTTATAAGAAAATTCAGGATTTTTTTCTTATGCTAATGAAATATGGTAGAGAAATTTTATTTTAAAACCAACTATTTAGAAACTCATATTCAAATTCAACATAATTTCTTAGTATTCATGTTGAAGAGTGACTTATTCTCATAATCTGTTGCTACTTTGACATTTGTTGGGCTCAATTAATAAACCATGGGAAAATGTCATGGAAACACAGAGGCAGAATTTTGGTTTATAATGCATCAACTCAACTTTTGGTGGCATTTCAAAATACTTTTATCGTGTTTAGCCCATGAGAGATTGTGCAGTGATAAAAACAATAACTTCTAATAATAGCAGAATTCTGAAATTTTGGGGGTAAAGTTGCTTCCAGAAAATTGTATGTTGGTTTTGTCTTTTAGAAAGAACGATACATAGTTGTCAGCAAAGTGGATGAAGAAGAACGTAAAAGAAGAGAGCAGCAGAAACATGCTAAAGAACAGGTAATTGAGTTAAGTTCATTTCCTTTGGGTGAGAAATGGTGACATAGTACTTTCTATCTGTTTACAGGTCAATTTAGCGAATAGTTTTCTCCCATAGAAGAATTGAATTGACAGAAAAGCCTAGACTAAAACAAGGGGAACTTGAGGTAAAGTATTTAGACAAAGCCAACACAGCGAGTCTGGCAACACAGTCGACTAGTCTCCCTGTGTCTGAAGTAGTCTTGGAGAACACTTTCTTGATTGTCATTTGGGTGGTGTGTCACTGATCTTTGTTGCTTGTTCACTAACATCACTGTGTCTGCTTTCAAGCACAGTTACTAGTTTTCCTGAAACAAAGTTTAGAACATGATTTGGCAGAGTAGGATGACACAGTGTTAGATTGTTGCCATCTGGAGAGTTGATTCGAGTCAGCCTAGAGGCAGGAAGACCACATAAGCTGTGGAGTAACGTGGCTAAGAGATGTCGGTGACCTAGAACAAGATAGCAGTTTAGGTGGAATCTAGAGATAAGTTAGAAGGTAGAATCAGTGAGATTTGTGATTGGTGAAAGAGGAAGAGAGAAAAAGGAAGATGCTCAAGCCTGAAATTTGAGCGACTGGGTTAGACTGGTGTCGGTTCACATAGGTGGAGTGGGCTGGAGTGATATCGGGGACACAGCAGAGAGGGTTTGCATATGGGAGGATGTCAAGCTCACACATATATAAGGCACATCTGACTGATTCAACCAGGAAAGACACAATTAGCCACTGTTAGATTTAGATGGTTTATTACTAAGAGAAGGAAGATCAGCCAGAGGTGGCAGCTGCATATGGTCCTTGTCCCACACACCAAAAGACAACACTGAAACAGAAAGGGGCCAAATGACTGTGACATGAGTTGTGGGTACCCCATCACTGAGGAGCGAGTTCTAGACTGCAGCTAAGTGCTTTTGTATTCTGCAGCCCTGTACTGACAGGAACGTGAGGCAGAAAGCACTAAACTTCATCAGAATGTGGGCGGCCGTGAGAAACTGTCTGACGACAGCTTGTTAGGAGAGAGAGGGAGGTGGGTAGGAGATGGCCTGTTAGCAGCGCCTTACAAACTGCCTCCCTCCCCTTCCCTCCTGGGGTGTGTCACAGGCATAGATTAGTTGCAGCTTAAGCTTTTGCCTGTGTGGCCTATTCGCATACGTGCAGGGTCACCAGGGCACCATGGTGGAGCTGTTCCCCTATAGTGGAAAAGATGTTACATTTTGTTTTTGACCCAGCGAAGCTTGAGATATCTTTGGGACATCCATGGCCGAATGTCACAGGGGTTGCTATTGTGGAGCGCAGGAAAGAGGTGAGGGCTAGACTTTCCTGTTGTTGGCAGAGAGACCAGGACTGGGTTAGAGCACCTACAGCAATCATGAGGAATGAGAGGAGGGCCTAGGGTGGGGTCCAGAAGACCACGGTGTTTAGATGGTGGACAGAATATAAATGCGTGTCGGGAGATCATTGTGACATGGCAGCCAGGGGAAGAGAGCGTTTGAAGAAGGGGATGTCAACAGTGTCTGATACGTGTGAGAAGTAAGGGCAAGGACTGAGACGTGGCCATTGGGCTCAGCTTTGGGAGTAGTTTTCTTTTTTTAAAATATTCTTTAAAGTTTTGTTTTTATTTTTAATCTTGGTAAAATACACATAAAAAAATTTACCATTTTAATCATTTTTAAGTGTACAGTTCTGTAGTGTTATGTACATTCACGTTGTAGTACAACCGTTATCACCATCCATCTCCAGGACTCTCCATCCCGCAGAACTGATATGTTGTACTCGTTAAACAACAGCGCCCACTTCCCCACCTCACCCCCTGGTAACTACCATTCTGCTTTCTCTCTCTCTGAATTTGACTACTCAAAGAAACTTGGATAAATGGAATCAAACTATTTTATCTTTTTGTTGCTGTCTTATTTCACTTAGCATGATGTCCTCAAGGTTCATCCACACTGTAGCATGTGTCAGAATTTCCTTTCTCTTTCAGGCTGCATAACATCCCATTATATAGACATGCCACACTGTGTTTATCCATTCATCTTTCAGTGGACCCTTGCCTTGCTTCCACCTTCTGGCCATTATGAATAATGCTGTTGTACATGAGTGTACAAGTATTTGATCGAGTCCCTGCTTTCAGTTCTTTTGGGTCTATACCCAGAAGTGGGGTTGCTAGATCATATGGAAATTTTGTGTTTAATTTTTTGAGGAACCACGATACTGTTTTCCATAGCAACTGTACCACTTTACATTCCCACCAATAGGGCACAAGTATTCCAATTTCTCTACATCTTCACCCACAGTAGTTAGCCGTGGGAGTAGTTTAAGGAGGTAAGCAGTTTCAGTGAGGGTGACGCCAGAGAGCAGACGGCTGCAGGTACCTGGGAGTTAACCGGGAGCTACTGAGTGGAGAGAAGTCTCTTAAGTAATTTAGCTGTGCAGAGACAAGGAGAAGGGACTGTACTTGCATGACCTTAGAGTTAAGGAGAGGGTTTCAAGACAGAAATTGAGCCTATTTAAACACCGTTAGGAAGAAAACAGGGAAGAGGAAACTGAGTAAGGATGAGTCTCAGAGTGCTGTGCTATAAAAATTTTATACATTTGACAAGGAAAAAGTCAGGAATCATGAGAATGCTTTATTTGGTCAATCAACTGCTGAATGGGTTTCCTTAGAATTTAATGCAGTATTGAATTTGGACAGAAGGTGGCAGGTTTTAAAAGTTTGTGTTTTTAAGACAGCTTGATAGACTTGTAAATTTCAACACAAAGTTGAAGTGATGAGTAAACCCTAGGCACCATTATTTTAGTAACTAAGGGATAATTTGCACCATTTTCACATTTTATTTTCTAAAGCAGAAAAAAAATAAACATTTCACATGCAGTTGTTTAGGTCACTAGATACAAAGCATGTGAAACTAAAGCTAACGATATAAAATTTCAGTGCCTTTTTTTGTTTATGGCTAGGTTTTACCCCATTCAAAGAAGGAATATAGTACATGAATCTTTTTTGTTTGTTTGTTTGTTTTTTTAAATTAGGAAGAACTGAACGATGCCGTGGGATTCTCTAGAGTCATTCATGCCATTGCTAATTCAGTAAGTGAACCAGACCTTTTCTTTTTAACTAGATTCCTGAACATAATATTTAAGGTGACATGACTAGTTATCACTGTAAATGGATTATTTTGTCACATACAGAATGTTTACTTGATATGGAGGAAGAAGTTAGAATTTCATAGACTGTTGTTATAATGCTCTTGATGCAACATCGTAATCGCTGAATTACGTCCAGCCTCATCCTGTATTTTCCCTGCCTCGGCTCTAGAATCAATGACTTCTCCAAGGAGCCCTGGTTCCTTTCATTGGGGAATAGTGTTTAGAAACCCAGACCTGTCACTGGGTTACTGCTGTGGTGTTACTACTTCTAGGCGCCCTTACTGGGCAGAGCTCAAAGATACATATGTAGGACTATGCATATGTATACACAGTGACATTTCTGTCATATATATGCATGCATACATACATACATAAATACAGATACCTATAAAACTGTGCCTTTGTACTGATACCTCAGATTCCAATCCACATGGTTTGCCTTTAGCCTGCTCTCTTCTCTTATTTGTAACTTTTTCTCCAATAGTGGGAAATCCAGTTCTTCTTATCTGCATTATATGTGTTTGTTTAAATCCGGTAGACACGTAAGAAGTTTTGGGATTACTACCCATACCTTGTGAGAAGTGCATTCACTGGCTGGACTACAGCGTTCATTGCAGGCCTGATGATATCTAGTCGAGAGACTGTTTTCATAGTTAGTTCTTTTCTTCCCAGCCTCCTTCAGCGTAGTTATGGGATTGATTTATTTTATAGTTAGGTTCATCTATTAATGTTTGTGTTCCATTTTGGGTTCCTCCAACATTTTTTCTATAGTTTCAGTCACTACTTGGGATTTTAGCATTGTGTAGATATTCGTAATGTACACACACACTGAGCCAAAAGTGATAGCTTGTCTGTTGGATTTGGGAGATTCTGTGTAGAGTGATTTATTTCAAAGAATTATGGTTAGCCCTTTGACTCTAGCAAGGAGTGTTACTCTGAAGGTCCACTGGGACTTAGTAAAAAGCTCCACTGTGGTGACCTTTTGCTTTATGTTAGAAATGGTGTCACCTGACTAGCTAAATTTAAGTTGAAGTTCCATTTTGGTAGCTTAATTTTTATCAGAATGGAGCAAATGAATTGCACACATATTTTACTTCAATTGGTTGAAAAGCAATGATTTAATTGAAAATAATATTTAAGAACATGTCCTATGAAGGTGCTAAATAGCCTTCTGGGAGAAGGATACATCTCAGAAAATGTACAATTGCTACATAATTATCATACTGATTTTGAAATCAAAACAGATACTAACAGGAGGCAAGTGATTCCACTTTCTGACCTGGATGTGGTAACTTCTGCTATAGATATTGGAAGAGTAGCCGTCCTGTGTTTTCCTAGATCTAATTACTGTTTGGATTCAATCCACCCTAGAAGATTCCTTCTATGAAAATGTGGCATTTGAAAGTCATGGATTTTCAAGTGATCTTGGTCAGTAGTTGGAAGATGGAAAAACTATAGATGAAGGATGCAGTCACATATTTGAAGTCTGAAATCTATTCAGCTAAAGCCCCTCCTACTACTGATGTTAATTTTCAAAGCACATGTTAAAGTAAAAATCAGCCTTTTCATATTAGGAGACATAAATTTGTAAAAATAACTTTAATAAAGATTACAATTTGGCTGTCAAAAAAAAGAAAAAAGAAAGAAAGAAAAGGAAAAAAGAACACAGTCCTGGATGGATATTTGGAGTTGTTTCACAAATTATTCCACAGTCCAAGGGACATGGTGTTTTCAGATTTTACCTTTTAACTTGAGCTCTTTCATTAAAATTTGATTACTTCTGATTCTTGTAGGTGGAAAAGTTAATAAAAATCAGAGTAAAAGATCAGTGAAATCAAAAGCATTTGGAGCTTTTATTTTGCATTCTAGATTTAACACCCCCAAATTTAAGAGAAATGAAGCCAGCCCTAATTTGCTTATTTGCATATACTTACATATTTTTTTAATGTGGAAAAATAAATTTAGTACAGAGTCATCATGGAATTGGAGCCATCCATTTCACACTCAGGCCCTTCTATAATTTTTGTACCTGTAAGTCTTTTTTTCTAACCTTGACTTTCTTTAGGGGAAACTTGTTATTGGACACAACATGCTCTTGGATGTCATGCACACAGTCCATCAGTTCTACTGCCCCCTGCCTGCGGTAAGTGCCTTGTCAGCCTGTTGAAAATTCACAATTTTTTATTACCAAGAAAGTGTCCTCCACTTGGGTGTTGTTTCGTTGTGTGCAGCATATTCTCACAGAAAGAATCTCCCTGAGAGAGAATCTCGTGTGCTTGGTTGTACATTTTTTAAGAGATGTACATACAGGGCATTTTAAGGGATCCTCACTCATCTGCCAGAGCAAGGCAAAACATTTATTTTATCTTAATACCAGTGGTTTGCTCAGTCAGTGTGTGGCAGGGCTTCCTCAACCACAGGCGTGGTCGTCTAGTTTGGTGCTGCCAATGTGAGATATAGCAGGGACATTGAAGGTGAGTGGTGCCTTAGGTCAACTGCACTGGACCAGGTCATACATAAGTTTCAAAAGGAGCCCCTCTGCTTTTGAGGGAGCATGGAGGACCCACAGCTGCTCGTTCCACTGAGATCAAACCCAAGACCTTCTATGCGTACAGCAGACATGCTAACCACAAGAGTTCTGGGTTACCTTCTGCTAAGCTGCTTCCCTTAGATTCTCTCTTGCCTTTTTTGTATTTTCATTCTTGGAGCCAAGTCATCTCAGTGCATCAAAGCATGAGCTTCTTTGGCTCCTCAGGAAAACAACTTCTCTTCTGTTTCTTCCTCCTTGCTCCCTAACTGCACTTGGCCTCATCTCACTTGTCCTCCCCTGTCCTTTATTTTCTCTCTGTATCTTCTGTTCTGTAATGATCTCACCCACTTTCAGAACTTTAGCGGAAGATACCTACATTGCTTTCTCCAGCTGTGATTTCTCCCCAGATCTGGGCACATAGCTCATGCGGGACTCCACATGTCTCCACCTGGCTAGGCTTCAGACTAAGTGGTGTTTAAAATGTATATGTTTCAAACAAGATGTGTACCTTACACTACCTTTCTTTCATTCTTACTGTCTCCAAACCAGTTCTTTCTCCTGATTCCTTTACTATAAATAATACCCAGTCACCAATACTATTTTTAACATGGGTTTGACTCTTCTTCTGTCCCCCAGATCTGCTAAGTTACAAAACCTGACACTTTTGTCTCCATGCTGTCTCTCATGTCTGGATTCTTTTAATTTCAATTGCAAATAGCATTATTTTTCATGTGGAGTTAACCAAACTTGAGGCAAGATTCCATGCCTTACTTTACCCTTCAGGCTATCTTTTAAACCATAGGTTGGCAAACTATTTCTATAAAGGGCCAAATAGTAAAGTAGATATTGCAGGTTTTCCAGGCTGGTACAGCCTCTGTCTTAACTCTCAATACTGCTGTTGTAGTCTGAGAACTATGATAAAATGCATAAACAAACAGTGTGGCTTTGTTCCAATAAAACTTTATTTAAAAAGTAGGTAGTGGGCTAGATTTAGCCTGCAGTTCATAGTTTGCCAGCCCTTGCTTTAAATTGTCACCTGGTTAATCTTTTAATGTTTCTGGATTGAGAGATACCCACTTTGGAGTTCAGGCTCATTTATACATCCTCAAAGCCTTGGTTACTTAACATTTCTTAGGAGCCATCAGCATCTTGATCACTTTCCTTTGCAGAAGTCCAACACAGCTGTGAACACTGTGGCTCTGTCACTCCCTTTGTCTTACTTCTGCAACCCTAAGGTTGTCATTGCTTTTCATGACAACTGTATCACCGTCTGGGACTCAAAAGGCTTCATACTTGTGAATCTCAAGACAAACATTATGGGTATGAATTTGCATTGTTGTAAAGCTAGAGAGCTAATGTTTATTTCAGGTTAACTACTTCTTACTAGTCAAACAGATCAAAGTAGCAGCTTCCCTCATGACTTTTTGACCTTCGAAACAATGGAACTATCAGTAAGGGAAGAGGAAAGTATATTTAATGCTATGTTTATAGGTGTCTTGGATACTAAGCAGAGCCTAGCACATAGGAGACGTTAAATACTGACTTAACAAACGAGTGACTCCCCACTGTGCCAGTTTTATAATCTGGTATATGGCTCTGTTCACATCACTGACCCTGCTCAAAATTCTGAACTAATCGTACATTCTTTGCTTTTCTATACAGTTGATTCTTTTTAGCCTGACATATCATTCTTTCTATGGTCTGTCCCAGCCATCTCCTATAGTCTGGCCACTCCTTACTCTCCTTATTCCCAGCCAGACTGGCTGATTTGTTCCCTGAGAAATGCCTTGTGATTTCGCATGTCTGTGATTTTGGTATATTATTTCCTCCAACTTGAATTTTCTCTAGCTTTTCTCAATGCTTGCTGTATACACCTTCACCTGTCTTACCAAGGTCTAGCTTAGGCCTCTTCCAGGAAGTTTTCCTTGCCTGCTCCTTTGCCAAGAGGAGATCTTTCCTTTCTCTGAACTCCCACAGAACTGCTTACCTGTTATGGTGCATAAATTTTATCTGTACAGCTTGCCCCCCTTCTCCTAGGTTATTGGACAAAGAATGTAACCTTGTTACTGTCTGTGTCTAAATGCCTAGCAGAGCATTTTGTACATAAGCACTTAATAAATTTACCTTGAACGAAACTAGTTTTAAATCAGATTCTAGTAGAAAGAGCACATAAGATTTGTTGTAGAGTAGATGTGGGTTAGGGTAAGTGGTTTCACCCTTTATTACTAAGGTAACCTGAGGAAGTTAATTCTTTGTGTTCTGTCATTGTCAGAGGAAGAAAATGGTTTCCTTCCATCTACCTTTGAAAGAAGTGATGAGAATAAATGATAAAAGCTATTTAAAATGGTAGAACTTTTACATACACTGGTATGGTACCAAAATTTGCATTTAAAAGTTTACTAAAGAACCCGCATTTTAGACCTGCCTTTTAGGGGGGAGTCTCTTCTTAAGAATCTTCATGGTACTTCCTCATGATCTTTTAGGAGACACTGGCCTAGAACTTCGCTATTGCTGGCCCTCCAAGTAGCCATAATTCTAATCTTTCCTTGCTTGTGAAGCTTTGTAATGCTTTTGAGAGTTTGCAAACAATTTTCATTGCATTTTTGTTTGGGTTAGCATTGGGGCTACTTGTTCATGTATTGTCCATTAATTTAACAACAGCCTTTGAAAAGCCAGTAAATATTGCAAACTAGCTAAATACCATCTGTATTTACAGGCTTGAAAGGCTAATTAGAAATGGCAGTTTCCTGTGAAGCATGAATAACGCTGAAGAGAAATGTAGTCACAAAGGGTCAGGAGTATGACTGTCAGTCTAGCGTGGCAATTATGTATGTAAATGAGTTAATTCAGAATTAGAGGAATCTCATTTCAGCTTTAGACTTCCTGATCAAAATAAACTTGGAAAATGAATTGTGTAATTTAGGCACTTGCTCTTCGTGCCACTTAAGCAATTTTCTGACTAAAAGCAGGAATTATATATTGAAAGTGTGTGTTTTAGTGGCCACTTTAACATTTCAAAGGTGTTTTCAGTAAAGGTATAACATCGTTCGCAGGTGTCCATTTCCTGTATGAACCATTTTATGTAAATAACATTGCTGGTCCCACTATAATGTTGAATTTGTGTAACAGAGCCATTATTGAAGGTTTTCTACATTGTAATAGAAACCTTTTCTTCCCCCTCCTATATCTGTTTTCGTTATGTTATGTTATATCAGGTCAGAGGAAATTATGAAGATTTTTAAGTAAGTTATTATTAACTAGAAATGGGTCTTGCAGTTTAGCTTGAGGGGCCTGTGTGAAGAATCACAATTAGTTTGAGAAGAGACCTGTGGAACTAGAAATATTGTGTATATTTTTACTGCTGCGCGTGTTAAATTATAACAAGCCATCTCTTGTTTTTAGGACTTAAATGAATTTAAGGAGATGACAACATGTGTTTTCCCCAGGTAAGCTTTCTCTGAGGATTTGTCTTTATTTAAAACACTCATCATGGCATTCATAATGCAAATAGGTGTATAGTAACTTATTAGAACCATTAGATTGTGATTATAATCCAGTTCACATGAGAAATAGTTTAATAGATCTGAGGTTGTAATGTTTTACTTTTATAATTGATGATTGGTTTTGTTATTCTATTAAAAATCAGAATTTGAACTAAGAGTAAAAATAGAGAGCAGCTCTTTTTTTCTCATTTCATGTCTTGCTGCCAGAAGAACTGAAGTTTTCCTGAGCCAGCACTTGTCTTTCCGCTATGTTGGTTGTACCTTGTCACAACGAAGTGTCCAGTTGAGAGTATCCAGTTGAATATTGGATATCGTTGAATATATATTTGGATGTAGTTGAATATATCCAGTTGAGTGTTCTGTAGTCAGTCAAGAACTGTCTGGCTAGAGATTTTCCCCTCAGCTTTAAGTCAGTGTTTCTACCCATTAGTGTTTTCCGTAGTTAATATTGCCGGTTAGTCTGATGTGTCACCTGTCTGATAGATCACATGTTGGTCATGTGGAACCCACAGACAAGCTTCTGCATTTGAGGACCTGTTTGAAGAGGGACAGATGTGCCAGTGGGGCAGTTGCTTTTTCAGCAGCCTTTTATCTAGTCTTCATGTTTATGTGGAGATTAACAGTTTTCATATTAGTCTCTCTCTCTCTTTAATATTCCAGTCTCTGAAACAGAATAGTAAGAAATAACAGCAATAGCCTGAAACTAGCAAATGCAGATTTCAACCATCTGAGAATTTATGTCGTACAAACCTGGTGATGGTAAATGGTGATGGCTTGGCAGAGTTGGACCTGCAGTGGGTTTTGACCTGTGTAAAAACATATGAGGATATTCGACTTCACCTTGAGATTGGTGTAGCCCATACCGTCTTAGGGGACGAACTCTGAGTACGACAAAGTCCCTGACCGAGGGGGCCAAGTGTCCAGTCCAGTGTAGCAGGGATGTGGAGCTAGGCTCACAGTGGTTAATGTGCTTAGTTCTTCCCCTGTCCACTTTTAAGACAGTAGGCTGTTCATTTGAGTAAAAGACATTTTGAACACTGATATACATTTTGTTTACCATATTAAAAATTCTTTTGTTTTTAGACTCTTGGATACTAAATTGATGGCCAGCACACAACCTTTTAAGGTATTTAAAAAATTTGACTGTCAGTGATACGCTATATTTGAAATTTCCTGAATTGCTACTAAGAACTCTGGACTTTTGGTCTATTTAAATGTCATTTTTCATATACATCTACCTCCTTTCCCTCAAAAAAAAGAGAAAAGAATGAAAAAAAAAAATGGAAAAAGACCAGAAATAAATATATTAAAATGTGAATAGCGGTTATCTTTGGGTGGTGGAATTTTTTCCCCCTTTTTATTTTTTTCGAATGTAAATTTTTAACATTAAAATACATCGTGTATTTTTGGTCGCACATGCACACACTTCCTACTTTTATATATTTTGGATAGGTCGCACGATAGGTCGAATAGGTCGCACATGCACACACTTCCTACTTTTATATATTTTGGATATGTCTTATAATCAAGAAAATTCAGGTAAAGGTATCATTTACAACTTTGTGAAGTGACTGTACAGCTGAGTGAAATGAATGCCGGTACCGTGTAAGAAAAATGTAGCTTTCTGGCCCAAGATCTGCAGATATTTAACACGTGTATAAAAAAATCTTTCATATGTCTAAACTTTCCATATGGTGGAATTAAATTTGCTGCTTCTCTTTCACATTGACCAAACGATGACTCCTGTATTTCTTTTAAAGAACACAAGGGGGCAGTATTAGATGCCCCCTTTTTTTTTGGCGGTGACATGCAGTGAATCTCTTTGATGTCTGTTGTTGCACTGAGATGATGAAGGCTCACAGTTCTTCGCTTACCGGTTTGCAGGATATCATTAACAACACATCCCTTGCAGAATTGGAAAAGCGATTAAAAGAGACACCTTTCACCCCTCCTAAAGTTGGTAAGTATACAAAATATAAAATGAAAATCTTCAAACTCTTTGTGATGATTATGTATTGATGTAAACTGTAGCAGATGAAACCGTTCTAGAAACTAGATTGCACATTTATAGATTTTGACTAAATTAACTTGCTTACACCCTGTGTTGAATTTTGTTTTCTGAATAAAAATGGTCTTCTAATCTTACATTAGTTTTTTGTTCATAGAATTGGGTAGCCCGTTTGTTGAGACATTTGGCAATTAAGCCTTTAGGGTTTTTATTTCCTAATACTTGGAATTCTCCCAAAATTTGATGCGTCCTTTTCTATGGTGGCATTGTTTAAGCAGAGACAAAGAATTGGCGATTGATTGCTAGAGCTAGAATGAAAATATACTTTTTGTCTCAGAGAAGCCCAAGAACTGGGTTTACAGATGAGAAAAGAGAGTTGTCTCCACCCCTGCCACCTTCAGGGGTGTCTTAGGAGTGGGGTGGCAGCAGCGAGGGAAACCAGAAGCAGGGAGGAATATTTCTGTGGGTAGAGATGTTTTGCCATATCTGGCCACCTCTGCTGCCCAGATATTTGATGAAACTTCCAGGTGTGACTTCCTGTTTGTCTAATTGTGCTGCTGATACTATAGTTAGCCTTTCATGAGTTATAGCCTGCAAACTTCTGAAGACATGGATAATAGGACCAAAGTTTCAGAAATTGACACCGTAAGATATTAAAGTAGCCAAGAGTAGTTATTTGCTTCCCTTTCTGGGTAATAATCCAAAAAAGGAATTAAGAAAAAGCATTGGGAAAAAGAAACCTGATCTCTTCTATAGCAATATAATGGAAATAATTGATTTTGAAATCTGTGTTTCAACTAGTAATAGAGGCTATTAGTTGACTGTCATGTTAAAAGGTTATTTTTAAAGCTTATTAAAGTCTAATATTTAATACTTATGGAGGTTAAAGAATTCTTGTTTAAAGAGCATTGTATTGATATAAAAACAGTTATAGCTTTTCATTGTTAATTTCCCTTCACACTGTTTTTGATTCTATTATTACCTTTTTGATACTCATTTCCAGAATGGTTCTGGGAAATAATTATTTACGAATTATCCTATTATTTTATCCTTTGTATTCTCCTACTTTTATCCTATTATTTCTGTATAATATCCTGGTGTCTGGTAGGGGATTTCCTCTAGCAGGTGACTCTTCTCAGATGTTATCTTCTCAGCATCTGTGTGCATCATGTGACAAAAGAATCGTGGTACAAAATGGTTGCTCCTGTAAAGTGGCCTCATGTTCCAAGGGCCGCATTACAACTAGTTCTGGTCGGTTTTTGGAGTTGGTTGTATTTATATCTGTGAACCTGGGAGCATAGTAGAGGACAGTGTTGGATTGAGCTACCAATATTGATTGGAGTCTTTTGGTTTGGGGAGGGTTACCTGGGGTATTATTGATAGATAATAATTACTGAGTGTTTACCTTATGCCAAGCACTGTGCAAGAGCCTTGCTTACATTAGCTTATTTGATCCTCACAAAAACATCACAAAAAAATGAGAGAAGTGTGATTATTATCTTTATTCTTCCAAAATAGAGGCCCAGAGGTGAAATAACCTGCTCAAGATCACAAATAAGTAGTGAGTGAAGATTCAAACATAGACAGTGGGACTCCAAAGTTCAGGCTATTAGTCATTACTCTGAAATTCCTGTTGTGTCCCCATGTTACAATATCTGTAAGGGAAGACTCCCCTTTTTGTGACCTTAGAAAGCAATCAGAAGAGGAATCATTGTCATAAGTGAGTTATGTATGATCATAAGTAGCATTAGTGTGCCATGGGGAGGCCTGCGGCCGAGTTTTGTTAATAACTGAGGCATCGCTCTAGTCTAGACCAAAGCTCCCATTTAAAGTGACTCTGGTACCTCATGTTGTATGGGCTTATGTGGAGAGAATGGGAAAAAGATAGCTTTTTTAAATGCAAATTTATTTAGGATATTTCTGCAGCACATACTAATGCAGTTTGTTTTTGATAAGGCAATATGCTTACTAGTCTTCATGATTTATGATGTCGTTGAGAAAACTGTTTTTTTTTTTTCTCTTTAGAAAGTGCAGAAGATTTTCCAAGTTATGACACAGCTTCTGAACAGCTCCATGAGGCAGGCTATGATGCTTATATCACAGGACTGTGTTTTATCTCCATGGCAAACTACCTAGGTACTCACACTGTACATGTTTCTGTCAAACACATAGTGGTCTAGAGTGGATCTTACCTGTCTACCATTTCCCTGGGATCCACTCACCCAGTTAGACGTGGGAAGCATCAAGAGTCGCAGGAGACTGGAGTGAGGTGATAGAGCGTGCACTGGAGGAACCATTGACTTGTACCTGGGATATGGAACTTGGCCCATATGAACTTTACCCGTGCTGACCCATACTGTGATTTAAATGTTTTTTTGCCTGAACTTTCAGGCTTTGTCTACTTGACTGTATATAATACTCTGATTCTTTTCTCCATTAGGTTCTTTTCTTAGTCCTCCAAAAATTCATGTGTCTGCCAGATCAAAACTCATTGAACCTTTTTTTAACAAGTAAGTAATCAGTGGGTCCCAGGGCCCATGTTCTCTCACTGCGGACTAGCCTCGTATCTGGGATGTCAATCAGGGAGGATTGGGAGGTGTAGTGCATTTTCAGATGAAATTTTTCTCATGTCTAGTGATTCATGGTTTTTTAATATAGAAATTGACCATTTGGGAAATAACTTATTAAATATATTGGTTAAAAAAGAAAGAAAAGAAAGCACTGCCAAAGATAGTGCATCTCTTCCAAGACAAAACACTGGTGTTTCTGACGTTTAAATTACCTGTAAGGGAGACTGTGCGTGTGTATGAAGCTTTGATTGTCATTGCGTCATGAGCCCTCAGTGGATTCAGTAAAGCAGAAGCTTGCTCATGTACCTTCATGATTTAGGGAGAAGTCTGAGTTCAGAGCATTTTCAAAGAATCTCAAGATTATTACTTCAAAGTATGATTTGTGCTTTCTTGGCACCATTGAGACTATTAAAGTTATGGATGCCCTGAAGCAGGCCACAGTTTGGCTCTGTGCCAGAGCCCTAAACCTTTATCTCTACTCCAGCTCTTAGCAGGGTTGGTGCTAGGAGATTCTGAGCTAGCCAGACAGAACAAGATGGCACACAGTGACCACCATCACTGAGAGAAAGAATATTTTGGTGTTGGGTTGGTTACATCATTTCCTTGCATTCTGTGCAGCAGTTTGCAATCCTATCAGTGCTTTACTGGGGAAGAATACTGTCTCCTTAGGATGTCTGTGTAAATACTAGTATCACATGCTTGTACTTGGGTGACAGGCTGCAGAGACAGATGTTAATTCCAAACATCTGGATTGGAACAGGTTCAGAATTTGTGTATTCTGAGTGAGGGGATTTTATCATACTGTGGCTTCTTATTTTTTTAATCTTTGTTCTTTTCTGTGAAAGTTCAGAAGTAAATGTGTTTGACTTTCCAAATATCTTTCAAAGTGGACTGGGTAACAGTGTGGTGTATGTTAGAAATTACGTTGAGTTTTTCTGTATGGGAAATTAATTCTGCTAATGGTTGAGTCCTTGCTGTCTATCCAGTTTCTTATGGGTAAAACAGGATTTTCTCAGCAATTAACTCTTATTTCAGGGCAGTTTATGTCACAGACCATGGAACCTATAGGTGACGCTAAATATTGTTTGGATCATGGTCATTCCCTTACATGTTTACATGCATAATGTTAAGTTCATTATTCAACGCTATTTTTTTTAACTGGGAGTTGTGTGCTTATTTATAAATATTGAAAACAACGGTCCTATTCTCCATGAAATCAACTCCTTATAAAATCATATGATAAATACAAACTGGGTTAGGTATAGGCAGCACCTAGTTGATCAGTAATCTCTGTGACCAACATAAAGAGCGCCCAAAATAAGCTTTGATTAAAGAGCTTAAGTAAGACTGTATATCCTTAGATCAATTTAATATTGCTAATGTGCAAGACCATTACTCAGAAGAACTGAACAATAAACATATAGCTTCATTTTGAATTGGGATGTGTGTCCATTCAGATTTTTTTTGTCGAAACCTAGATACATGCCAAAAGTAGTTGAGTTTTCGGGAATCTTCCTGTGATATTGTACTGAAAATTTTTGCCTAATTTGATTTTTTTGCTCTATTTTTTCCCATCTATAAAGGAAGAATATTTTCTTCATCCTTGAAGACCAAAAAAAAAAAAAAAAAAAAAAAAATCTAGCAGGATTTGAAATGCAACATAAGAACTGTTTCTATTATTCTATATTGGAATGGCTTAGTCAAGTACAGTCATCCATTCTTAATTCATTTAGAAAGTGGGAAAAGCAGTTGCTTCTTTTGACATCTTTCTGTGTTAATATTACCCTCATTCTTTCTTATATGCAGGTTTGATTTATAACATTAAACCTTGATTTTGTCATTTTTTTTCAGGATTATCCTTGTAGAAAAACATCCAACAATTACCATAAACATTTTTTCAATAGTTGATTTTAGAAAAATCTGTTAATTTTTCTGTGGGTTTATTTATGTTGGCACCAGGCTTTTCTCAATGTAAGCTTAACCAAATATGCATAGTCCTAACATAAATTTTGAAGGTCATCAAACAGCCCACATACGCAAATAATATTTTGTTCTCCTGTCACCAGATTTATGTTTAAAAAGTAAACCTTGAGGGGAGGTAAGCTCCACCTATTTCCGCTTTCTTCTAAATTAGCACTTGGCTGTATTAGGTATCTTTTCGGGAAGCTTTATAGCCAACTGTTGAGAAGGCCCAAGACAGCCAGTGATTGAGCAGTATGCTGAGATCGAGTGTAATATAAAGTGCGTTCTGAGCCATATTTGTCTACAGGAATGTCCCATGAGGATTTTGCGTGGTGCCCTTTTGTCTCTTTCATAGCCTGGGCACCTCCCGTATTTCTCCTTCCTCTGTTGGAATCAGAATGAAAGTCCTAAGAGAGTTCGGATCAGACCACTGCTAATGACAGGCTGTCAGGAAGTGATTTACCTTCTTTTATAACGGTCAGTTGTAATCAGTGCATGGAAAACCAGGCTGAGAGAAGATCCTTTGGTCAAATCCTTTTAGGCTGGGAAGAACTAAAAATACTCTCTGCTTTTACTTTTTGTTGCATCACAAAAAGCACAAAATGTTTTATTAACAGTCATCTGTTTCTGCAACACACCTTGAACTCTCTTGTAGATGACCTTTTATGAAGGTTTCTTGGGAAGATTATTTTCTATTTACCTCAGTTCTTAGACAGAAGGAAATGACTAAGTCTTTAATTTTGGCTATTCTCTGTAAGCAGTAGAATTAAAAAGAAGGAACTGCCTGTAGTTTACTGTACACACAGGATGGCCACCTCATTTTCCACACAAGTGTTCTGAATCTGAACAGGATTCTTCTAGAAATCTCTTGTCTTGCTGGGATGACCCTGGGCCTGTTCTTTCTAAGCTGCAGACGAGGAGAGAAGCTGTTAGAAGGAGTGATATGCTCTTGGACAGACTGTATCCTCCTTTGTAAAATGGGGATAATGCTTTTCCTCCCACAGAGGTTGTAAAGATTGCATGAGATGGGGAAGGACTTTGATAGTTCTTAGAACTTAGTAGGTGCTGGGGATATATTGTTTTCCTTTCTTGAAATAAAAGAGAATTTCACGTGCTAGGAGATTCAGAAACGTCAGTGTGGTAGTGGAATGTTTTATGTTTTTAGTATCATGATAAAGAAGAAAATTTGTTATGCGGATATAAAATTGGAGTACAGTGGCTACAAATGTGAAGTGTCTACTTTTGCTTGTATCTGCCTTTTAGTGTTTGCTTATGAAAAATCAGATACCAAAATCCATGGGTGTTCAAGTCCCATAGACAAAATGGTGTAGTATTTTTGTATAACATATACACATTCTCCCATATATTTTCATTCTTCTCTAGATTATGTATAATACCTACTGCAGTGTAAGTGCTATGTGATTAGTTGTTATCCTGTGTTGTTTAGGGAATGATGACCAGAAAAAAAAAAGTCTGTACATGTTCCTTACAGAGGCAACCATTGCAGGCCTAAATACGTAGTACACATCAGCAATAACATAACATTGAATTTTTTGTTTTTTCAGCTGCAATTGGTTGAATCCACAGATGTGGAACCCATAGATATAGATGGCTAACTGTACCTCCTTTCTTCCCAGGCTTTTCATTGATAATAGACAGAGCAACTCTCATTTGCCCCACTTAGTAGCAGCTGCCATTCATGCTTAGCTGTGTGGTATGCCAGGTCACATGCCAGGTTCCTAGCAGGTTGTCAGTAGGCCACATGTCCAAAAGGGCAGACCACTTGTCTCTCAAGATAGTGGTGCTAAGAAGCCCTCACTGAGGCTTCTGTCCCTCCTGTCCCCCGTCATACAGAGGAGCAGAAGGTGCTGAAATAACAAGAGGACAAGGCTAATCTATTCTCATTCCTGGTTTTTGTTGTCAATTTCTAACATCCCAGGTGATGTATTGAATGTGTCTTTACTGAGATACTGTTCAGGTCAGATATAAATTAGGTTTATTGTTTTAAGTGTTACAGTAATCTGCCTCCCAAGGTAAGCAGGAGTTATAACGGTTTGTACTGTTGATAAGGCATAGGTTTGTCACGACACTTCACATAATTGGTTTCCATTTCCATTTAAATTTTTTTTTACTACGAAAACATAAAACTTTATTTCCATCCTTTCAATTTCTTAACTAATTATAGTTAACGTCCATATATATTTTACAAAATACATTTATATGAGCAAATGGATGTTTTTTGTTTGTTTTTTTGCAACTTTATTTTTAGTTTTTTTAACATTTTATTTTTTTATTTTTATTTTTATTTTTCCCCTCCCGCCCCTCCTCCATTTAAAATTTAAAAACCATTTGGTTAATTTATTCAGGAGAATTGCTTCACTCCAGGATACTATGTAGTGTAGAGCAGTTGCGGTCTCTGGGTCAGTTACGTAGGTTTGAATCCCAGCCCCACTCCTTATCTCTGTGCAATCTAGGGCAGGTTCCTTACCCTCTCTGCGCCTCAGCTTCTTCATCTGTAATTGAGATTATTAGTGCCCATTTGTATGGTTGTCATGAGGGTGAAATGGGAGAATAGGTGAAATGCACAGTGCCCAACACACCATGGGTCTCAGCTTGTCACTGCTGCCATAGCTGTGGGGACATTTATACTTTGAAGATATGCTTCTCTGACCAGACACTGGGAGCAAATAGAGAACTTTTTGCTTTCACAGAAGATACCATACAATCGTACCTTTTTGTACTGGGCATTTCCTATAAGGGGGGCTTTGGATTTATTTATAAGCCTCAATCAGAAAAGGCAGGGAAGGAAAATCCTGCTTGTAACTACATGGTGTTTAGTTAGATTTGAATGTTATCTTTTCTCGTCTTGTTTTTCTTCTTTGAGGCATATGGTTATTTCTCAGTCTTTGTGCTGTGTAGCATTTTCAGTGGTAGATTTTTATTGAGAGAAGAGGAAAGAAATAGCATTTACTAAATGACCCCTTGGAAGCTGTTTCTTTGAAATTTTTTAAACATCTTTATTGGGATATAAGTTCACATACCAATACAGTTTACTCATTTAAAGTGAACAATGGTTTTTGTTATATGGTATAATTTTTAAAAATATGGTAAAATATATGTAACATATAATTTGCCATTTTAATCATTTTTAAGTGTACAATTCAGTGGCATTAATTACATTCACAGCGTTGTGCAGCCATCACCACTATCTACTTCCAGAACTTTTCCTCACTCCAAACAGAGACTGCGTAACCATCAAGCCATCACTCCCCATTTCCCCTTCCCCTTAGCCCCTGGTAATCATGAACTTACTTTTCTGTCTCTATACATTTGTCCTTTTGTGAGCTGTTTTTGAGCAGCTTATTGCTTCAGTGAGATTTGAATCTATTAAAACTGTTGATATTTTCAAACACCTGGAGCATTTTGCCTGTCAGTGTATATTGCTCTCCTGTGTTTGGATCACTTTGTGGGCACATTGACCTTGAGGTTCATGGCCGTGAAGTTGTGCAGCTGCCTCCACTGAGGTTCACTCATAGGCGAGGCAGCCGGGCGGGGTGAAAGAGTAGAGGTCTCCTGTGGGCCATCGTGGCTCACATCACGCCACTTGGGCCGGGCGCCTGTCCTTTCTGAATCTGAGTTTCTGCGTCTGTGCGATGGAGATGACAGTGCCCACCTTGTCAGGGTACCCTTGGGTTGCCAAGTAGCATTGATAAGGCTGCTTAGCATGGTGTGTGACAGGTACCAGGGGTATGGAATGTGACTGGTACTGTGGCTTCCACCACAGTGAACTTCCAAGAAAGTAACGTGAGCCTGGTTTGACCTGCTATCAGGGGCTGTTGTAGGTAAGCAGAAAGGGCTGTATGTACTTAGCTGAGTGTCCTTGGGTGGCAGTCTCTCTGTGTTGACAGGAGGAAAGAGGCACAAGTGCATGGTGCCAATAAAATCTCTTTTATAGAGAAAGCAACTTAGAAGTCCTCTTAAGAAAACACTTCATAACTGTCTTTATGTGTTAATTTAAAAGGTCTTGCTATTAGGTTGGGTTGTGAATCAGAAGAGACTGTCTGCCCTCTGTGTTGGTCTCTCTCATGTGTGTTGAGCCTTGTGATGATGGTGAGGCTGTGTAATTTGTGAGGCTGCAGAGGAAAACAGATGATCCGCTTCAGTTGTCTGACACCAAGAACAGCTGTGCACTGCACATCTTTTTCTTCAGAATCCCCTGCTGATGCCAGAACCGAGGAGGTCAGGGCAGGTAGGATGGAGACAGATAATAGCCATGGTGATTGTGGGACCCTTCTTCTCCAATGGCCTTGGCTTTCCCAAGAGCTTCATAGTTGTTAGCCTTGAATTTTGTCTTAATGGTTCTTGAGTAAAGGAGTAATGTCCTCTAACTCCTAGCTTCTACCAAAAATGGACCTCGAACCAGGGATAGGGAGCAAAGCTCATCCCACATCCTCACCTGGTTAGAAGTGGACTGTGGTGCTGTTGTAGATATCGCTTTTTAATCATAAAAAGCCTAGGGAGTAAGCTTTTTAATAAAAACAAGAGTCCATTTTCACCCTCTTCCAGATTGTGCATACTTTGGAGTCAGGTACCATGAGAAGTAGAATTGCACCATTATAAATGCTTGGAGCCACCTTCCACATTCCAGAAGGGTTGAAGTCAATTTCTTCCTAGTTTACAGATGTATTTTTCCATAGTACACAAAATGTATTTTATCCTCACATGCCTTAACTGAAACCCTTTCTTTGCCCTGAGTCACGTTCATTTCATTTTGGGTTCTCCAAATTAGTAGGATAGAATCTCCAAGAATTGGCTTGGTTTGAGCACCCTGACAGTTCTTTAGTATACTGATTTTCATAAAGGCAAAAGACAGGTGAGTCTAGGGCACATTAAAATATTCTTAAGCCTTTTGTCCGGTTTCTTAAGACTGGGAGCTCGTGCTTGTTTCCACAGCCTCGGAAGGGTGTGCTTGCCTTAAGTTATTACCTTATCTGATTTCCGTATGCGATCTTGACTGCCAAATTTATCAGGTAAGCTTCTTCTGTGGCTTTATCAAAGGTTACTTTTTAAAGAAACCTTGATGGGCACCCACCCCGCAAACCTCTGCTTGGCATGCTAGCCCTGTGGGTATACAGGGGCTGTCCACAAACTGAGCTATTCTAGCCTTATATTTGCTCTGGTTACTTTATAATACAGTTCCCTCTGGCTTAAAAACTTGTTTATCATTATGATAAACAATTAGTTTATTATTAAAAAAAAAAATCAACCCTTGGATATATATTTAAACAGCTTGCCTCCTCTATTATAGGGTATTATCTTAGTTTTCTGTGACTGCTATACAAGTCACCACAAGGTTGATAATTTAAAACAACAGAAACGTACATTTTCACAGTTCTGAAGTCCGGAAGTTTGAAATCAAGTATAGATATGCTCCTTCCAGAGGCTCTGGGGAAGAATCCATTTCTTGCCTCCTCCAGCTTCTGGTGACTGCGGCATTCCTTAGCTTGTGGCCACATCCCTCCAACCTCTGCCTCCATGGTCGGTCACATGGCCCCCTCTTCTGTCTACATGACTTGTCTCTCTCTGCCTTTTTCTTAGAAGGATACCTGTGATGTCCTAGCCAAGTGGATAGTCCAAGATAATGTCCTCATCTCAGGACCCTTAACTTAATTGTTAGTTACATCTGCTAAGACCCTTTTTCTTAAGAAAGCAACAGGCACAGGTTCCAGGGTTGAGAATGTGGGCATATTTCTTTGGAGGCCACCATTCAGCTCACTATAGGCCAGTTAGTAGTAAAGTCAGCATTCTTAGGTATTCCTCATCCTGCTTTGGCCCTGGCTGTGGGCAAGTAGGCAATAGTTATTTCCAAGACTATTTAACATTTAGTTAATATGATCCAGGGGTTAGCAGTGCCCCCTAAGACATTTAGACTAGCTACTACTATCTTCTCCATTGAACATCTTCAGCTCTTCAGAGTTTATCACCCATACTGACTGTAGTCTCTGACAGCAACAGTCAGAGGTAGATAATA
>NW_011888821.1:6895454-6936164 GCF_000151845.1 Pteropus vampyrus | reverse complement strand
ATCGCTTTTTAATCATAAAAAGCCTAGGGAGTAAGCTTTTTAATAAAAACAAGAGTCCATTTTCACCCTCTTCCAGATTGTGCATACTTTGGAGTCAGGTACCATGAGAAGTAGAATTGCACCATTATAAATGCTTGGAGCCACCTTCCACATTCCAGAAGGGTTGAAGTCAATTTCTTCCTAGTTTACAGATGTATTTTTCCATAGTACACAAAATGTATTTTATCCTCACATGCCTTAACTGAAACCCTTTATTTTGCCCTGAGTCACATTCATTTCATTTTGGGTTCTCCAAATTAGTAGGATAGAATCTCCAAGAATTGGCTTGGTTTGAGCACCCTGACAGTTCTTTAGTATACTGATTTTCATAAAGGCAAAAGACAGGTGAGTCTAGGGCACATTAAAATATTCTTAAGCCTTTTGTCCGGTTTCTTAAGACTGGGAGCTCGTGCTTGTTTCCACAGCCTCGGAAGGGTGTGCTTGCCTTAAGTTATTACCTTATCTGATTTCCGTATGCGATCTTGACTGCCAAATTTATCAGGTAAGCTTCTTCTGTGGCTTTATCAAAGGTTACTTTTTAAAGAAACCTTGATGGGCACCCACCCCGCAAACCTCTGCTTGGCATGCTAGCCCTGTGGGTATACAGGGGCTGTCCACAAACTGAGCTATTCTAGCCTTATATTTGCTCTGGTTACTTTATAATACAGTTCCCTCTGGCTTAAAAACTTGTTTATCATTATGATAAACAATTAGTTTATTATTAAAAAAAAAAATCAACCCTTGGATATATATTTAAACAGCTTGCCTCCTCTATTATAGGGTATTATCTTAGTTTTCTGTGACTGCTATACAAGTCACCACAAGGTTGATAATTTAAAACAACAGAAACGTACATTTTCACAGTTCTGAAGTCCGGAAGTTTGAAATCAAGTATAGATATGCTCCTTCCAGAGGCTCTGGGGAAGAATCCATTTCTTGCCTCCTCCAGCTTCTGGTGACTGCGGCATTCCTTAGCTTGTGGCCACATCCCTCCAACCTCTGCCTCCATGGTCGGTCACATGGCCCCCTCTTCTGTCTACATGACTTGTCTCTCTCTGCCTTTTTCTTAGAAGGATACCTGTGATGTCCTAGCCAAGTGGATAGTCCAAGATAATGTCCTCATCTCAGGACCCTTAACTTAATTGTTAGTTACATCTGCTAAGACCCTTTTTCTTAAGAAAGCAACAGGCACAGGTTCCAGGGTTGAGAATGTGGGCATATTTCTTTGGAGGCCACCATTCAGCTCACTATAGGCCAGTTAGTAGTAAAGTCAGCATTCTTAGGTATTCCTCATCCTGCTTTGGCCCTGGCTGTGGGCAAGTAGGCAATAGTTATTTCCAAGACTATTTAACATTTAGTTAATATGATCCAGGGGTTAGCAGTGCCCCCTAAGACATTTAGACTAGCTACTACTATCTTCTCCATTGAACATCTTCAGCTCTTCAGAGTTTATCACCCATACTGACTGTAGTCTCTGACAGCAACAGTCAGAGGTAGATAATAGTGTCCCCGTTTTAAAGCTGAGGCCATCTGCCAAGCGCCCCAGAATTGGCAGGCTCAGGGACAATAACCCAGGTCTGTCCTTAGCTAAGATGGTTTCTTCCTCCACAGCACACAGTCCCTAAAAGAGACAATTCTACAGGTAGTTGCACATTTCTTAAGCAACAATGCTGCTATCTTTGAAAGATTTCTGTTTCTCTCAGCCTGAGCAGTGATTCTAAAGGATGTTGACTTTGACCATTGGATTTTGAGGGGCTAGTTTCCTGCGGCATTTTACGATCCATTACGATCCATTGTTTTGCGGGTCCTGCAGACGTTGACTTTGTATAAGTGCGTAATTTAACGGTTTTATTTGATGTAATTTATGTGGTTCATTTGATGGAGACTATTCAAATGAGCTGGTGGTTTTCTCTTTTTTCCTTTTTTTCTCCCTCCTTGTTTCTAGTGTATTTCTGTTTAAGAAAGGACATGAGTTGGCTTCAGGACAAATGTCGTGTAATGCTCTATTTGTCAAAACATCAAGTGACTAGATAGAAAATTGTATGCCCCCCAACTGAGTGAATTTAAAATAACTGATGCCACAATAACTCTCTTCTAGCCAGTGGTTGCCCTTTGATTTTACACAAGAGCTTTAGTGAGCAAAATAAATAAGTTTATTTTGTGAGAGATGTCTGCATGCTCCCTACCATGGATGATAAAATTAGTATTTTATAGCACATAAATATGTATAATGATGAGCCCTTGCATACAAGCTTCTTGTGAAGTGCTTTTACTGCTATGCCCTGAAGGAAATACCAAGACCATTTGAAGTACACTGGAGCTGGCAGTCGTCAAAGGTTCCAGGTTTCCTTTGGAAGGTGTGGGACTTGGGGTGAGCTACAAGTTAATTCACTGCTCCAATTGTGTAGAGATTAGATTTTACTCAGCATTTCTGCATTCTGTCTTTAGTGTTAGGAGAGGAGAACAGTTTTACTTGAAAAAAATTTTTTTTTAATGTAAACTTTTCAGGAAGAGCAGTGTAGTCTTGAAGAAATAGATGAACAAATGCAAATTTTTACTCATTGAATGAAATGAGTTTCTAGAAGGAAGAATGAAAGAGTTTGGGGGTTTAAGGTTTCTCCTTTTTTGCTAGGGAAAGAGACCAGAATAAACACTGTCCTTTATTAAGATGTGCCATAACATTAGAAGTCCTTCTAGATCATTTAGGCCTGTGTGTATGTGTACAAATCTGACGTTACATAAAAGAAGTTCCAGTGGTCAGACACCTCTGTGTCTCACTCGACCCTGAGAAGCTCTTGTTTGCCAGTTTTTCTGATGGTGATCAGGTGTGTGGGGGCAGATGTGACCTGAAAGCCCAGTGCTCAGGTAGCCCAGGTAGCAGCTCTTCCTGTGCTGCAAAAGTGAGAAATTTGTCCTTTTGATCCATGGCGACGTGGCTCTCTTCATTGCCTATTGTTCCCATTGCCTTAAAAATTCCGTCTACCCAAAGTTCATTCTCAGACAGCAGCCTCATTTCTTGTACCTGGGCTCCGTTCATCATAGGAAGCTGTAATTTAATCAGCCCTAGAGCATTACAAAAAGACATTTCGGAGAGCTTCCCTTGTATCCCGAGCTCTTGCTCCACTTTTCTCCATGAGGAGCTTGGCTCGTGATTCAAAACTAAAACCCTGACTTGTCCCTGGGTGCTCCCGCCAGGACTCCAGCTCTCTATTTCACATGGAGGCTTCGGAAGTAGCTCAGGTTAAAAGCCAAGTGAGACAGGTACTTCTGCCACACAGCATTGGAAAGCATGCTCCTGCTGGAACAAAATTAAATATTTTTTTTCATTTTTGAATAGGATCATTGATTTTGTACATAGATTTGGTAATGCAGAATTTTAACGAACTTTAATGATCTTTTCAGTTCCTGGGGCTTTGAGCCTCTTGTGCAAAATATTCCTGAATCACTTTCAGGACTTCTTGCATGCATGCATTTTTGATTATCACTTTTGTCCTTTTTGTTTTCTTGAGCGCAGCTGCGTAAAATGGATTAATACTGGTATTGTTTTGCAATCTTATTTTAGCCACTGAACAAGTAGGGAGTGTTTCAGATATAAGCTGTAGTCCAAGGCGAGCTGTTGTGTCTTCACAGGATGATCTTTGATCTTCCTTAGTGTGCTTCCTCAAGCAGCCCATGTGTTTTGTGGTTGCCAGAATCTGTGTCTGAATCTTGTTGGTAAGGTCCAAGAATTTTGATAAGGTTAGAGAGTCTGATTCTTTGTAGAAAGTGTTTGCCAGTCTTCGGTGCTGCATCTGTAGCTAAAGTTTAATTTGTGATGCTGGAGGTGTTCATTTGTGGCCACTTCACAGAAAGAGGTTGGACTTTTGCCAGTGAGTTGCCAAGAGAGGAGAAGTAATCTTTTTTTACTTTCTTCTTAAAAATGTGAAAAATAGCTGCCAGAGCAATAATTTCCCCCAATTTCTCTCTCGCAGAGAACCTTGTTGTTTGCCATAGTTGACCTTCTGGTTTCAGGGAATGGTAAAAGCTCTTATGTTACTGCTTTCTGAATTTTGAGGTAGTCCTTGGTATTTGTTTTAATAGTTTTGTGTTTTTCTAAGCCAAAATCATATAATATAAACAAATCATTAAGACTACTACTTTTTTGGAGAAGTTGGCCTGAGTCATTATCCAGCTGATTAATGAATCATCATCAGTGGCAATTAACAACACAACCTTGAACATTCTCTCTGCCTCTTAACTTGGGATTCTCAGTCCCCAGAGTTTCTGAGTCAGTAGGATTAGGTGGGGCCCAGGAATTTGCATTTCTATCAAATTCCCAGGTGATAACCATTGTTTCTGGTTTTACTTATTTTGATAAGGGCTCAAGGTTCTAGGTTCTTTAAGAAATTTTACATCTTGAATTATATTCTTTTGTGAATAGCGAGCCTTCTTAAACAGTCTAGGTCACAGTGTCATCCTGCCCTGGTCGGAAAAAAATGTTAGCAGACAGCTTTTTGTGAGTGCCACACAGCATCCAAGTAGTGGAGGTGGGTAGCTCTTTGGAGGTGAAGGTGTTGTACACAGCCTGCGCCGTATACCTGTTAAGAGGCTGAGTAGCAGAACTTGGAGTATGCTGTGCTTTACCCTTGAATTTTTCCGGATGTGTTTGAGAGCCGAGATAAGCAGCATCACTAGTCTTATGATTGTATAACATTGGAAAACTGACAAATGCCAAAAGGGTAAAATGTTTTATGGCATCTAGAATGTGAACTTGAGTTATACGGTTTATTAGGATAGAATCCTAGTGTAAATTTGGCCATTGTGTCAAATGAGAATTTTAATTTTAGTCTTTGTCAGAGTTAGTGTCAATCCTTTAGATAAAAAGTACTAAAACAACATTTCATCAGAAAGCTTGCAGGAATGTGGCAAGACTCTCGCACAGTCTTGAATGTCTCTACCCAACTGCAGCTACCTCGAATCTTCACTAAAATAGGAAGAACTTTCCAACGCAAGTGTTGGTCCGAGTGTCCTTTTTGATATCTGCTAGTGAGAGGCCTTCTGGGAGAGATTGTCCTTTAATGCAATTCACAGTGAAAGGACATCTTTTCATGTATTTATCAGCATTTCTGTTTGCCCAGTGCATTTCCTCACATGTTAAAATGAAAACTGTCCAGTCTAGTGATCCATATGTGAAGTATTTTATCCGATCATGCCAGGGGGTCAGTGGAAGCCTATTGACAGCCAGTGCGTACGAGGCATGCATACAGTGAAATGTTTTAATTTTACTTCAAAAGGGCAGGGATGTCGCCGGAGCAGCGGCTAGCAAGCAGCCCAGCATGAGCGGGTGGAAGGCCACTGGAGAGGTTACTTCGGTTCAGTCCCACAGACGCTCAGCTACAGTTTTAGAGTCGGTTTCCCAATTGCAGGGCTCTCTTCAGAGGCGCAGTGTGCCAAGTCACACATGGAGTTGGTCTTCGTGGTCTTCAGGGTTTGGGGCTATTCAGTGCTCTCTGAAGTCCAGACATGAGGATGGAGGCCTAGGGGAAGAGTGAGAAGTGCTACTAATAATTCATTTGTGAAAGGAGTTTCTATTTAGTTAAAGTATCAAGTAAGCAACCCAGATAATGTCTAGAATTAACTAAATTTAAAAAAAAATTTTTGAGTGTTTTTGCTGAGTCAGTTTTTACTCATTTTAAGCAGAGATGATATTTAAAATTCAGATGAAATTTTAGAGAACAAATAGCCTATATGTTGCTTGACAAAGTATCTTTCAAAAAAATTTTTAAACATTTACATGGTGAGATAAATTGGGGAAGTCTCTTTTTTTTTTAAATTGCCTCGTTTGTATTTATAGGACAGTAGGTCTTCTAAACTCGTTACTGAGGTTCCACAATTTCAGAAATAAAATGATCTTTTAAGAAGAAATAAAGCAATTGTAGACTCAGAACTTGTGATTTTACTTTATATTCCTCTCCCCCACAGTAGGTGAGATGGTGCTTGGGATGCATAAGTTTGATTCAGTTGGCATTTTCAGCTGGGCTTTCTCTGAGAAAGTCTCTAGTTATTTCCCCTGGGCCTCTCAGTTCTGGGTAGCCTTTATTTTATTTTATTTTTAAATTTAAAAAATACTAGTAAAAGCAATTTTGAAAAAAAGTTCACTTTCCCACAACCATTGGCTTTTTTTTCTTGGAGTGGGGGGTATTTTTTTTTCTTGGTTTAATGACATAAATATTTTCCAAAGCTGTAATCATAGTATAAACTTTTGTGCTTTTTTTAAAACTTAAAATTGTATCACAATTTCTTCACATTGTGAAGTTTTCATAAGTTATTTTGAAGTTACTTCGACTGTTTAATGTTCTGTTGAAATGATGAACTATAATTTACCGACTCCTAGATATTAAAATCTTGAGGTTGATTTTGAATATTGGTGTATTTGTCAGTGTAGCAGTGAATATCTTGTTGATTCGACTTTTATTCTTCTGTTGAAAGTAGTGTAAAAAATTTTAATTTTTATGGTGTTTGATATGTTTTGCTAACTTTTTAACTTTTTTTTTATTTGGTTTTTAGAATTCAGGGACCATCTCTAAATTTACTAAATGGAGAATTAAAAATTACATGAGGCATAAAAATACTAAGCCTTCTAACCCAGGAATAACTTTCCAGGTTCTGGTTGGCTCCAGTAGTAATAGTTATTTCCGTTGAGAACCTTCTGTGTGCTAGGTGCTCAGATATCTTATTGTCTTCTGGCATTGTAGGTAGTATTGATTAAATTGGGGAAAATAGTTACCAGAACCAGAATAGTACCCTTGAGCCTGAATTAGTGAACTAAAAATAAGTTTAGTTTCTTAGCCATAGGATTTGGTTTATTAAATTGCAGGCGAGGCCACAAGCTCCCAAACCACAGAGCACCACGACTTTTTTCTCTAGTGTTAGCAGAGCGGTGTTATTCAGGCTGCTGGCTCCATTTGTAAACTGAATCATGCCCTGCTTGGCTTTGAGTGCCTGGTAACAATGTGCCTTAATTGTGGGTCAGTGAAGCCAAACTAATTGCTTGTTGGGCACTTGGATTGCCTTTTTAATTTGCTGTATAATGCAGTCTCTACCAGAAATACACAATATGTCCTTATCTAAATAAAACTCATTAAAATCATCTCACAAACAAAAGAACTCCTGATGTTTTGTCCATAATCTTGCAAATAAGGGAAAATTGAATTGCATTCTAGAGCACTGTAATTTATAAGTACTCCATTTTAAGTGCCTTTGTATTTGTTTTAGAGGTTATATATAAAATGACTGCTATGATTTATGTCAGTGTGATAGTTTTTTTCACTAGAGATTGTTTTGCTTTGTACTTTTAATGTTTTAAATCACAGTAATGACATGAGCTTCTGAGATGGTCACTTATTTTATCGTTCCAATTTCAGTATATGTGCTGCCAAAGCAAGCACAGGTCACTTATTTTAGACTGTGCAATTCACCCAATAAGATTAGCTTTCATCCAATTACTTTGTATTTCAGTAAAAAAAAGACATTTACGCTGTTATTCTCAGCTCACAAAATACCAATCATAGGAGTTACCTTTACAATTTTAGGAACCAGTTGTTCATAAGTTGGTAAGATATTTAGCACTCTGTAGTATTTGTTGTCTCAGTTTCTCTGGACTAACAAGGCAGCTCTGCAGAGGACTTTCTTTCGACTCTGATTACTAATTTCATTTATTTAGCTAATATTTATTGAGGAGCTACTGAATGCCAGCAACTGTTGTAGGTGTTAATGATACTACAGTTTGTTTTTTGTATTTATGATAAATCTTTAACCCTAGAGAAAAATCTTTGAAGTGACTCTTAATTGCTTTTCAAATAGTTTTTAAAATAGAGGAATTTAATTAAGAAGGTTTTTAAAAATTTAATAGATGTCTGTTGGTTTTTTAATAGAAATTCATTCATTACCTGTTTTTCTTTTCTTTTTTAGGTTATTTCTTATGAGAGTCATGGATATCCCCTATCTAAACTTGGAAGGACCAGACTGTAAGTGAAATTTTATTTTCTCATGCATCTGCACATTTAAGTGTGTGGTCTGGAAGGGATAACAGGAAAAGTATTACTGAAGAAAGAGCTTTATTCACTTAAAAATAGGCAGTGGTTTTCTGGTTGATATGAATAGTATGCTTAAGTTAATGGTACCCTTGGGCCTTGATTAACTCATCTTTTTCCTTCATTTTCCAGTTTATGCATGAATTGAAAAAAAAAAACTCCATTATTTCTTTTCACTCAAAACTCTAAATTCATAATTCCCCGTAAACATGTCTATATTTTAAGATGTGTTAGCTGTGTCAGTAACAATAAGTTCTCTGTTTTCCAATTATTTAAGCTTGGTAGATTGATTTTTTTTTTTTTTTTTTCGAATTGAAAACTTTGGAAGGTCAGTCTATTTGAGAGATGGTTGCTTCTTCTGATTATTCACTACTTTATCTGCTTTGCCCCATTCTTCTTTTCCTGGCCTTGGTTTATTTGCCTTAATACATGCCACAGGGATATAGAAATGGGTGAACTATACTCGGTGATAATAATCATTGCAGTGATGTTGATTTGAGGACAAACTCTTGCACCTCTCTATAGACTTACATTTCAATCTGTCATTCTCGCAACAGTTCTGCAAGCTGTTGTCATTCCCAGTTTATAGCCATGAGTGACTAATGTGGTTAGGTCTCTTGCTCAGAGTTAAACAGTTAAGTGGTGGGTCTGGGACTGGAACACAAGATTATGACTCAGGACTGCATATACTTAAAGTAGTCCATTCAATTTAGACAGTGCATTTTTTTTTTCTTTATAGTGAAATAAACTTGTGGACAACTAAATTAAAAGGAGAAAGTGAAATGTTTGGTGAAACTTATCAAACAGAGCAGCTGTGTTTATTTCTTTAATTTTTGCAGGAACTTCATGAGCAGAGATGTTTCTGCATAGAAATGCTAGGGTTCAAATTGTTGTTGGTTCTATAAAGTGTCAGAGCCTGACGTCTGGGCTGAGATGGCAGAGTCTTACCGTTCCTACGTTCCTACGAATGCTTTTGGGAGTTGTCTGGTAATCAGGACGGTTCCCTGAGTTAGCTTGGGCTTAGTTTCCTCAAAGAACCCCTAGTGTGTTGTTCACTTTCCGTCTGTCAACCTTTCATCTAAAATTTGTCCTGTAGTGCAACCTAAGCGCGATCATGTCCTCCATGTGACATTCCCCAAAGAATGGAAAACCAGCGACCTTTACCAACTTTTCAGTGCCTTTGGTGAGTAAATCACAAGTACAATTGTACTTTTAGGATTTTGTCATTCTTTTGGTGTAGGTGATCAGAGTTATGTAGAAGGCTTTAGTTGGGGCATAAAATAATATTAATGTACAGGGTTTTAATTTCATGGAATTTTGGGAGTTTGGCATACTGCTGTCTTTGTGCCAATATGATCTGAGGAACTTTTAATAGCACCCCACAATAGAGTGCTATTATTAATCCTTGCAAAGCAAGATACAATTACTGTGACTGCTCTTCCTGCTGACCACAGTAAATAAGTCTAGGTTGAGGATAAATCATTTTTAAGATTAAGGGCAGTTGGTCGCATACTGCTTAACATTGAATAGTCCAAACAGAAAATACAGATGTATGAGAGGACCGAGATATGTGATATGTGTGAGGTAGGGCAGTTTCTATTCTTTTTTATCAAGTTAGATGATTAGGTTAAATTGAACAGTTTTCTGATTAGGGTTTATAAAGACCATTCTGTTGTAAGTCTTCAGCATTGCTTATTGATTTTAACAAATGAAGTATTTAGGCTGTTCTCTTTGGATATTTTTGGATAAAGTGAAGGCAGCGAAAACCTAAATGTCTAATAGTAAGAATGTTTAGTAAATATTTATGTATTTCTTCAATAGACCAGTATGTAGCCATTTAAAAAATACTTGAAGGAATTTATTGGAAGATGGTAAAGTGTTTATATTTTAACCTTTAGGGTAAAAAGCAGATACAAAGTAGGATTCCTGTATAACTAACGTTATTTTTTTAAAAACTTTATATAGAAATCAGACTGAAATGAAGCATCATGTTATTATCAACTGAATTTTTTCGTTTGTTTCTAGATTTTTAATTTTATTTTTAGTTTCAAGTATACAGTACATTGGTTAGGCATATATAGTTTATAAAAATGATCCTCCTGATTACTCTCTCTGGCTCTCCACCTAGCTATTACATTAGTGCTAACTGCATTCCCTATGCCGTGCTCCCCATCCCTGTGACCATCTATCAGCTACTAATTTGTACTTCTTTAACCCTTTACCCCATTCTCCCAGCCCTCCAACCCCCCTTTTCTGGCCATCACCAGATTGTCCTCTATATTTGTGAGTCTATTTTTGATTGTTTTGTTCCTTTTTGTTTCTTAGAGTCTGCATATAAGTGAAATCATATGGTATTTATCTTTCTCTGACTTATTTCACTCAGCATAATAACCTCTAGGTCCATCCATGTCATTGCAAATGGTAGGATTTCATTTTTTTAGTGGCTAATATTCCATGGTAGATATGAACCATAACTTCTTTATCCAATTGTCTGTTGATGGGCATTTAGGTTGCTTCTATATTTTAGCTATTGTAAATTGTGCTGCTGTGAACATAGGGCTGTGTAGATATTTACGTATTATTGTTTTGGTTTTCTTTGGATAAATACTCATAAGGGCAATTGCTGGGTCAAAAGGCATATCCATTTTTAATTTTTTGAGAAACCTCCAGACTGTTTTCCATAGTGGCTGTACCAATTTGTGTTCTCACCAATAGTGTATGAGAGTTCTCTTTTCTCCACATCCTTGCCAACACTTCTTGTTCTTTGATCACTGAATGTTTTAGATAGGATTTTTTCTTTTTTTCTTTATACTTTTTGTATTTCTAAAATTAGCATATATTAGCTTTTGTAAGTAAAAACTTTCCATACTTAAATTTTGGAAAAGTGAGTGAAAGCATGTCTATTTCTGGAAAGTTATCCTAATCTTTGCAGATAGTCTGAATTCTGAAATTCTAGTTCTGCTTTTTAACTTAGACACAGATCTAGAAATGCAATTGAATCTTACAGCTCATTTCTTTTGAAAGCTTTTGATTTTGTTTCTCATCTGTATTGTTAGGTTCTTATCCCTGTGTAGTCAAACTTTAATTGGCTAAATTAAATAGAATGCTCTGAGTAAGATTTTCTTTTTTCATTTTAATTAAAAAAGATGAGCTGTGCGATATTGAACAAGTAACCTCTATTTTTGTTTTCTATTGGAGCTGATGATGATGATGGTGATAATAATGGTAATAATGAAAATAATAATAATACCACCTATTTCATGAGGATTAAATGATCTAACCCCTGGAAGACGTTTAGAATAGTATGTGGCATACAGTAACTACTTAATAAATGGTAGCTATTATTTATCTCAAAGACAACATATACACAGGGTAGAAAGGTAACAAAATAATAGTAAGTGACTTTCTATGAGAAAGTCATTAAGGTACCTCACTATATGCAGCAGGAAGTGAGTTTTTCTCCTGTGACAGTGAAACAAAGGAGCTTTCTGGCCTTCGAAAATTGTAGTTGGAATTAAAACATTTTTTCATTGTTAAATTCCAGTGAGTTTACCCATTTTTAAAAATTCCAGTTTTCTGTAATTTTTCAAAAAGAGTGGTAGCAGCATAATTAGATCTCTGCTTTCCCCTCCAGTTTTGTCCAACTTCCTACCCCACTGAGCCCTCCTCCTTTTTTTCTGTTCAGCACTGTTTTCCACTCTGTTTGCATTTAGCTTTTATTGAGGATTTGTCTCTCTCTGAAAATCTTTTTGTTTTACTCTACGGCTTTCTGCCCCGCTCTTTTTTTCTTTTCTCTATTAGTCTGTCTTGGTTTTCTCTCTCTGATGCCTTTTTTCTCTTGTCCTTCATTTTGCTACCTGTTTTCTTTACCTGGCCTTGAGATCAACACTGATTTTTTTCCTTATTTCTTGCTACCTTGATTCATTTCATGTATACCATTGATAATTTTCAAACTTTGTGTCTCTAAAAAGAAATACCTGTGTTTTTGAACTTAGTAGCCTCTGATTTTTGTTAGTGATCTTGATAGGAACAAAGTCTCCAGCTCTGGCATGAGATTGGGTTGAATGATGAAGTGCCTCAGGATTGAATTCAGAAAGATCTTTCTTTTGCTTTTAAAACAAATTTTTAAAGTCCCCCTCCCCCATTTGTCTTTTTTCTTACAGTTTTAACTGAAATAACTGCTGTGGTAGATTTAAATTTTTGCCTTTTGTAGTGCTGAGATATTAATCAAATTTTAAACCAGTACCCCTTCTCACTCTAATGAACATGTATACTTAAACATCAGAGATATAAATGAAATCTGAAAGCTATCTAAATGGTCAAATGTTCACTTTACTTTTAATTCAATATTACAGGTAACATTCAGATATCCTGGATTGATGACACATCAGCATTTGTTTCTCTCAGCCAGCCTGATCAAGTACAAATCGGTAAGCGTTTTTGACATTGTTTTGTGTATTCATTAAAGTGGGGGCCTGCTTTCTGCCACCACATAGGTGCAGTCAGCTGATTCACAAGCTTTGCTGCCTGGTTTCTTTTGAGGTTGTCTCCAAAATAAAGGAAATAATTAGTAAGTCATGTGTAGATGAGAAAAAAATAAGACAAATTTATTAATTCATTGGTGTACTACATAATATTATCTTTTTTCAGTTAGCTCCATTCTGTTCTTCTCCCATTGTACTTTTTCTAAAATGAGTTGCAGATTTACTTTTAGAATTATAAAAAGCAAATTGAGAGGAATGGGGGACATCAAAAAGTGATACCTGTATTGACCTGTTTGTCTTTTCCCATGGTTTAGAAATTTTTGCGATTTATTCATTCCATTATACTTGTATCAAATACCTTTTTCCCAAACAAATAAAGATATTTTGTTTGCTTTTAAAATAAGATTGTAAAAAGATCGAGCGCCATATCTCTTGTTGGACCCTAAATAATTTTGATATTTACCATCATAAAACATTCTATTTTCTTAGGATGAAAAGTTATTGAATAAAAAACTGAAGAAAATATGTAGTGGTAAGCTACATGTTTTATTCAAATAGATTTCAAATTCCCTGGTACTTAACACTGTACAAAGTGTAAAATTTTTAAGCAATATGTTTAATTAATTTCTTCTTTTTCTTTAACAAAGTGCCACATGCTAAAACTATATAATTCTGATACTGTAACTATATGAGTAATTATATATGAAAACTTCTACAAACATACACATTGAAATCAGAGGATTTTGGTATTTTTTAAAATCATATGGCTATCACAGGCACATAGGCTATTGTAGAGATGAAAAGTTTAGGCTCTAGAATCATAGCTGCTATACTCCCTATAGTTGTGTGACCTTGGGCAAGTTCTTTAACCTTGATAAGCTTCTGCTTATCTCCATAAATCGAGGATGGTAGTATGGACTCCATAGGGTTAATGTGAGGATTACATGAGAACGCGTACATAAAGCTTGACAGAGCTTCGAACTTTTATTATGGTTATTTAATAGTAGATTTCAAGGTTAAATATACTTCATGAGCATATGACATCAGGAATAGCATCGGATGCAGACTGTGAATGATGTTGCTTGTTAAAGTTTTTAAATTTCACTTATTTCTGTGATCTGTTCTTCTACAATCTTTAGAAAGACAGTTTAGATGGAATCCAAAGGGATTGAGTTATTAGAAAACTAAAGATAAGTTCAAATGGTGGGCAGGGACTCTAAGGTTAAGACTCTACTGATACTTCAGTGAGGCTGAAAGAACACCGAACGAGAATTCCTGACCCGAAGTCTAGTCACACTTCCTCTGCTCAGTGTCACACTTCAGTTCCTTCGCTGTTCAGACTTGGGTGGCATTGAAGCCACGCAGTGGATGGATGGAGGTGCACAGGCATTGAAGTCAGACTGGCCTGGGGACTAACCTTGCCTCCGCCACTTGTCAGTTGTGTGTCTTTGGGCAAGTTATGTAAACTCCCTAAGCCACAGGTTCCTCCTTTGAGAGAGGGAAATGATGATAGTAACTCTGAGGTGAGGTCATGGATATTAAGTCCCCACTAAAGTGCTTGCCACTCCACAAGCAGTGCCTGACAAATGGCAGGTGATTATTAAGATACCTGCTTAACCTCCCTTGCTGTAAACAGTAAAAATGAGGGAGTGTAAAAGTGCTTTGACATCTGTAAAACACTAGTTAGCAGTATTTACTTGGAAATGCAAGCATACTTTTTGTTTATGTGTATGGAGTGTCATATTTGATGTCCAATAATGATTGCTCCCTTACTTATTATTGCAAGATTCTTCAAACAGTGGCTTTTAAGCTCAGTATTTTATTCAATGATACCTGAAATCAGGGCGCTGCATTTCAGAATCAGGCAGCCAGAAGCGCTCTAATTTGGTTGTGTGTTTCTTCCCTGAGGGAATCCATCTTATTTGCCATTGAATCCTTCTCTAGTGCCTGACACACTGTGGCCTGAATAAAGTAAACGTGTGTTTGAATGGGCATATGAGGAATAGGCCAAGATAAAATTGTGACCTTTTTACCTTTCTTCCTCCTAGATTAAGAAGTAGGTTAACTGTTGTCTTTTAATATATACAGCCTTACTAGTAAAGTCTAATTTTCCACTGTCATCTCTTTTCCTACACAGAAGGCAACTCTCAAAATAAATACCTGGCCATTTGCATGTGCTGTGCCTGTGACCACAGTTTTCTTTGGCAGAAGTGATCTTTTAGTCAACCATGTCCTCCCTCCAGGCTGTGTCCTACTTCCCTCTTCATCTCAGCTTGAACATCTGCTTCTCTGTCTCCCTTTGCACGGGTCTGGACCCCATTTTCTGTGCTAGCCTGGCATCCTTTCTGACACACCTGGTTTGGTGGTCTTCTCTAATAGACTGTAAACTCTTAGAGAGCAAGGACCATATCTCTTGTTCACCATTGTGTTTTCAGTGCTTAGAGAAGTGGTGTCTGACATTAGTAAGTGTATGTTAAATATTTGTTGAGCTGATATTCAGGGCATTATGACTTAGAAATGCCTCTTGCACGTGATAGATATATCTAAGGTCTCTGGTCTTTTGCTGTGATTTCTAAAATTATGCGGCTGTTTCGTTGAAAGACACAATGTAAAGTTCTTTATAGTGGTAATTCTAAAGATAAGAAAGACCCAGGGTCTCTAATGTGCTTCAAATCCTATTAATGTTGTTTTAAACAAATTACTTATTCATTTCTGTGGAAGCAGAGAACCTATTAGATCAATAATGTAACATTGGAAAAATCATTAAATGCCTATTTATATAGCAGCTCGTAATGGCTTCTTTGGCTCTGTTTCAAACTATTTTTGATTTAAGGAGTTACTTTTTAACTGACACCTGTCTTTTTCTTTTGATAATACTAATCCTAATCAAGATTTTTAAAAAATCATTGTCAACATCTTGAATATGAGAGTTCTCTTTTTCTAGGAAACCTTATTATGCGAATTACTAAAACCCTCCTACCAAGTGCCATCCATGTATTTTGATTCTTGTTGTTTTTTGTTTGCTGCTGCTGTGAAAGTGAGAGCCCCTGGTGGCTTTGGGATTTCAGATAGCGATAAGCCATAGAAGCCATAGAGTCAGCCTCCTTCCCCTCTGGCTCTTCAGATGAGACAGTAGGTGGCCAGTGTGGGACTTGATGCCCATGGGGAAAGATCACCCAGCCTCATCATTTGAGGATTTTTCTCAGAGTAGCCAAGTAAGAAATCACCTTTCTTATTCTTATATAAGCTCATTCTTTAGAAAGTAGTTGAACTTTCTAGTCATACTCTCAAAATTTAGACATTGTCTTGAGTGTCCTTAAATACATTATAAGACATTTCTCTCTGCTTATAATTTTTATAGGAACAGCTTGAGACAAATAACCTTTTCATTTATTTAGGTTGGAGCACACTATGAATTGATAAAGATACTTTTAGAAGAGTCAGAACCTAACAATTATTTTGTAAAGCCAGCCTAAATTCAGGTAGTTGTATAAATTCCTGAAATGCTGCTTTAGGAGCTTGTTCAGGATGATTTGTTGAGATGGGGGCATGGGGAAGGCGACTGCTTATATTAAATCAGACTTTTAAAAGCACAACTTTTGTTTGATTGTGTTGAACAGATAAATATTAAAATGAGTTGTAGATACAACTCTTTTTAGGTGATTATTCAGCACTGCATTTGCTAAAAGGCTGCTTGGAACTCTAAACTTCACCTGTGCTTTTTGTTATCCTTTTAATGTTTGCAGAATCTGTGGTAATAACTGCTTTTCATTTGTGATGTTGGTGATTTGTGTTCTTGTTTTTTCATTGATCACTCTAGCTAGGGGTTACTGATTTTGTTGATCTTTTTAAAAAAACGTTTGGCTTATCTTGTTTTCTGTGTTGTTTGCTATTGTCTATTTCATTGGTTTCTGCCTTTTTTTTCCTTTTTCCTTTCTTTTCCTTGCTTTGAGTTTACTTTGCTCCCCACCCCCCTCAGCTTTTTGAGGTAGAACTTTATGTGATTGACTGTTTAAAGTTCTTCTAAAATTTTTTTAAGTCTGGCTTCCTAGAAGTTACCCCTGGGTTAGTATAGCTTAGTGGTCGGCCAGTGGTTGGTCAGGTGCGATGCTGAAACACCTGGATCCAGCAGGGCTTCCACTCTTCACCAGCTGGGTTGGGAAACACATTCAGCACCGAGGCAGCTTCCACGTCTGCCTTAGTTTTCACTTTTGGCTGGAACTTTTTGTCTCCTCTGTGGGCTCACAAGGCCTCATGCCCAGCCAACAGTGTGTATATAAGCCAAGATTCTTAAAATCACTGAATTTGACTTTTTCGATTCTAATATAAGCGTTTAAAGCTATAAATATCCTCTAAGCATTGCTTTAGGTACACCTCAACAAATTACATGTTGTCTTTTCATTATCATTAAGTTAAATAAATTTTCTAATTTTTCCTTTGACTCTGGATTATTTAGAAGAGTGTGTTGTTTAATTTACAACTACTTAGAGTTTTCCTAGATCTCTTATAAATTACTAATTTCTAATTTAATTCTGTCGTGATTAGAGATTTCAGTCCTTTAAAATTTACTGATTCTTGCTTTATAGCATAAGGTCTATCTTGCTGAACATACTATGTGCACTTGAAAAGAGTAGATATTCCACATATGGTTTGCTATATGGTTTGGTCTATAAATATCACTGTTGTTCAGATATTCACTGTCTTTACTGATATTTTATTTAGTAATTCTATCAAATTTTGAGAGGAGGTATTAAAATCTATGGTTGTGTCTATTTTCCCCTTTAAGATTTCATGTCATGTATTTTGAGGCTGTTTTATTAAGTGCATACATATTTATGATTGTTTTGTCTTCCTGATAAATTGACTCCTTTGTTATTATGAAATGTCTCTCTTTATCTTTTATAATACTGTTGTTTTTAAGTCTACTTTATCTGATATTAATATAGTTAATCTTTATTTTTGTGTTTTCTATTTGATTGGTATGTCTTTTTCCTTCTATTTATTGTCAGCCTATCTGTACAAGTAAGATGAAGTCTCTTATAGACAGCATTAGTTGGTTCTGCTTTTTTTTTTTTAGTTGGGTCTTGCTTTTTTATCCATTCTGATAACTTCAACTTTTAATTGGAGTGTTTAGTCCATTGACATTTAATGTAATTATTTACATGATTAGGCCTATCATTTAAAAATTTATTTTTTGTTTCTTCTCTTTGTTTTTTGTTCCTTTGTTTTCCCTTTTCCAAACTTCTTTTGGATTATTTGAATTTTTAAAAAGAATTCCATTTGAATTTTTCTGTTGGCTTTTTAGTGCTACCTCTTTGCATTATTTTTCTTTAGAAATTTCAGTGTATACCATAACTTTTCACAGTCTTCTTGGAGTTCATATTGTACTATTTTACATAGAATGTAGAAACGTTATATCCACATAGGTCCGTTTACTCCAATCCCCATTGTCTTTCATGTGTAGTTGGCATATGTGTTACATCTACGTTCATTATAAGTCCCACAAGGCGATGTTATAATTTTGCTTTAAACAATCATATGTATTTTAAGAAATTTAAATTCTGTATTTAAGAGGATGAATTCTTCTTTATTTACCCAGATATTTACCATTTCAAATGTCTTCATTCATGAACATCCAGGTTTCCTTTGGGTGTCATTTCACTTCAGCCTGAAGAACTTCCTTTAGTATTTCTTATACTGCTGGTGTGGTAGCAACTGATTCTCTTCGTTTTTCATTATCTGAACACATCCTTATTTAATTGCCTTCATTCACGTAGGGTATGTTAGCCAGATATAAAATTTTGGGTTTTTCTTTCAGCATTTTAAAGATGTTGTCCTGTCTTGTGGCTTCCATGGTTTCTGATGAGAAGTCTGCAGTCATTTGAATCATTGTTGCCCTATATGTTTAATCAGTTGTTTTTCTTTAGCTATTTTCAGGATTTTTTCTTTACCATTAATTTTTCAGCAGTTTGACTCTAATGTATTTTGGCATGGATTTCTTTGTAATTATTGGGGTTGACTAAGTTTCTTGAATCTGTAAATTTATCTCTCATCAGGTTTGGGAAGTTTTTAGACATTGTTCAAATATTTTTTCTGTTCTCTATTCTCTTGCCTCTCTTTCTGGGATTCTATTACTGTATATGAAACTTTTTAATACTATTTCAGTGGTTCCTGATGCTCTGTTCACTTTTTTCTACCTTCTTTTTTTTTCCTATTCTTCAGATTGGGTAATTTCAGTTGATTAGCAACTCACTTGACTGTTTCCTCAGTCATCATTATTCTGCTATTAATCACATCCAGAAAATTTACATATTTATTTTTCAATCCTGTGTTTCTATTCAATTTTTTAAAATCTTTTGTTTCTCTGTTAAGATTTCTTACTTTTATTTTGAGCCCTAATCCTATATCTCACTGAACACAGAATAGTTGTTTAAAGTCTTTGTCTAATAATTACAGTGTCTGTGTTATCTGAGTGTTGGTACCTACTGATTGCCCTTCTCTTGAGGTCGGGTCACATTTTCCTGGCTGTTCATATGTTGCGTAATTTGGGATTGTTTCCTGAACATTGTGAATGTTTGTTTATGGAGACTGGATTCCTTATATTTCTTAGGAGAATGTTTCTATTTTTGTCTTAGTTTTAGCTGGCAGTTAACTTAGGTAGATTCAAACTACAAACTCTTTGATGCTATGGTAGGCAGTGGCTCAGATCTTAGCCTCAACTGCTTTCAGTCTGCACATGCATGGCTAAAGGTCAGTCAAAGACATGGCTGATTCTGGACACTAGATTTGAAGGTCCCATTCTCTGGTTTGCTCTCTTCTAGGATTTATCCTTTACTCTCTATTGCCAGTGACCGCTTCTTCTGGTCCTTCCTACTAGAAAACATAGGGTTTTCTATCAGAGTTTTGGTTGGCCTATGCCCCTTTAGCTACAGTTTGCCCTTAAGGCAAAGTGTCTGTCTCTGTCTCTGTCTCCCCCACCCCTACCCCAAAACACACACACACACACACACACACACACACACACACACACACACACACAATTTTACTCTGCCAGTTGGCTTTCTTCCAAGTTTTGGCTTCCCTCCAAAATCTACGTGTTTCTGAGCCCTCAAATAATTGTAGAGGTTTTTTGTTTGTTTGTTTTTTCATTATTTCTCAGAGTTTATAGCTGTCGTCAGTGGAAAGAGTGGTTGCTAGGTGCTTATTCTCCATACTGGAGGCAAACCTCCTTACTTATACTCTTTAATTGTTCCTCTTATAAGCATCTGCTTTTGATGCAAAATTTCCTGCCATATTTTGCTGTGCTCGAACTACCTGTTTATTTTTAATAACATTTTAAGAAAATAGCATGTTAATGCATTAAAAAACCCTGCTAGTTACCTCATTTAATCAATTAAAAGTGACTTAAGTGCAGTTCCTTTCAGATACACATGTGTTCCAATAGACAAAATCCAGACAAAGTATTTGACATCTTTGCTTGTATTTGTGGCACTTTTCATAGTTGGCTAGCGTGTTACTATATATTTATTTTTGTCAAGGAAGAAATACCAAAACATTTTTTAAAGAACCAAAAAATGAATGATGTTTTTCCTTGTATGTTAATTTTTCTAATCTTAAACTTTGTGGATTTACCACAATGATCTTAAATGATAAATATAGCAGTATAGATAGATGAGCTTAACTATGACATGCCTTTTTCAAAAAAGACTACTATTAAATAAGCTTGTTTTAGAGGGAAGAGATGATAACTTACTTGTGTTTTAAATGATATATGATTTTTATGCCATAAGTATTGGATTCTAGAAACAATGTATTCCTTTTATTCAGACAAGATTTTTACATTAGTGCCTTTATTGAGTATTTCAGTTTGATAAAGGAAAATCTTTATTAGAAGTGTGAATGTACATTTTGTGTAGATATCTTCTGATTTGAAAACTTGTAAGAGCAACTGACTCCCACCCCTCCCCACCATCACTTAATCTGTGAAAAGCACTGTGGAAAGTTTTAATACTATTTATTAAGAAGTTTCTTGTTTTCCTAATTCCCTTGTGTGTTTAATCTTGAGAATTAGCAGTTTTATACATCTCTGCAAGGCAATGTATATTAGGCAGATTTATTTAAGAGTGTAACAATAACTTGTAGTCTCTCTAATTAGTTTTTTTAGGGCATTAGCTGGTATGAGAATAGGACAAAAAGCTTCCTGACTGCCAGATAAGGCTTCCCAGGTTCTTAATATAGTTACCAGTATTAATGCAGTGATGAGAAATTGATTCCTGTGGCGGTTAGAATGTAACCAGGAGAACTGCAGTGTTTGTGCTCTAGCAGCTGACTATGTTCTGTTAAATCTCTGCTGCTCCTAACTGGGTTTGATTTTTTTTGTGTTTTGGGGGCCATGTTATCTGATCTAAGAATGTTTGCTTTGTGGTGTTCTATCAGAATATTCAGTAAATCTATCAAATTTACTTGTAATGCCATTTGTAAAAAATTGCTATTGTTGTGCTCTCTTTCCCCAGTTTTAGAAATAAACCAAACTGTTGAAAATGTGAAAAATATTTGAAAATATAGATAAGAAAACAATTCAATCATGATCTTGCAACCTAGACATGAATACTAGTAATATTTTGGTTAGAGTTTCATTTTTACTTTGTTTAGAGAAGGATTTTCATAACATTTTAAATACTAATTGGGATCTGACTTTATGTTTTTGAATCTACTTTTTTAGTTAATATTATGTCAGGAACATTTTCCATGCCATAACAAATTTTTCTAGACAAGCTTTTTTTTTCTTTTTTTTTTAATGGATGTGTAGGTAACTATATCCCTTTGGGATGTTTGTTATATCTGCATTTTTACTATTTTAAATTAATTCTTTTATGAGCATCTTTATATCTTAGTCTTTGTCTATATCTCTGATTTTTAAAAAATGATTTCAAAAGGAGTGAATCGCGAGGTCCATCATGGTAATCTTTAAAAAAAAAATCTAAAAACACTTACTTTTCCTCTTATTAAACAGAAGTAATTAATTTTTATTGATAAAATAATTTTAAATTACTAAGAAAAACAAAATATTGTCTAGTGTGCCTCTCTTTATTAACAAGTATAATTGTAATAATACTTGAGATTTACTTTTCAATCATGTATATGATATTTAAATACATTTTTCATTCATAATATCTTACACTTTGCATATTGTTCTATAGTTTGTTCTTTTAATGGTGCTTTATGTCTATGTAATAAACTCTTCCTGTACATTTTTCATGTGTTTATTAGTTAAACAACATTTTATCATATGAGTGTGTTATCATTTATTTAACCAGTTCCTTATTGGACACTTAATTTAAACCATTTTCTAAATAAGCTTTTATTTATTCTTCTGACTGAGCTTTAGAATCATTTTATTACAGTCACTCAAAAAACCCATTGGGATTTTCACTGACATTTTAACAGATTAATTTCATTGACAGATTTATTTGGATGTATTCAGTCTTTATGACTAGGAATTTTAGTAAAGCGTCTTTTCATTTACTCAGATAATTTTATGTATCTTTAAATGTAGTTGTATGCTTCATTGCTGTTCTTGTTATTTTTATCATGCATACATTTTAAGGTTATACAGAATACTTTTGAAAGCAGGAACCAATGTTACTGATTTAGTACCACTGCTACAGTTAAATCAGTAAAGATTTTAGGATGCTGATGGTAATAAAAAATTTAAAGCAGTGAAACTAGGAATTAGAGACTAAGTTTAAGAACTCAGCATAAGCATTGTGTCTCTGATTTTTATTTTTGAGGCTTCAAATGTCATTCATTGTTTTGTTAGCTGAAATAACAAACTGGTTGATTAAGTATCTTAGCTGTGTTAGTCTTTACATGTTTACATCATTTTCTCATACGTGATTCCTAGTGTCTAAACCCACTGTTTTTGAAAATGAAATATATTTGGTTTTAGAGAATTTGAAATAAAAGCGAAGTGATTTTGGAGCACTTAAATGGCTAATTCAGAATATTACTGTGTAACTAAAAATATTACCAATGAATCTCTTGGGGTGATGGAAAAACAGGTATATTTTACTTTCTTATGTGTTTTTTTTTTCTATTTTCTGATCTTTTTCCCATTGTGAACAGCTACTGAAATACTTAAATTTAAGAGTAAAAAAGTATTACTTGCTTTTTCACACGTGTGGGAGCATAGCAAAGGGAAACATCTTGTTTTGAAACTCTTAGCTGGTAGAGTAGTCCCTTCATATAGTTGACGATAGTTGTTTTATAGCATCTCTTTTCTAATCGTGACATTTGTGGAATTAGTTGCTCTGAATTTTCCTTCTTCAGCTTTTTGGCTAAAATCTGCTATTCTGAAAAGGTGAATAGGAAACATTTTTTGTTTGTTTGTTTATTGACGCATTTTAAAATTAGGTTGTGTAATTATATTCTCAGATGGAGTGTAAGCCTTTTATTCCTTATTGATTTCTTACTACTAGACACCTTATGTTTTTATGGTTTTTTTTGTATAGTAATAGCAGAGAAGAGAATAATTATGGAGGTATTTTGCAAGGTTTTTAAAAAAATGATTTGAAGTTTCAAATTTGAAACTTCAGTGTTATTCTTTGCATAAATATTTGCCTGTCTGCTGTTGAAGAACTGAAGGACTGAATGAGATGGGGAATAGAGATGAAGTAATAGTCTCTGTTTCCAAGGAATTCATGGTCTGGTAATGCAGACAGGTATCTAGACAACTAGCCACGCATGTCAGGGAGGGAGAACTAACCAGCTCACACTGGCATGGAGATGCTGAAGGGGGTCAGCAGGGAAGGCTTCCTGGAGAAGGTGATACCTTGCTGATCCTCAGATAATAAGTTTGATTTAGCCTGGTAGAGGAAGGCTGAGAAAGCTTTGTTGAAGAGTGGGACTAGCACATCCTGCGGTATTGGTATGACTGGAATAGAGGGTACATGTGGCGGAGTGGTTGGAGGGGAAGTTAGAAGGTGGAGACATGGAATTTGTGTGTTAAAAATAGAAGTTTGAATCGTGTCCTTTGTACAAACCTTGCAGTAATGTTGATTCGGGGTACTTTTTAATAAATCAAATTAAAAAAAATATTTCATCTTTAGTTTTTTTTTTCTTTCTTTTCTTTTTTTTTTTTTTTAAAGTTTGGGGCTTTCGAGAGATTTAGCAGATATTGAGTGCCACGTTTGTCAACCAAACAGGGAGCTGCCATTGGAAAGCCTACCATTGAAGGTTCATCTCTGACAGCAGTGTGTGTATGGTGGCATTGCCACAGAATCAAAAATAGATGAACATATTCAAGCAGCAGGTTCTGTTTATTTTTAAATGTCTAGAAGGTTGGTCTTTGCATTTACTTTAGTGTAGCCTTCTCTAAGAGACTGAGACCAAATTGAATTTATCTGGGAACCTGCCACATCTATAAATTCTGCACAGAAAAAAGAAGGAAAAAAAAATAAATTGGCCATTGGTTTCCAAGAATTGGTGACAGTGTATGTCAGTTCCTAATTTAAAGTTAATGAAAATTATCCCTAGACAAACAACATTGTTAAAAAAGAAATCCTACTTGATGGATTCATCCTTTGATAAACATTTAAATGTTTACACAGATGATACTGGACTGAGTCAAGGTGGGGAGTGAATGAATGAATGAATGAATACAGATGGCAGGTGTTTTTTTGTTTAGTGGAAGAGTCTATGACTGAGCTAAAGCATATCATAGAATGTTCATCTGTCCCACCTAGTAGAATTGGCTTTTTGAAGTGGGGACTAGTTGTAGTCATTATTTTACGTCCTTGGTATTTGAGACATGCTGGGTACAAGTTACAGATGGTTTTTGAGGAGAGGCTTTGATTTGGCCCTCGATGAAGGCTGATTCTGGGTTTGCAGAGAAGACAGGTGCGTGCAAGCACAGCAGAGGTAGGAGTGAAAGTGGATGTTTACAACAGTGTTTGTCAGACTGTGGTTCACACTTTCTCAGTGAGTTGTGAAATCTTTTTAATGAATGTAACCAGCATTTTTATAAAAAGAAGAAGTTAGAAAAGTTCAGAGTGAGTCCCATATAATAAAGGTAGGTTTGCTTTTTGTTAATGTAACTTTTTTCCGGGTATAAATCTGTACATGCAGATATGCATGTATGTGCACTGGATTGTAATAAAAAATGTATTGTTGTAAGTCATGGTCAAAGAAGTTTGAACTCACATGGTTTAGGAAACTTTTCTCTTCCATACAGGCAGAGCACTGTGGTAGGGGCGGAGGTTAAAGTAACCCTGACAGAGGTCTCAATCCTCAGGTACTTCCTGTCTCTGGACCAGTCTGGGCTGGTGATTCATGTGGACAGCATCTGGGAGGAACATGCTCAGTCTCCCTTACATCTCATCGAAAGAGGAATATTATGGCTAAAGTATCTGACCCCACTCTCTCTCCCTCTTCCTTGGTCCTCCTCATGGAAGGAAGACAAATGGCATATCTGATGGGTGAAATCAGGAAGAGTCTGACATCTGAAGGCCTTCCTGATTGGTGGGTGGGGCCGCTGCATTGAAGAAGGCAGGCCTGGAAACTAGCTGCTGGGGTCTCCTCTGGCAGCAGACATTTGGAAACAGTCGAGAGGTTCCTGCAGCTGTCATTTCTCTTCAATGATGGGATCTCCTGGTCTGGATTTCTTCAGGGGATTTCAGCAGCTAAATTAGAAAGCCCTACTTGGACCTCAAGCCCAAGATCCACCTCTAACAAAGACCTGTACTTTGGGGAAACATAAAGGTGGTGCTAAGGCATCATTAGCTCTATCTGCCCCTCAGCTTGTTAGGACCCATAAGAGAGGATGGCACTCCCCAACTGCTAACCAGTACTAGTGGGAGATAAGATAGGGGAAAGCGCCAGATTCCGAGGGCCTTGTTTGCAGTTGGTGCCTCCATCAAATTTCACTTTGTGTATGAACAGCAGAGAGCTTTTTGAGCATCTAGGTGGATATGGGTGTGAATGATGACATACATGATAAGGAGTTTTTTTCATAAGGCATATAGTTTCTGCAATGTGTGAGAGCTCTGAGGCTGGACATGGCCGCAGTGTTTGCAAAAGTGGAATAATGACCAGTGGTGACCTACTGTTAAAAATTCTTCTATTCTGTGATCTGTGAGGGTGTTTACTTACTATTGACATTGTTCAGATTTTGCAGAAACATTTTCTAGCTTGCCACCCTTCTAGGTTACCAAACCATTAAAGTGCTTTTTAACTCCAGATATGTTTTTCTATGTCTTAATTCCATTTCACCAACCAGAAGATGGTGCTGTCGTGCTGGCAACCAGTCCACCCTTCCCTCTTCAAGTAAAATCTGTCCTCTAAATGCTTATTCATGCTAAGTCATGTGGACAGATTTAGCGCGTGGTGTTCACAGCATACCCCGGTGCAGTATGGCACCAGGTAGGCAACATGGGTCACTCATGTTGACCCATTCGTAGGGTCAAACCTTCAGAGTGTGTGGCTAGAGAAACCAGACATGGGGGCCTTGGTTAGGTGTTTGCTCAGAGCCACCTTTGCACTCAGGGTAAAGTGACACTGTTGTGGGAATCAGGATGAAGATGTCTGTTAGTTGCTGTTTGTGCACTCTTCTATGATTTGGTTTGAAGATTTACGAGTATAGACGAGAGACATTTCCACAGAGAAAAAAAGCATGCTTTCCTCTTCTCTTTTTGGGAAAGATCTGAGTACCTGGAGGAAAGCTCATGAATTAAGTTTATAAGAAATAGTTCATGTCAGTGCTTAATTTCATATTCAACTAGTTGAAATACCCAAGCAGTCTCTCAATTTATTTTAACCACTTGAAAGAAACCCAGACGGTATGATGGACTTGGAGTAAAATTGGCTGAGTGATCTTGGGTGCTTGGCTTGACCTCTCTGAGCCCCAGCTGTAAAATGAATATGAGAAACTCCGCTTTTCAGGGCTGCAAAGTATTGGTCCAGGTGATAAAAGTGATGTTTTCAGCACACTGCCTGGCACCAGCTGCTCAATAGATGTTCACTTATTTCCCCATCTGCATCTCACCCGCATTCAGAAATCCAGATGTTGAAATGACATTACCAAATGGATTTTACAAAAAGTGTGTGTCGCTGCATTGTGGAGTCTGCGGGTGTAAAGCTCTCGATGTTTGCTTGGCTTGCAGAATGTGCCCCTCATGCAGGGTCCTGTTGTTGCTGTACATGACCTGCCATCAAAGTCTTCTGCCTGCACCTTTTGAACGAAGACCAGAACTGTTGCCACGATGATTATTAGCTCGCTCTCCTTTTCTTTTTGGTGGCTTCCTACAGCTGGTTGTCATTCTAATTACTCTTAACCGTGCAGTCAGGGGTTTCCTTCAGAGCCCACTCAGGGGCCCCACTTCACCAGCTACTGCAGCAGCTTTCTTGTGTCTAGGTTAACTTTTGAGTAGGTTCACAAGTAGTATGAGGGTTCTACAAACACAGAGACATTTGAAAGATTGCAGTAAGGTAGGTAGATGGATATATTCTCAGACCCAGGGTGGGAAGCTGGTTTGGAAATGGTCTTAAAAATACAGTCATCCCTCATTATGCACAGATTCTGTGTTTGTGAATTCACCTACTCATTAACATTTTTTTGCAACCTCAAAATCAGTACTCACAGAGCTCTCGTGGTCATTCACAGACATGCGCAGAGTGGCGATTTGAGTCTCCCGATGCACGCGTTCCCCAGTTGAGGGGGAACAAGGCGACACTCTGCCTTCTCGTTGCAGTTCTCACACTGTAAACAAGTGTTCTTTCAGTCTACTTATTGCTGCAGTTTTTACATTTTTGTGCGTTTTGGGGTGATTTTGCTGTTAAAAATGTCCCCCAACTAAGCAAAAGAAGACTGTGATGTGCCTTATGGAGATAATATAAGCATTAGATAAGCTTCATTCAGGGCTGTTGTCATAAGGCTATTGTTGGTGAGTTCAATATTAATGGATCAGCAATGTATATTAAGTAAGGTCTCTTTAAACAGAAGCACGTATAAAACGAGTATTGGGTTATGAAAATGTTGTGTCCAAAGGCTTGTAGGACCCTAACTCTAGTTTTCTCCTAGAAGCAGTGTGGTCAGTGTTTATGGAGACTTAATAGACCAGAACTACAGGAAAAATGAGATTTGAGACTTGACTCTATTTCTTTCTCCTCCAGGGTGTCCCTCTTAGAGCCCCCAGGGAACAGGATTTATGGGCGGCTTGCTTTTGATTTGTTTTTCAAGAAGAGGTGCCTCTCACAGAGTTCAGGAGGGTTGGCCTGGCTCTTGCTGGGTAGGAACATTGCTGTGAAAATGGGCTTGCTGCAGGGCTCAGCCTGTCCTGGCCAGCAGGCGGCTCAGACACTAGCTGGCACAGTGACCTGAGCTGCCTCCAAGTGCTGGATAATTAGGTGAATGGAGACCCAAGGTCACCACTTGGAGTTGAGTACAGTGAGCCATATAGTCAGTTTATTGTGACTCTAGTCCTTTTTTCTTGTTATAGTTGTATGGCTAAAGGATTGAGGTTAGTTAAATTCACTTGTATGTTAAACATCTTTTCTGTGGCTAGAATTCCTACAGCTGTTGAATTTGACTTTAATTGAAGGTGATGTGCTCTTTATTTCTTCTTTTTCTTGATCCTTTATTTCTGCCCATGAATCCTCTTATTGTGGACTTCCACCGTGTCTTTGCTGTTGTATAGCGAGAAAGCCAGGGGTGGGCTTGTTTACCTTGCCGGCCTCTTCTGTTAGGCCACATTTTAATGAGCACTCTTGGCCCCTTTAGAAAAGAAGGGGCCTTAGACAGGAGAAGAGTAAAAATCAGTGGAAGATTCACTTAATGCTTACAGCAGATACTTGGAAAAAGTAACATGTAGCTAATTTAGTTGAAATCAAAGTGAGAACACTGAATGTCCCATTTTGCAATCTTTTTTTTTCACCTCTGTACATATAACACTTAGTACAGTCTTTTCCTAGTGGAGCCTGCAGTTAAGGAAAGGGTTGCTTTTAGTCTGTCGAGCTAATCCAAGCCTTGGATTCACTGAGCAGCTCTGACCTGTCATTCGGCATGTGGCTGATAATGGGGAGAGGCTGCAGGAAGCATGGTGGACATGCTGAGTGGGACCATCCTGTGCCCACACAGACCTCGCAGCTGTTATGCCACCACCTTCACTCCACAGACGCAGCCGCACTGACTGTCATGGCAATGGGGTGTTAGTGCGCTCTACCTCGGTCTGAGAATGATCGGGTGCTCCGCCTTGCTGTCTCAGAGGGGTTGTCCCTTTTGTGACCACAGCATTGATGGGACTGTATCAGTATTGAGTATTGAGACTGACAGATCTTGGACAACTTCAAACCAGGCTTCCTGCCCTTTTCCAGACGCATCCTTATCTTTCAGATGGGAGGGGCCATCTGTTTCATTTCTGGCAGAGAACAGCCTTGATCCTTTGGTGTGTTTACTGCCTCATCTGTAGAGAGTCACAGTGCAAGTGTCATAGAAACTTAATCTGGAGGTTTTTCTCAGAGCGCTTCATACTGAAATTCCATAGCAAGGATATCTGCAAATATACTGGGTAACTTCAAGTAGGCATAAACAAGGAAATACTTCATTTACCCCCATGTGTTTTTTTGTTTATTTCTTTATGTTTTTGTTTTTAGTAGTACTATTCTGGAAAATATCATAGATTGTCTTAAAATCTGTCATTGTTTCAATTCTCCTTTTTCTCCTTTCTCATAACTTACATCTTCTTCCTCCCTGTTACATATGCTGTGCTGAGTTATATTTAAAAGGGAGATTCATTTTGATGTACAAATGAAGAGTTTCATTTTATATCTGTATCTGTGTGTATATAAATACTGCCATGATATCTGGTAATAGAAAGATTTAATGGATCTGAATGAGGAAAGATACACATAAAAACCACAGGCAGGATCTGAATGTTGATGTTAACTCCTTGGAGAAATTTTTACAAGCAGTTGATACTCAGTTTTAATATTGCTTCAGAGACATTTTAACTGAATAATGTTTGAGAAGTTATGTGTAAGTGGAGATAAAATGTTTTCAGTAAAGTATTTGAAGTAAGTTTAAAGACGTGCCTCTAAATTTTCGTTAGATTTCTAAATTGAGTAAAGGGAACTGCTTCCCTCCTAGTCCTTCCCCCGCTTTCAATGCTTGGAAGCATTTTGAAAAGCGATTATGTTAGAGCTTGATCTTTGTCTTCTTATCTTGACAAATTGAATGCTCTTAATGCTGCAGTTTAGCAGCAGCAGCAGAACAACAGCTGCCCTTAGGAGTGAAGATCTTTTTTCGTAACTCACGTTTGGACAGGAGAGCATACCTGGCATGAATCTTGATTATCTGAACTGCCAGCGATGGACCAGGCATGGTAATATGCTGGTCTGCCTTCAGGCCTCTGCTCTTTTCTGAGAGCTTACTGATAAGGAAAACAAAACAAAACAAAGAATTTATAACTAGGTAGTTGCCTTGGGAAGCAACAGCTCATGAAATGTCTTATGTCTTAGGCTCAGAAAAAAGAATTTTAATAAAACTCACAGGTTATCAACCTGTGATAATCAACTACTTATGTTGTTTCTAGGCTGCTCTCTCCCCCAATGACTTAGTCCTTTATCTCCCTAATCCTTGCATCACTCCTGGGAGACACTTGGGGCCAAGGTTTTGTTTTCCTCATGGGCTTAGCTGCTTTGATATTGTTGTAATCATTCCATATTCTATATAAATGTTTAGCCTTTCCTACATCACCTCACTGCCTAGATATGTATAGTATTCATCAGGTTAGTGAGAGGATAGACTTCTCCGTGCTCAGAGAAGTGGGGCAGAAGGTGGAGACTGTTTGAATTTGTACCCTGGTCCCCACCATAGCGTTAGAGAGTGTGGCTCAGATGGTCATGGTATCTGTTGCTTTATGACCTATTTAGTATTTATAAGTATTCCAAGTTTGAAATGAAAGTACAATTTCCTGTTTGAGATTGTAGGTTTCTATTATGTCCAGCAGATCAAGCTGGTTAAATATGTGGTTCTAATCTTTTATTTATTTACTAATTCTTTTTATTCGTTTAATCAATTTATAATTGGAATATTTTTTAAAAAGCTCCTACTGTAGTATTGAAATTATTGATTTTTCCTTGTAATTCTGTCAGTTTTTGTTCGGATAGTTTAATGCTGTTGTTCTAATTAGTGGTTCGTTATTTTGTTTTTGCCTTGAACCCAGTTTTTGTCTGACATAACTTAATTATACCAAGCTTTTCCTTTTTTGGTTAGTATTTGCCTCAAATATCTCTTTTCATCCTCTTTCAACCTTTCTCAGTTGCTTTAAATGTAGCTCTTTGTGAATAGTATCTAGATGCCAGTTTGCTTTTCTTCAGTCTGAGAATCTGTCTTCGAAATGTTGAATTTGGTCAATTTATCTTTATTACTTACTATTTCTTTTTTCTTAACACCCACTGGTAGAGCAAGGTGAGGTGTGATTTCTCATACAGACTCTTCCCACCCAGTGCCTTAGGCAAGCACAGACAGGACGCACAAGGTTGCCAAGTCTCAAGTCTCAGGCCGGTTGGTGAGTTCTTAATTTCGTCCTTCTCTCCTGAGAGGGCTGCTGCTCTTGTGTGTGCTCAGCTTTGTGCAGGGCTCTCAGTCTGGCTTCCTCTCCCACACCGGCCTGAAACCATGTCTGGGTCTCTGTGGCTTCTGGATGTTAGGGCCTGCACCCAGGTCTTACTCCCCGCCCCCCCACCCCCTGCCCTCTCCTGCTCTTTAACCCCTGCCTTTATGTTCTCTCTTCTTTCTGACACCCGAGGATTTCCTTTTCTTTCCTTTAAACTCAGTTGTACGTTTTTGAAATAAAGGGTTAGTCGCCTTTCTCTAACACTCCTGTGTGTTTCTAGTGGGAGGAAGCTTCAAGTCTCTGCATTAGCTCAGCCTGCCTCCTCACCTGCACCCCAATTCTCTTTGTTTCTCAATACGGCGTAAGTGACGTCTGTGTCTAAAGATCTTTCTGGAGTGTTGTTGTTGGGCTTTTCTGGTTTTTACCCACTGGACCACTTTTACTTTTGACTTAGCTCCTTTGTAATGTTTAACAAGTATTTCAAATGGAGAAGAACACTATTTCTCTGTTGGTGTGAACTGATGTTCAGTGGTCTGCATGTTCATTTACTGACGTGTGACTGTCCAGATTTTACCACACGTCAGATGTGTGCCAGGCTGGAGGACTAGGGGAGAGAATCTGCAGGCCATTGAATTTTTTCAGCAACCCTTGTTCGCTTTCAGAGAACAGCTGCAAAAGCTTGAGTTTGGGGATATGTTTGCTCATTTTTTTTTTGCTTGAACTCCTAATCTCCAAGAGTGTGAAGTTCCTAAGGGAAGCAAAGTCTTGTCTCCATCTTAGTGATACCTAGGCCTCACCTAATTGTTCTGGGGGGAAAAAAACGAGAGGAACTTAAGTCTTTTGTGTGTCAAGTGCTTTGTTTCACTTTGTTTTTCGTATGAAAAAGAAAGGGAATATTTGGGTTTGCGAAAGTGTGTCATTACAGCAGCCTGATTGAGCTGAAAAAGTAGCAAAAGTGAGAATGAGGTTCTGACAAATCTTTTACTTTAGTTACTCTATTTGGGGAACTAGACTAGAATACCAAAGGGTGACACATTGTGGCATAGTCGCCAGAGAGGGGAATGGATGGCAGCTTGAGAAAACTCTGGTCATCTCTCCGAGGGGTATGGGAGAGGGGAAGTGGGACACTCCTTTGGTCTGGTTGTTGGTTTGGTTGAATTTTTTCTTGTGGAAAACTTTTAAAGGTAACCAAAAAAGACAGAAGAATATAGTGAATCCTCTGTGTACTCACTCTCTCCTCTTCAGCCACTATGGTGGCCAGTCCTGTTTCATCTCTACCAATTTCCACTCTCCCTTTTTGTTTCATTTCGAAGCATATTCTGGGTACCATATAATATTCACTGGTAAATATTTCAGTGTGTGTCTCCTAAAGACATTCTTTTTTAAAAAAAATATAGCCACAATACTATTATTGCTTTTAAAAATAAGAACCCCTTAACATCACGTATGTATTCACTTACTATTAAAATTTCCGGTTTTCACAAGTGTCATGAGTTTTTCGTTTGAGTCAAATTTCATGTAAGGGCCACACACCATGATTATAGAAATGTCTAATATGCCTCTTAATCTGTAGGTCTCTCTTTCTCTCATTTGTTGAAGAAACAGGGTCATTGGACCTGTAGTTTCCTGCAGCCCTGATTTTACTGGTTTTATCCCTTGGGTTGTTTTATATATTGTCCCGTCCTCTTGTGTAACCTAGATCCATTATTTCATTAAAGGTTGCAGTATAATGATTTTGTAATTCTAGCATTCCTTTTTATTTGTTGGACTACATCTATAAAGAGAAACTCACTTATCTGGGGTTTGCAGTTGGTAAAGGAAAAGCAGAATATAGATTGGATTCTTTCCCTTCACTTACTGCTTTTCAGCAAAGTGAGTACATTTACTAGAATTCGCCAGTGATGATGTCAGTTAGTTGTTTTGTGTTACTGTCATGACCTCATGGACATAATGGCATATAAGCATCCACAGTGTGATTCAGTCAGTTGCAGTTTTGACCCTTACTTATGATCTCGCTGTCCCAGCCTCTTTAGGTTAGCCAGGTTCTTTTGACTTGCCCTGTGATATGACATGATGGCTCAGGCTCATCTAGAACATGTTCTGCCCCAGACCTGAAATCTGTACTCCTCCGAGGTGCTCTGGTTACTTTTCATGGATATCGGTATTTCAAGACCATAGTCTGTGTTGCTAGTGCCCATTGAACTGGGTCGGTCATTGTTACCGAGCCTTTACAGTAGAGAGAACTACGAAAATTTTCTTTGTTTCTGTCTCTCTCTCTCTTTCTCTCTTTCTTTTGCTCTTCTTTCCTTCCTCCTTCCCTTTCTTTCTCTCTCTCTTCCCTTCCTCCCTCCCTTCTCTCTCGTTTCTTTCCTTTACTTCCCTTTCCTTTCCTTTCCCCTTCCCTTCCTTCTTCCTGATAAAAATACATCATGAGTTCAAACTGGTATCAACATCAGGATCACAGGTTTTTACTTAACCTCTTCTGTCTTACATATACTGTATCCTCTTTGTCTCATACCAAGAATCCTGATTCTCAGTGATACTAAGAATGGTAGAAATAGAGTATCATACAATTATTCATTTGCTTTGTCCCGTGATAGATATGCAGCAGTCTCAAAATAATGCAGCCAATGCAGGCACCACAAATATGATAATTGAGAACAGTTTAAAATTGTTTGCAGTTCCTTTTGGCTTAGGGCATCCTCTCCTTGAGGAAACACAGTCCGATCACTGTTTTATAAAGCTTTTTAGATTAGTTTCCTCTCTGTGTTTACATCCCCAGCTGGATACATTTAGGTTCATTTGTTTTCTTTTATTTTCAGTTCTTAGTGATCATTTTAAAAATTATAATCATTCTGTATTTATTTGAAATTTTATCACAGTTCCGAAGTCAAAGTTAACAAGCAAAGTATACTGTATTCAGAAATATCTGGTTTTTATCCACATCCCTTCCATCCTGTTCTCTCTTTCCTCATAAGTAACTATTAAAAAGTTTGTGCTTTATCTTTCTATTTTTTTAAATATAAACAGGTAAGTATATATATTTATATTTTCTTATTTCCTAGATAAATTGTAATCTCCTATATTTATTTTTTTTCCCCACTTTGCTCGTTTCATTTCACAAGATACCCAGGAGAGTAACACAATACTAGTACAGCATAGTGTTGGTTTTGCTTTGCTACCCAATCCGAAATTGTTTTCTTTTAATAGGTGAATTTGAGCTCCTTAAATTTATTCATATATCTAGTATGTTTGGCTTTGAATATGTCATTGTTTTCTGTTACATATGTGTATACACAAGTTTTATATATGAATAGTCTTTCTCTGTATGGTCTGTTTTATTCTCTCTCCCCTTTAGTATGTTTTTGGTTTTGTTTATTGTTTTTGTGGAGTTTTTTAAAGAGCAACTTACATTATTATTCTAAGGGCTGCCATATTCTAATGCCATTGTGTAATACCTTAGCCACCCCTCTTTTGTCATTGTCCATTAGCTCCCTCTGTTTGCATTGTGTTTATTAACACATCTTTGGCCAAAGCAGATCACATGCCAATCTTAGGTTCTAGAGGAGCAATAAATTCAGTGCACCTCTTGATGGGAGGAGCTGAAAAGTCACACTGCAAAGGTTGCACAAAAAGAGAAGGAAGAATCTTGGGCCATTTTACAGTCTGCTGCAACTAACATTATATAGTATTTTAATCCTATCTATTTTTAGTTATTGTCTCTATTGGTTTCCTACTGAAATTAGCTAATAATCTCATTTCCCCTGCCTTCTCTCTCCTCTGCATTGGATTTGAAGAAATGCCCTTTTACTCACCGTGACTGACTGTAAGGAAGGCAGCACTGTCATTTCACTCTTCTTTGTGCCCTCCCATTCTCCTTTTCCTGTTTTAGTAACCGTACGGTATCTACATTGTCAGAGCAAACGGCCACTGTGCACTCTATTTCATCTCTTACAGCCATTATTCAGTGTTAGTTTTACAGGTAAATTTACGTACACAGACTGCTCACTGTCAGTACCTATGATGTTTTTTTCAGTCACTTTGGTTGTCCAAAGCTTATCTTCTAGTATACTTTTTAGAAAGTCATGGAAAATACTCTTGGAATTCTTGCATGTTAGTTTTGTCTGTAGTCTTTACACTTGAAAGTCAGTTTAACTAGATACACATTTTTATGTAAAAGACGATTGGTTCACATATTATTTCCTTGAGTATTTTAAATATAGTACTCCATTTTCTTCTGGCTTGAAGTGCTTCTCTCAAAGTGTTATGGCAATCTGATTCTTTTCCCCCCTTCCAAGTGACTTACTCTTTTTGACTGGAGGCCCAAAAGATTTTTTGCTTTAAAGTTTGCTGTTTTTAGTAGAATATGTCTTCAGGCTAGTTGTTTTGGATCAATTTTCCCAGGTATGTGGTGAGTGTATTCAGTGTACAATACTGTCTTTTTTTTTTTTTTTTGGTTACTTTAGCAAAGTTGGCTTGAATTATAATTTCCAGTATTGTTCTATTCCATTGCTTTTGCTTTTGTCTGTGAGAACAGCTGTTATATCTACTTGGATCTTCTTTGGCGATCTTTTGTCGCTCTCTTTCAAATAACTTTTAATCTCTTTACTTCTTCATGGTTTTAAATCTCCTCCTTTTCATCTTCTCTCTTAAGGCATATTGCATTATTCATTCTTCTTTCTAATTTGGTCCTCAATTGTAAAATTCTTTCTTGAGTTCTAATGTTTTCTTGAGTACTGTCACCTCATTTCTGAGTTCTTCTAATTCTGATTTGGTTCTCTCATATCAATCTCTTAATTTTTTTTTGTTCATTTCAAAATATTAGTTGCTTTTTTCAACTCTTTATAGATATGTCTTTTTGGCATGCTTTCATTGGCCATATAGGTAATTTTTCTCTGTGGGATTTGAAAATAGTCTTCTGTTTGTCATTTGTCTGCATTTTCTTTTCCTTTTTAAGTTATTTTCACAAACATAGATTTGAGCTTACTTGCCAATCCCAGTACGCCAATGAAGCATATCTTAGAATTCGCTACCTGAGGTGAGTTAAAGCCATTTCATATTTACTTTGGGGACATTGTTTTAAAAAGAAGTTAGTATCTCCAAGTACATAGGTTTAAGTTATGTATGAAATGCTTGTGGCTGAGACACAGGAGCAAGTATATGTTTTAGAATTTGACAAGCACAGTGACAAGGCCATGTTGAGTTGGGATGATAAGGAACAGGTAAGTGTTGATTTGGGACATATGTAAAGACGTTTGTTTCCTGGGCTATGTAGTGTGTTATTACCAGCAGAAGTTATCCAATGACAACAGCTTCACTTTGGCATCTGTGATAATTAGCAGCTTAATGTTATGTAGCTTTTCTGAGGTATCTCATTTATACACAGTGTCATTACTGAGTGCCCACTATATGGGAACTGCTTGTTCCGGGCATCTCCCTACTGCAGGCCTTTTCACTGTCTACTTTCTCCACTTGGAATGATCTTTCCCCAGATATTTAGTGCATCACACTCCTGCACCTTAGCTCTGTCCAATCATTGCTCAAAATTTCTTTGCCTTACCACTCCATTTAAAAGTAACTCTTTCCTCCACATCCCCTTCCTTGTCTTACTGTTCTCCAAAACACTGTGGTGGTTTGATTTTTCCTTTTGTGTTTCCTATCTCCCCATGTCTGTTTCTTCTTATTAGAATCTAAGGTCCATCATGTATCCCTGGTGGCATTCAACCCTTGTGTGAATGAATGCATATGTGCTAGATGCTGAGCTAGGTGCTGAGGATACAGCAGTGAGCAACAGGTGCCCCGCCCGCATGGCATTGGTAGTTTAGTGGGAAAGATAGAAATTAGTCAGATAAGAGTGCTATATGCAGAACAGTGGAAAGTGCTATATGTAGAACAGGGGAAATGGAGCTAGTCTAGGGTCAGGGTAGGATTCTCTGAGAAAAAGAGTTTTGAGCTAGGAGTGAAAGAGTAGTAAGTGTGAGCTTCGCGACAGTGGTGGGGAGTGTTCCAGGAAGATGGAGCACCTTTTCCAAGGCTCAGTGGCAAGAGGGAGCAAGACTGACAAACTGGTTAAACAAACTGGTGACAGGCCAGTGCTGTGAGGGAAGGAGAGGTGAGCGCAGAAGCCGGGCAGGGCCCAGCCAGGCAGAGCCTTTAGGCCACGTTACAGATTTTGTTCTGGGTGAACAATCTAAAGAGTAGTACTGGTCACAGCCACACAGGTTGGGTCACAACTCAGGTAATATGGTAAATTACAATATTTATAATAAGTACAGGATTTTACAGGATATCCATCTTGGAACTATAATAATTAATGGTGGAATTGATTCTTCATGGCCTACAAATAGTTCTCTCATAGAAATTTTGAGAGATCTCAGATAAAATGAACACGTGTATAATAAATAGTTATATGTGTTATATATTAGCAAGGTCACAGTACTGTAATGGTTTTGTTTTTGATAGCATATTTTATTGGCTGAAGTTCTGAAAGTATTTTCGAAGTACTCCTGGAAGAGAAGCATTTATTTTGGTTGTAAATTTTTTTTTTAAAGCAAGAAAAAAACCTTTAAAATGTACAAGATGACCACTTTTATTGCTAGTTTCACTTGGAAAGATCAAGTTTTATAGAAGTATGTGGGGAAAAAAAACTATCAGAGGCAATAAAGCACAGTGGACGGAGAAGGCCTTTTTGGAATTCCTTAGGCCTCACTTTGATTTCTAGGGCCTGTTCTCACGAGCTGTGTGACGTTGGCCAGTTATGTATCCAGGCTTTCTGAGTGTAAAACGAAGCTGAAATAGTTCTGTGCTCATCCTTCTGTAGCAGGTCAGTGAGCATCTGCCTCATAGAGGCTCTATTTGCAGTAGCTTCTTTGTCGTAGGCCTCCCAGGAGCAATGAGGATGAATGAGATGGTAGCACAGGCCTGGCACTTAGGAATCGCTCACTTAAATGGTAGCTCTTACCTACTGAATAGAATATAAAATGATTTGTCTTGCTAAGTTTTGAACACAATTAACGGCTTTTTAATGAATGCCTTCCAGAAAGAGAAAAGAAAGCCACTTTTTTTTTTTGCACCCTAAAGGCTTTTCAGAATGACTTTTTAGATGCCTTTAACCGTTTAGGTACATGGATCTCAACATGAATCTGTTAAACCTAATAATTCAGGCAGCAGAGGAGAGCCAAAGATGTCTGTCTCAGTCTCATATTTTTGTCATGATTTCAGCACATTGATTCAAGCTTATGTGTGATGTATTATTAGCTACCCTTTCTGACTAGTGTTGGAATTCATCTGCTGCTTGAATATTTCCCAAGTAATTTTTTTAAAATGAACTATCAAATAGGATGTGGATTGGGGTTTTCTCAGCAGTTGGAATAGATTTGTATTCATATGTCAAGACTTTCCCTTTTTTTGTGAACAACAGCATTTATTTCTGAGCAGGTTGTTAAGGGTGCCGGGGTATAGACGATGTCCCTAGAACAGGCCAGGTGATCTCATCCTTGACCTTTAAAAGATAATGGAACCTTGGACTTATCATCCTGTGTCAATTCATAGAGATAAGCAAGCTGTGTGCTTTAGGGTTTGAGCTAGCCGTAAATTTTTTATTTGGCTTTATTTTTTAAAATAAGAGGAGACTAATGCATAATGAAAGGAAATGCTTGTATAGATTGGTGATAATAGAAGAGTAAGAACTTGTGATCTGAGTTTTGTGTAGTCTTGGGACTCTTTAAAAGGGGAAATGATCTACAAACTGCTCTTATTGAGCAGCCCCGTGGTTGGGTGGCATTCAGAACTTTTGACATTGGTTATTTTTTTTTCTTCTGTGGCTCTGTTCTTTTCTGCATTTTGTGCTGTCTATATAGATTTTTCTTCTTTTGTCTTATCTATCCTCGTCTCAGTTTAGTATAACCGAAGAGCAAGCTTGGCTAGATGATAAGCATTGTCTGTACAGCAAAATCAAAACACCATGTCACAGGATTGTGGTAGCTGGATGGTCTGCTGCTCTGTGCTTCTGCAGTTGTCAGTGGGGGCCTAGGCTTGAAATATAGCAATCTGGTATGGTCTTTGGAAAGGCGAAATGATAGGGTAAGGATTTAAGTCCAGCTGCAGGTTTGGGTTTCCTTATTTTTCATATTAGCTAAGCAGTTGGTTTCTTTTTTTTTTTCTTGTTGTTGTTTTTGGTTTTTGTTTTTTTGCTGTTTAAGGCCTTGATAATCCTTCTCCTCTTCAAATCACACAGATTAATCTTTCTTTTTTGCTTGTGATTGTGAAAAGTGAGGTTTTATAAATCCCTGTATAATTTGTGCTTCTATACTGGCACTTATCCCTTTGTAGATAGTTTTTCCAGTCTTTATTTTTTTTCTAGAAGTTACGAAAACCAGTACTGGTTAAATTGGCTGTTGTATATCTATTGATTGCCCTGGATGGCTGTTTACAGTTTGGGGAGAATATGTTGTTTTACTCTGTTTTCCTGCAGTTTTTGTTGAAATTTGTTTGATGAAACTCATTACCCCATGCTTTGGAAATGGCCCTGACTATTCGTTTCCTTTTCCTCCCAAAGGAACATATTCCCCCAACCCTCTGCTGTCTGTTTTCTCCTCTGGGGAAGAGCCTTGAGCTGCAGAGATGCTTGGAATCCCCCCGCAGCAACAGCGAGTAGGTTCAGTTAGTCACCAGTGGGTGTCTGAGCGTCTTTTCTAAATAGGAAAGTCTTCGCCAGTTGTTTCTGTCATTTTATTGGGATATTTTTGTTTGTTTGTTGGCTCTGGGTGAAGATTTAGAACTCTAAACTGAAAGAAAACTGTTGGGAATATGTCAGCATGATCAGTTGTATAACTTAACTGTGGTGAGTAGTAAAACCCATTTCTTAAGTGACCAGAAGGAGCAAGGACACTTAACCACATTCTTCCTTTTTTATTAAGAAATTCAATGCCAAAGTCTTTATTGTGTCAAGAATAGAAAAATATATACAAACCTCCCCAACGATTGGGAAAAAAAATGCACTTAGAAGCAGGCTTCTACCTGAAACAGTAGCTGCTGTAGACTTTTCTCCAGCTATAAAAATCTCTGTAATTTGTTTTAATACATTTTGCTATAACGCTTGTGTATTACAGTAAACCTTACAAATAAAAATGCTTTTCAAGTGCTCTTATATATTGGTGATATTTGACCAAGTATTAGAGCTTCATGTTTGTGGATTTTAAATCATAATAATTATAAGAATTTATAATTTGATATCCATTTGATATCTCTCATGTGATGAGTGGAGTTTAAGGTTTAAAATTTTTATCCCCCAAATATCCCGTTTCACATGAAAATGGATTGGTAATTACATTGTTTTACCACTTGTGACAACATTTTAAAATAATCTCTTATAGCCAAAGACATGAGTAAATAATCATGCAGTAAATCACATTTATTGAGTAAAGCCCTGTCTTCCCCTTCTCTCTACCCCCACCCAGTTCAGTAACTCTTAAGTGTACTGTTTGTTCTTTCTGCAATTGAGTG
>NW_011888821.1:6838702-6895404 GCF_000151845.1 Pteropus vampyrus | reverse complement strand
TATAATTTGTGCTTCTATACTGGCACTTATCCCTTTGTAGATAGTTTTTCCAGTCTTTATTTTTTTTCTAGAAGTTACGAAAACCAGTACTGGTTAAATTGGCTGTTGTATATCTATTGATTGCCCTGGATGGCTGTTTACAGTTTGGGGAGAATATGTTGTTTTACTCTGTTTTCCTGCAGTTTTTGTTGAAATTTGTTTGATGAAACTCATTACCCCATGCTTTGGAAATGGCCCTGACTATTCGTTTCCTTTTCCTCCCAAAGGAACATATTCCCCCAACCCTCTGCTGTCTGTTTTCTCCTCTGGGGAAGAGCCTTGAGCTGCAGAGATGCTTGGAATCCCCCCGCAGCAACAGCGAGTAGGTTCAGTTAGTCACCAGTGGGTGTCTGAGCGTCTTTTCTAAATAGGAAAGTCTTCGCCAGTTGTTTCTGTCATTTTATTGGGATATTTTTGTTTGTTTGTTGGCTCTGGGTGAAGATTTAGAACTCTAAACTGAAAGAAAACTGTTGGGAATATGTCAGCATGATCAGTTGTATAACTTAACTGTGGTGAGTAGTAAAACCCATTTCTTAAGTGACCAGAAGGAGCAAGGACACTTAACCACATTCTTCCTTTTTTATTAAGAAATTCAATGCCAAAGTCTTTATTGTGTCAAGAATAGAAAAATATATACAAACCTCCCCAACGATTGGGAAAAAAAATGCACTTAGAAGCAGGCTTCTACCTGAAACAGTAGCTGCTGTAGACTTTTCTCCAGCTATAAAAATCTCTGTAATTTGTTTTAATACATTTTGCTATAACGCTTGTGTATTACAGTAAACCTTACAAATAAAAATGCTTTTCAAGTGCTCTTATATATTGGTGATATTTGACCAAGTATTAGAGCTTCATGTTTGTGGATTTTAAATCATAATAATTATAAGAATTTATAATTTGATATCCATTTGATATCTCTCATGTGATGAGTGGAGTTTAAGGTTTAAAATTTTTATCCCCCAAATATCCCGTTTCACATGAAAATGGATTGGTAATTACATTGTTTTACCACTTGTGACAACATTTTAAAATAATCTCTTATAGCCAAAGACATGAGTAAATAATCATGCAGTAAATCACATTTATTGAGTAAAGCCCTGTCTTCCCCTTCTCTCTACCCCCACCCAGTTCAGTAACTCTTAAGTGTACTGTTTGTTCTTTCTGCAATTGAGTGGGCCAGCTGAATGATGCTATTCCCAAGATGCCCATCTCTGCAGGGGTGTCCTTGTCTGGACACCACATCAGGGTTTGATCAGTAAGGTCAAACAAACAGATCAACACTCTGTTTATATCTTTTCTTTGGCAGCCTGTAGCCTTTCCCAGTGGCGCTGGCTTTCTTGATAGGTCAGTCTAAGTAGGCAAAGTCCCCTAAGTGGTTTATTTTATTTCTCAGGATAATTTTACTTAATTATTTCAGAATAATTTTTTAAAAATAATTTAGCTTATTCTTAGGAAATTTTACCTTTAAAAATTTTTACCTTCTGGATTCTCAGGATAATTTTATTATTCTCAGAACAATTTACTTCCAAAGATAATTTTTAAATTCTATCAAACGTTAGCAATTGTTGGCTTAAGAATTGATTGCATACATTCAGAAAAGATAGAGGGATTTTTATTCAGTTTGTGGTAACTCTGTTCTCTTAAGCCTATAGTTATAAATGAAATGCATTGTGGGATTCTGGTTTAGTCTGGATTAGGATTTTTGAGGTTGACACCAGGTTAATTAAATAAAAAATTTAGACTGCTCCTTCTCAAAATTTATTTGGTCTTTGCTGGCATCGAATCAATAATTTTGAGTATAATAATTTCAGTGTATTAATAATAATGTGTAAAAGTCTTCATAACTCATAACCTTCCTCTATAATTTTCAAAAACTTTGCTATGCCAGGGTAAGCTAAAAAGTTCTTTTTAAATAGGCTCTCTCCTCGTTATCACAGAGGACAGCACTGTGGGAACACCAAACTGTGTTCCCTGCACTCCCCTTTCAGATCATCTAATCGGGTAACTACAATAAAAAGACATTTCACTGTGTTCCGAGTCAAAGAATGCCAGCTTTTTTTGTCTTTTATTTTTAAAAAGTATTAAAAAAACACAAATACATACTTATTACAGAACATTGGGAGAAACACACACCCTCCAGTGGAATAAAGAAAAATAATCACCTAGAAATAATCATGATAACATTCTAGTGTATTTTCTTCCTATATTTGCCTTTTTATGTGAGTATAATCACACTCTAGATAGAACTTTAGGTTTTGCTTTTCTCATTAATAGTTGTGAGAAATTTTTTCAAGTTATTTAAACTATGAAAACGTTTTAATTGGCTATACTAGTTAAGCCTCAAGTCAATATACCATAATTTACTCACCAATATTCTTTTTATAGAATCTTTAGATTACTTTTCATTTTTAATGTTGTAAATAACACTCCCAAACCTCTTGGGGCACAAGAATTTTGTGTGAAAGAAGGAACTCCAAATGCAAAATTATAAGTTGCTGGAATTTCACTTGGCCTCTGTCTATAAGATGATAGAGTCAGAGAACTGATTTAAAAAAAAGTTTAAAAAGCAAAATTTCTCATATATTATCAGATTTCCCTGTATAAAGTTTATATTCAATTTATAATCCATCTAATATTAGGTTTTTATCTTTTTAAAACCATTCTTATCAGCAGTTTTCAATTATTGAGAATATTTTTTTCCTTTCCTTTTTTTGCAGTTAGGCTTTATTTTGTTTTATTTTGCAATTAGGCTTCTTTTGTTTTATTTTGAAAATTTTCAAGTCTACAGTCATGCTACCTTGAACAAGCCCGATCCTGTCTGATCTCTCTTGGAAGCTAAGCAGGATCAAGCCTGGTTAGTACTTGGATGGGAGACCACCTAGGAAGACCAGGTGCTGTAGGCGTCAAAAATAAAAAAATAAGGATTGTAAGTTGACAAGGTCCTTGCAGTCTGTGAGGTCAACCAAAGGTTGCCTTGCCTAAAACATATATATATATATATATATACACACACACACTCACACACACACATACATACATATATACATACATATATATATATTTATATATGAATTTGAACATTTTCAAATCTGTAGATAAGAGACAACATTTTGTCATATTTGCTTCATCTCTCCCTTGCTCTGCACATGCGTGTGCGTGCGCGTGCACACACACACACATACACACATACATATACATATGCATTCGTAATATATACGTATGTGAACATTTGTATACGTATTATATTATGGGAAATTTGTGATATTCCTATGATCTAATGTTCAGGCCATAATCAAGTTTCCCCAAATTTTCTAATAATGCCTCTTACAGTTTTTAACTTTTATCTCTTGATCCAAGTTCCAGTCAAAATCATGTATTGCGTTTAGTTATCATAGCTCTTTAGTCTCCCTTAATCTAGAACAGGTCCCCAGCCTGTTTTAGTTTTTCATAATATTAACAATTTTTGAAGATTTGAGACCAGTTGTTTTGTAGTGTCCATCAGTTGGGCTTTGTCTGTCTCATGATATACGATTCAGATTAACCATTTTTGGCAGGAGGACTACCTAGGTGATGTGTCCTTAAGCACATGTGTTCTTAATTACTTGATGTCAGTTTGTTCCATTACTACTGATGTTTTGTTTAGTTAAATGGTGGCCTCAGATTTCTCCATCGTAGTCTTCCCCCTTTGTAATTAATAAGTACTTTGGGTACTGCTTGTGCAAGGATGTCATCCAGATTGTAGTTCATGTGTTGTCAAAGCAGGCATTAGAATCACTTTGAAAAGTTTAATTGGTTCTCATTTTGTGAATAATATACTTTTCTTATTGATAGGTAAGTGCACTTTTATTGTGATTATTATTCATTTCTAACATTTAGTGAGCCATTAGTTATTAGATACTAGACGCTGTTCTGAAATCTTCCTAACAACTCTATGAAATGCAGGTATCATTTTCCCCCTTCATTTTACAGAAGAAACAAGCGTAGGCTCATCCTGGGTTTTATAATTTGCAAATATTTATCCCAATTTATTGAGCACTTCTTAATATGGTCTGTTTTGCTGCACCAAAACTTTGCATTTTGCCGTAGTGACAACTATCAATTCATTTTTTTATAGTTTCTGCTTTTGGTTTCCTGTTTAGAAGCATTAAGTATTTAATCTATTAGGAATGAGTTTTGCTCAAATGCCACCTCATCAGTAAGTAGGGTCGCCAGATTTTGCTCAAAATAAGTAGGTATGGAATACACTTAGACAAAAATATGCTTTGTTGCTTGTCTGAAATTCACCTTTAACTGGGTGTCCTGTGTTTTTATTTGGCAACACGATCGGCAAACCTCTCCCTAACCACTTTATCTGAAATTGCAGCTCCCATCTCAGCGCCTTCTGCTTTTCTGTTTCTCCATAGCTCTGTATAGCCACAATCTGCTTTACTTTTTTGTTTAGTGTCTGTATTCTACCACTGGAATATGAACTCCATGAAATCAAGCCTCTTTTCCAATTTTTAAATTGAGATTTAACTGACATATAGCGGAGTGCCTATATAATAAGTAAACTGCTCAATGAATTATTTCAAAGTGAAGATACCCATATAACCACAACCCAGAAGGGCAAAAATTTTTATTCTAAATGTATTTTCAACATCTAAAATAGTACTTGACACACAGTAGGTGATCAGCAAATATTGGTTGAATGAATCAGTGATGAAACTTGTGAGATAGATGTTCGCGTTACTTTTGTCCAAATAACTAGCCAGAGAATTTATTGACTACTTATTGTTTGGTTGTTTTTCCATTGAAAAGCACAGCTTTTAATGAACATGAATAGCATAATTTTTTAGCTGTTCCCCCATTGTTGAACACTTGAAAGGTTTGTTTGCAGGTTTTTGAATGTATACATATGTATTTTTGATCTTACATCTTCATGCATTAAAAATTAGTCCTCATTTCATATTGTTTTCATAGATTCATTTTTATAAAAAAGAAATTACTAAATCAGAGGATATGAGCATCTCTAAGCCCCTTCTCATTTAAACAGAACATTCGCTGGCAGGCAGTGGACCTGTCCACTGAAGAAGGCCCACAGAGGGAACTGACACTATGGCCCTGTGTCTCCTGCTTGGGGAATAGCTGGCAGAGTAGGTGGCCAGTGCGTGGTAGCTTCCTTGACATCAACCTCTTTGGTTGGTAGAATGATGGAAATACTGTTTTTATACCAGCTACAAGACTTTGGGCAAGTCATTCAGCAGATTTCAGTGAGGATCGCAGAGCCCACGGCATCGGCAGTGTGTGCCACGTGGGATATAATCTCAGGAACTGGTAACCACAGCTCAAAGCTTCCCCAGTCCCTGGTCCTGACCATTCTGGTAGATGAGCTGACTGAGGCAGGGGGATCACTTAGCCCCAGCCAAGAAATAACTTGTCAAGTGATTGAGGACCAGGATGTGAGCTTACAGGATAGGATTCTCACCTTTCCGTTGTGTCCACAGGTATGTGGGGGTTATAACCCCTTTAAGACATTTATTTGAACTGTGAGAGCATGCCTGCTCAGCTTAGGCTGCCCTCGTCTTTCCTTATACGTGATACATTCATTTCTGTCACCTTTGCTGGAAAAATAGATATTGCATTACCCTTTTGTCACACCGGTCACCTCTTTCCAGGATTGCCTCCAACCGTAAAAAACTCCTAATGGCTCTGCAAGTGTCGTGAATCTGGAGTACAAATTGTCTTGTATAAAGTACTCTGTGTGGACACTACATTCACCATTGTCCTTCCAAGAGGGGAAGGTGGGGGTTCCTTCTCCCTTCCGATGTTTTCACTTCATCAGAAAGCAGACTCGGTCATTCATTCAGCTAATATTTATTACTAAGGGCCCCTGTGGGAGGAGTTATTCTTAAACTTTCACTAGTACTCCAGTATTAAAGAAGAGCCTACGGGAATGCTCAAGGGGGTGGGGGGTGGGCGGAAAGGAGGGGAGTTGGAATTTCTCTGCAGTCTCGTCTTTTATTTAAACTGTTCTTGAAGATTTAAAAAATTCTACGCTATAATACATCCATTTTATTTTAATATTAAACTGTTTTAAACGACTAGATTAATTATTTAACCTTTTCTCCTTGTTCTCCAGTAAAATTTATGCTCTGGGAAGTTAACCGTGGTTATTTGGTGGCTTGTAGTAATTGCAAGCATAGGACTGTTCAGAAGCAGAAAGAAATAGCAGTGTTAGATATTCTCTCCTGGAGAAATACCACTGGTGATGTAAAATGACTAAAACATGTTCTTTGTCTTCAAAGAACCGGTTTGGGTGTGAGCAGAAGACAGGCACAAAGGCATGGAAACTATGCATATTCACTAGTTTCCAACTAGAATTGCATCATAAAAGTTTGATTCAGATTTACTCTTTTTGGTAAATAATTTTTTCATTAACAAGACTGGTTTTGCCTGTCACTCCACTCAGTGAAAGTAGGTGTCCAGATGAGCTGGAGATGAGACGGGAGACGCAGGTCAGCTTTTCCCACGTTAATACTTGTTCTCTCAGTCCACGGGTGCTGGGCATCCGCTCCTTGGAAACCGTGAGCGCTCACACACGTTTGTGTTCAGTGGCATGGCCTTCTTCCCCTGGCATGCAAGAAAAGAGACAGCAGTGTGTTCAGACACTGGAGGGATGTGTTGGAGGCCATTGTGATGCCCACGAAGGGACTTTTCAAGGGTGAATTTGACTAAACGATTTTCACCTTTCGTCTCCTGCCCTTCTCCCCGACACTGTTGCTACTTCACAGTGCTCGGCGCTTTCCCTGAAATGAACTATGGAAAGGGGCTCAGCTCAAGGATAAGAAAGCAGATGCCCCAAGGTCCAGTGGCAGTCCAGTGGGAGGACTGTCCCACCCCCAGGTGCACACTCCTCCCAGCAAGCCACTCTGCTCCTACCATGTTTATTAGGACCGTTTAAATCGTGAAGCAGCTAGACTTTATTTTTTTAAATAATCCAAACATCATTTAGTTCATACTTCCAGAGAACCAAGCACGAGGTCTGCCTCTGCTCTTTTTGGTAACAGCTGTGGATTCCGGCTGCCCTTCTGGTTTGAGTTAGAGAAAGATGATGGCCCAACAGGCGTGTGTTTCGTTCCTTGTCAGAGACTTTCGGGCTGCTTTCAGGTAGCTCCTTCCTATTGCAGCTCCCAAGAGGGCGTTTGTGGGGAGGGACTGCAGGGGGAAGCGACCCGCTGTGAGCTCGGGAGAACACGTGACACAGCATTCCCGCCAACCCTCATCCTCACCGAAACTGCTTTAATAAAATGTGGCATGTTGCTTGGCAACCTGAGAGTCATAGGCTTTTTTCCTACCGTCTTCACCAAAAAGCTCTCTATCAGCTCTTGGGTGACCACTCAGGGTGGAGCGGGAGATAGACTTGGCTCTGCCAGCCAACTTTCTGCTTTATTTTCCATGCCTCTGCCTGCATTTTAACACTTGCTATTGTTTCTGTTCTCATTTGTATGTCACTTAAAGGCAAGTGTCCAAATCAAGAAGAGAATTAGTTACTGAAAACGTGTTGTTTTTTTTATATTAGTTAAAATTATTTTATTTGCAATTCAGACCTGCGGATTATTTCACGGAGTCTGTTACATAGCTGCAGAGTCTGTGGCCATGCACTTTTCCCACCAATTTGGTTTTGACAGAAGGATTCACTTTAAAGCAAGCCTGGCTTGTTCTTTTCCTGTTGGTGAAGGCCTCTAACTGTTGCCTTAACCTGGCTCAGAGCATGGAGCACTAACTGAGCTCACTGGAAAGCATGAGCTTGTGGAGCTTTACGTTGGGTCCCAGGGAAGTTGCTGTCACATACTCATATTTTTCTTCATTAAAATAGTAGCATAATGCAATGCAAAGACAGGGTAAGTAAATTCTTTCATTAAACAAACATTTGAGTTCACATGCTTTAAAATGAGACTTTACTTACGTTAGAGGCATTAGATGTGGGACCGCAGAGTTGTAATTTATAGAATGATGATATTTTTCTAAGGAAAAATGAATGTAGAGATTACTTTTTAAAATCTAAGAATGCTCCATTATTAAGCATTCTTTGTTCTGCTGTACAGATACGTGACTTTCCAAAGTTTTTCAATTTCCTACCTTGTGTTGAATATTTTGACATTGTAGGAAACCCTTGGGTTGTTGGGGATTTTAAGAAATAATTTTATAAAATATTCCAAAGTACTTTAAAGTGTAGCAAAATCACACTTGCCATTGTAGTATATATATTTTTTTCATATAAACATTTTTAAATATACAACTTGATCCTTTTATCTAACTAGTTGCTATTTGCCTTGGGTGTCTAAATAGACAAAGAGATCTAAATTGATTTCCCCTTAGGATGTAGAAAACAAAATGAATATTTAGAATGAGTTAGAGATATGCTGCACAACAGTCACTGTCACTTTTTAAAGAAACCTTCCTTATTCTCCTGCTGGCAAAGAATTTCACAGGTTCTTTAAATGTGCAGGATTGGTGAAGAACCCGTTACTGCTCTGCATTTTGGGAATTGCCACCTTCTAAAAGCCCTGACTCCTCAAATGGGAAAAGCTGCTGTCCCTACTCCCTCGCTCTCCCTCTCCCTCTCCGTCCTTTCCTTCTCCCGCTCTCCTGTGTATATGAGTTTGACACAGAGAAATGTCACTAACTTTTCTTAACCTGCTTTTGGCAGCTTAACGTGCTCGGTTCAGACCTCAGCATCGCTTGTGGGTCTGCCCACTGCTGTTGGCAGCAGGGCCTTCCTGTAATAGGGAAACAAGCTTAGGGGCGAAGAAAATAAAAAGGTGGAATTATTTTCCTAAAATCACGAAGTCTGTAGGGATGTGATTTGGTAATTTAAGAGGATAAAAATAGGACAAGTGTAGAATGAACGTGTTAAATGCCAAGGTGGGACTTTAAAATAAAAAATAATTCTTGTTCAGTTTTGCGCTGCCCTTTTGGGGCGTTTGATAATCCTTCGGGTTTTAGCGTTTGGGCTACAGCTGGATCCCGCCAGTGAAATCAGTCGGTTGTTGGGCACATCATCTCAGCACAGGCAAAGAGTAAAATTGATGTGGAAAGTAAAACTAACTTCATCATTCTTTGTTTATTTCTCCCTTGGAAAAGTGATTTCTTTCTGTGTACTTCTTTTATAAAGTCAAGCATTGCCAGTTATAACAAATACATTTCATTGTCCTAAGGCAGCCTGTAGTCTGAGGAGCAGTTTTCATTCCTTCGGTAGTTACCCTATTTATTCTGCACAAAGGGCAGACGCAGTGCCAGTGAGGGCTCCGGGAAGGCACCGAGGCAGCTGGCCTGAGTGTTAGATGAGGTTGCATTGACATTTTTTCAAACTTTTTTGGTGGTGGCAGATCATTATGTGGGGCGTTCTGAAGACACTGTAGAGGACAGTCAATGTTTGATACAGATTTCAGAATGTTCCCCATCCGTAGATGGACCGCAGGGGTGGGGAGGGGGAAGAGATGAAAGGCAGGACAAGGAAGACGGCTGTTTTTCATAAGGTAGCACCATGGTGCTGTCGCGAGAGCCCTGGCTGGTCCCAGACAGGTGTGTGCAAGGACTGGCTGAAGGGGACCACAGGCAGAGTTGTCCCGTCTACATGGAATTTATCCATCCTTACTAGGTTGGGAGAGGCCACTTTTGGTGACTGATACCCTCCCTCCCAGGGGTAATGACTCACCTTGCAGGAGAGAGAGCTCAGCCCTGCCTGGCTGATAAGGGACTGTCATTCTCATTCTCTCTCCAGGTCACCTCCTTTCCTTAAGGCTTTCACTTGATTAATAAACTGAGTCAGAAGGTGTAAGTAAATTCTTTTATCAAATGAAACCCACATCAAAACATCCACAGAGAGACATTTAATTAAAGTGTGTGTATTGCAGCACAGCATCTTCCATTTCTGGTTGGCTTATAAACAGACAGATTTTAAGCCTTTCAACTACTGAAACCTTTAAATCCGAAAATGTGCTGCTGTCAGGCTTTTTGCAAGCCTGGTTATGGGAAGTGGAGAAAAGATGGTACACTTATGTTTTATTACAATAACGTTAATATTGTGGCAAACTTAACGCTTCATAAACAGCTCCATAAGCTTCCGGGGTTAAGTAGTCTAGAAGTATTGTCTTGGTGTATGTGATGCAGATTTATATTTGGTGTGTGTTTGTGTCCGACATCTGAAGCATTGCTAACGAGAACTAGTCCAGGTGAAAGAACCCTGCTTAATTCTGACTATAGACCCAGCCACTATCTGCAGCAGGCAATTTAGTTACACTCTGGCTCCGGTTGGTGAATAGGTTGTCCTAAATGTTCTTTTGTTGATTAACCTTTTAGAACACAAAGTGCATTGTCCCATAGAAATGTCATTTTGAATGGTGGGTGTCAGCGAGCTGTGGCGTGTTTCAAACTTCGGGTCAGGACCCATTAGTGGACCAGGAAATCAAGGCTGGTTGACACCAGTGTAAAAAAAAAAAAAAAAGAGAGAAAGAAACAGAACAGAAAACATCAGAGTGGGTTGCTTGTTGTAAAGGTAGGTTTTGTTTGGTGTTACTGTGCGATTTTAAACCTGTTGCACACTATGCTGCCACTGGACCATGAAAAGCACCCACGTGGGGTGGGGGTAAGTCGTGTCAGTGATGAATTAAATCTGGCCATTTACCACCATCAAGCACTGTGACATCAGGCAACTGACTTAACCTGTCTGGGGCTCCATTTGTTCAAATTTGATTTCAAAACAAGGCTGTTTTGTATAGGTATGGTTAGAGATGAAAGAGAATATGTTAAGATTAATATATTAGGATATTATAGAATATAGTATAATACATTAGGACTAGGGCCAATACAGCACCTGATGCATGGTAACCTCTCTATATAACATGGTTATTATTTATTCGTACTCCTTTGTGATATGTATATAAGCAGACCTTAAAGATATTGTTATAAAGTAGCATAACTGAAACATGTATTGTTTAGTCTTCCCTGGAGAAGAATTTATTCAGTGTTCTTGACATTTAGGATCTGCTGTTTTACACAGTCTAGGAGATCTTTGATTTTACTTTAAATTATTCCTGTGTAGTTGAGACATCAATCTTAATTTTCTCCCATGAAGTGTGAAGAATGTTGTAAATTCCTGAGGTCTTTCAGCTGTCTGTCAGGTTCATCAAGACTGTTAAGTATGGAATTGCTTTCCAACTCCTATTTTAAGTTATATTTTCATCTTAAAAAAGGTCTCTCTGTCTCTGTCTCTGTCTCTGTCTCTTAATTCTCAATTCTAAAATTTTTAGAACTCCATCTGCTCCTGTGTGACTATATTATAAAATTCCTTCTTACTTTCTGCACATCACTACCCTGTCTTTTAAGGAGCTATGTCAGCGTTTGTGAAAACCCTTTTTTTGTTGTTGTTTGACTTGGGCTTAGAACAGCTGCTTTGTTGACAGCTTTGACGAGTAGGTTAAAATAGTTGTCAAAACCATAGTCAGAGAGATTGGGACTCAAATCCAGCTCTGCCAATTAGTTATTTTGGCCCTCGGCAGGTTACTCAACCTCTCTCAGACTGTTTTACGTGTCTGTAAAAATAGAACCACCGCCCACCTTGTGGGGCTGTTTTTGAAGAGAAAAGGAGCATGGGCAGATGGGCAGCTATCTACATCAAGGCCATTGTCTCTGGCAGGGTCCTCCCTGTGCCTGGCCCGTGAGCTTGTCTCTCTCCCTGTTCGCCCAGTCTCCAACCCCGGGGACAGCCAACTTCCAGGTGCGGCCACCTACCCCTAGATTCACAGAGCTCTGCTCCCACACCCCCTTCCTCAGAAGTTGATCCCATGCAGGTTCTCTGAGCTCCACCCTCTCCAGGGCCTTGTGCTGTCCCTCTCCCCTGGGCCCACTCAGTGACTTCTTTCCAACGGCATGAAAACCTGCCGAATCCCTCCCATCTTTTCAGAAGAACTCTCAAGACCCCAGTTTGCCTTTGCCCCTGACTATGTTTTCCCTTTTACAAATCCAGATGGTCTGCATTCATCCCCCTTTGCCATGCCCTCTCACTCTCCATCTGTGATATGCGCACAGCCCTGAGCTTACTCTTACTGAGGTAGCCCAGTGTCCTCTGTGGCATAATGCCACCGGACCCTCTCCTCTTGCCTGGTCACTAAGTCCATTGACTGTTCTTCCTCCTTGATCTCCCTGGCATCGTCTTTTCTAGCTTAGCTCTCCTCCTCGTCAGCCTGCAGCTTCCCAGGCTCCCAGGCCTGCTCTTCCTCATCCAAATGATGGTTTATTGCTGGTGTTCTTCAGACTCCGTTAGGACTTCTTACTCTGTGCCTCCTCCGTTCTTCCCCCTTCCACCACAGCACTCTTGTGGAAGTGCCCATCACGTCACGTCCTCCTCCTGAATGACAGCCCCATGAGGGCTCTTGCTGTACTTAGCATGGTCCGGGGCCCCCGGGGCTGCATCCCTGGCTCTTGCTTCCCCGTGGGCTCCACTCCACCTTTAGGGCTCCACCATTAAGGTCTACTTCCAGTTCCTCAGTCACTCAGATGGGTCAGTCATGTTCCTTCTGCCTGAAGCACTATTCCCCACTGCCGGCCCTTTTAACACTGTCTACACTCCCAACATGCATGTCTCAGGAAAGACCCGAATGTCATTTCCTTAGGGGAGTGGTCCCTGTGTCCTGGGCTCGATCAGCGTGCTTCTGCTTTCTGGCTCTCAGTAGTGTGTGGGGCTCTGTGCGCTGCCCCTCTCTCCCTGGGGAACCGAGGGCTGTGTCTCTGATTCACAGTCCCAGTTGCCTAGTCTTAGAAGATGGTTTGTTCGTGAATGAATGGATAGATGAATAAATGAACAGATGAGAGTATAATATATCAGTGTCTGTATTTATAAGCAGTATTTATAAGCAAGTGGATGGACGAATAAATGAACAAGTGAGAATGAAATACATTTATAAAGCAGTTAGTATAGTTCTTAATATATAGAGTAAGTACTCAGTAAATGACAGCTTTATTTATTTTTAATCAACTTTTCAGGTAGTAACCAGGAAAAGAAAAAGAAATAACCACCACCAGGCTGGTTAATGGAAGCAGTGCTCCTTAGTGACGTCATTCATTAAATGCTAAGGCAGTTGTCATAGGCCACGGGAACTTAGAACTTACATAGCAGTCTCTTCCCCTCATAGTCAATATCTGGTACTATTGCCTCTTCCCCTCTCCTACCCTTCCCCATGCTAAAATGATCATTTCTCAACATGATTCTTGCCTACGTGGTGTTCTCCTACCAATCTGTTCCTTTCTTTTTCTTTTCCTGTAGATGGTGGGCGTCTTCAGGGTTGGGGAATGTCTTCCCTTCTGCCAAACCCCAAGACCCTAGTGAATGAGGTGACTGTTTCAAAAGCTGACTATGGGGTTGTCAAGAGACTTAGGGAAAATTGACTAATTTTGGTCTCAGTACAGTTTCAAAAAATCACAATTCAGACTTTTTGATTTCGTACTTGTCGAGTATGGTTGATATATTGCTTTCTATATCTTCATTTTATTTCCACATTTTTCACGCAGGAGATTTTGCTAGACTGCATCCAAATTCTAAATGATAGCAGTAGTGCATGAGCTGTTGCAGACTTGGAGGTGTCAGGCCTCCTCACCTCTGGCACACCCAGGTGAGATGAGATACAACTCTCTGAACCTGTATCGCTGTAGGTGTCGTATATTGGCTTGGGCACAGTTCTTTTCATCAGCAGTATGTTTTATGATTGAACAGCAGTAGCCTCATTAATTAGGCATAGTGCCAGGCCCTGTGCTAGAAGCTTTGCACCCATACTCTCTGCTCGTCCTAACAGCCTCATATGATAGGTGTGTTCGTTTTATGGGTAACAGAACAGAAGCCCGGGGGGCAGATGACTTGCCTCAAGCAAGTTAAGATTGGGGCAGTATTCACACTCAGGCCTTTGTGGCCTCAGAACCTATGGTTTTCCCATTGGACTTCGTTGCCTCCCTTTTTCGTACTGTAGGCTTCAAGTAAATGTTATCATGTCTACACGTCAGCCTCCGTCCAGTTCATAAAGTGTTTTCTTCACTATTTCTTTGGCCTTAATTAGAAAGCTCTGAGGTGAAGAGAGGTGTGGGACAGTGACTAAATGAGTGCCTGTCTTTTTTTAATTGAGAGGCATGATGTGGAGAGGACATGGAGGTGTAGGCATGACTTGTAGTTGGCAGAACCAGGATCATACCCTTGTCCTGCTCTGCTACTTCCTCGCTGGGTGCCTGTTGATTTTTCTCTCAGCTTTGGCAGGAAGCAGGGATGACAACACCGACCTTCACTGCGGTAGGGAGCCAGTGAGGGGGTATGTGGAAGGTGTCTGTAAACGCTCAGCTGCTCTTGCTGTCATGCCCTGCTGTTCACACCTTTCGGCACAGTCACCTGAGCCTGCTTCCTTTTTCTTGATTCATTTCCTTTCCTGGGTGCCTCCTAAGAGTCAGGTGCTATGGTGGAGACCTTAGGAAAGCAGAATGAATGAATCAAGTCCTGCTCTGCCTGTTACTTCACTATTTCCATCTATTCCCTTTACAGGGCTTGGATCTCTTCCATTGCCTTAGATTGTCACTCTCTCAGGCTCAGTACTTTAAAAAATAATTGCTGTATGAAGGAAGAATAAGGACAGGGAATCACAAACTGCGATCCTCCCCTGTGTCTGAGGCAAGTGCATCAGCCTCATGGCTGGGAGGCTCAGGTGTGACCCTGTGCAGGGACGGTTACTGCACAAGGGAACCTGCTTTTGAGAATCAGAGTCACCTCCTCTTGTTGCCAGTCCTGGGCTCTTCATCCACTAGATCAGGCTTCAAAATGGGATTTTCAACTGTAAATTCTGTGAATATGTACCTTAGTTCTGGCTTTTTTCTCTTGAGCTGAAGCAGGCTGCCGACAGGTAAAAAAGCTGTGTTTCTTCCCTTTTTTCCTTCCATAATCTTGGATTAAGTTCTGCCAAAGTACTGTGGTAGAACCCAGGTGCCACAGAGATGGCTAAGTATAGTCCCCCTCCTCAGGGGTCATCTGGCCCTGTGGCGTCACTGTGGGAAGAGAGTAAGAGCTGAGGCGAGAGAGCCAGACAGGGCTGGATGGTTACTGAGGACCCTGGATGGTACCCAGCAAGTTGGGACTTTATCTTGGAGACTCTGAAGGGTCCTACAGAAGAGAACGGGTGGTGCCAGTAGGGAAAGGATGGACAGCAAAGGGTGGAACAGAGGGTCTCATTTTCTGGGCTGGCCCGCCCACCTTTGACTATTTGGGTACACCGAAAATGGCCGTGTTTCATCATGCTCTGTTAGGTCACCAGTTCCTGTGTGCGCCTCAGGGGCTTCTGAGACCTTTGGATGGATTGAAGGGAAGTACATCCCCAACCAGTTTTTGAACACAGGAAGATGTTCATAGTGACCATTACGGTTGGGTGGCTTAGTTTTGTTTGGTTTGGCTTTAACTCCTCTCTTTAAAGATTTTAAAGTTGGCTTTTCCACAGAATCCAAGATAAAATCCTCCATTCTCTATCCGATAAAAGTGGAAAAGCAGTCCCTCTGTTGGAAACTAAAATCTGGTCAAAGTTATATGGAATATGAGAAAACTTTTGTATCTAGTATGTTCACATTTAAATAAACAAACAAACACAGAACGACATTTGGCGTCATCCTGGCATGGGGTGCAAAGCTAGAATGACAGCACAACAGTGCAGGGCCTCGGGCTGGAGACTGTCGGAAGAGTAAGAAGGCCGTCTCAAGGAGCGTCCAAAGTAGGCACTGCTGAGCACGAAAGCCCACGCTGACATGCGGAGAGGAGGATTTGGGTCTACGAAGCTGGCAGAGATTGCTCTGGCACATGTCACTTCTGGTGGTGGGTTAATATACCGGGTTACCACACAGAGATTCCTGCTATTTACATAAAACCCGTGTGTAGAGATGGACAGGCTCTGATCACACAAGATGTATATGCCTCTGTTAACTCTAAGCGACATGATCTGGGACCCTTCTAGCACACGTGATGTCAGGAGAAGAACAGAGGCTTTGCTTTGGATCCCAGTCCAAACACTTGTGATCTTCAGGACCTTGAGTTAATCACTTCTGAGCCTCAGTTTTCTTATCTACAAAGTCAGGATTAATGCTTGCAAGATTTTCTGTGCCTGGTAGAGTAAATAGCCAATAAATACTTCTCTTTCTTGTAAACATTAGATTAATAAAAACATAGGTAATTCCCTTAGAAATTGAGAACTTGATGTTGGTGGAGGATAGCCATTGCAGAAAATGCAGGGCTGACGGTGCGTAACTGCCTCAGCAGATTCCCAGTGCTCCCCCACCCCACTCCCAGCAGTTGCTGCAATAAATGGGTTTTAGCAGTGTGATAACCAAGCTGTACAGTGTCTTTAGCTACCTAGGGAAGATTGGCGAAGCCAAGCATTTCAGCAACAGTGCTTGCGTACACTACGTGGACCATCCAGAGGCACCTCCATAGCACTGAAGACATTAAAAATGGAAGTCACCTTTACCTGGTCTTACAGGGACTTTCATACTTGGACAGGCTGTGTTGAAAATGGCCCTTAGTTGGACAGGGTGAACAACAGAGAAACTAAACAATTTGTTTGCTTAAAATGGAATGAACATCTGTGAAACCACCACTCAGCCCGAGAACTGAGATATGCTAATAAATTGCATCTACCTGTTCTTTCTCAACCCCATCCTCATGACCCCACCCCTTACCTCCATTCCTAGCCGGGACAGCCACTCTTATGAGAGTCGTGCTGATGGTTTTCTTGTTTTTGTTTTTGTTTTTATATTTCCTCTTTCCCTATTTCTCTTCACCCCCATCTCTATTGCTCCCCTTCCCCCTCCCTGTTTTTTCTCTCCCTCTCTACAAATCTACAAAATGTTATCTTAGTGCTTGTAATTCGCCTTTGCCTAAGGTTGAGCATCTCTTCATATAATTATCGGCATTATATGCTTCCTTTTCTGTGAAATGACTATGTATGCTTTTCATGTCTTTTCTCCATTTTTCTATAGGGTGTTTTCTTGTAGGTGTTTTTATGTGTTCTGGTACTCATTCTCCATCTGTTGCGTGTGTGAACAAATATCTACTCTCAGTTTGTAGATTGTCTTCACTCTCTTTAAGATGTCTTCTGATGGACAGAAGTTTTAATATTAATGTTGCCAAACGTATTGATCTTTTTTTATGCTTATTAGCATTTTTTGTGTCTTCATAAATTCTTTCCTACGTCAAGCTTAGAACAATATTTACTTGTATTTTCTTTTCAAGTTTTTGAAGTTTACTTTTGACATTTAAGTTCTTCATCCATGTGGAGTTGATTTTTCAGCAAAGGTGTGAGTCAGAATCCAATTTCATTTCTTTTCCTATGGATAAACAATTTTTTCAACTTTTCCTTTTCCATGTTCTCTGTCACGATGTCTTTGTCCAAAATCAAACTTTGACAGATGCATAAGTCTGTTTCTAGGCTCCTCTCTATCAGTGATCAGTTTGCCTCTGGACCACCTCACACTGTCTTAATTACTCTAACTTTACATTATGCTTGTTTGGCTAGCAAGGCAAGCCCCGCTTCCTTTCTCTTCCTCATAAATGTCGGGGCTATCGTTGGCCCATTTGTTCTTCCATTTAAATTTCAGGATCAACCTTTCTAATTCCACAGAATAACTGAGGTATAATTTATATATAGTTAACTTACTCTCTTTGCTGTACAGTTCTATTTCAGCAAATGTACACAACCACGTAACTGCCACCACACTCAAGATATAGGACAGTTCCATCACCCCCAACTCCCCTCATCCGCTTTGTGGTTGGCCTCCTCCCCCTGCCCCTGGCTACCATGGCTCTGTTTTCTGTTCAGGTTTGTTTTTCATTTCATTTAAAATTTTTTTCAGTGTTTTATTAAAATGCTAGAATTTTGTTTTTACTGGAGTTACATGAAATCTATAGATAAATTTAGGAGGACTCTACATCTTACTTTAAGGCTTCTTGTCCTTAAACATAATGTATCTGTCAACTTAGTTGGAGAGACTTAGTTTGACGATAATAGAAAGTTCTTAATTTTCATAAAACAATCTAAATATTTTAAGTAGTTCTTTAAAACTAGTAAAGGAAACATTTTATAAGATAATTGTCAGTCTAAATAAGCATATAAGTACACACAAATACACGCAGACCTGTGGCAATATTACATTAAAAAAACAAAACCCGTCTTGGTTCCAAACCAGCTTTGTTGCTCACCTCCAAGACTTTAGGCAAGCTGCTTAGCTTCCCTGATTCTGTCACTTTATCTCTATGATGACTAGAACATTCTTTCCTTATGGGGTTGTTGTGAAGATTAAAAGCTATAATGTGTGCAGAGTGTCAAGAGACAGCAGAGGCACAGTGAAGCCGCGAGTGGATGAGACTATTATGTGGGAGGACTCCTCTCACTACCTACAAGGAAACAGAGAGGACTCTCAGAGTATTTGGTTCCCTAGTGGCTTTGACCAAGTGGCACAACCGAAAGATGGCCTTGAATCATTTCCCTGACAAATTTGGAAAAGGTTTGTGTTGCCAAGCAGCCGGCCACATGCTGCTTCTGACAGGCGAGCTGGAATCACTGGAGGACACAGCTGACAGCCAATTCATTTTGCTGATTCATCCATTAGAGGGGTGGCTCTGAGCCAGAGTTTGGCTTCTAGATTAAAGGCCGAGAGCTGCAAAGCTGCTGGAACTTGAAGGTATGCTGGTAAATTATTGCCATGTGAAGGCCAGCAGTGGTTTGTTATTTGTTTCCCCTTTTAAACAATCCTAGTTCCAAATGTGCTCACATAAGTTCCTGCTCTGTGGTTAGGGAGTTGTTTGTAACATTTATCCATGGGACTGAGAGCTAAATTATTGGAAACAATTGGACACTGTTAAATAGATCGTCTTGGCTCTTTTGTGCTCCCATCATCACCTTTGCTTTCATGGGGAATTCTGACTCAGGCCTACTTTTTTATTTAGTAGTCTAAATTAAATTTAAGAGAGGGATTATTGCCGATGTCATCCCTCTTGGGCATGCTTGCAAAAATGAACCAGCCGGATTAAGGAATAAAACTCAGGAAAATCCAGGAGGATCTTACAACAATCAGTACAGAATAACGATGGTAGAAGCTACAGGTTGTCACATTGGTAGGTTAACCTGTTTCAGTAGGTAGTCTCAAGCTTGCAGGGAAATCATCTCTCCATAAAGCTCTCATGTGACAGGGTAAGCTTGAGTGTGTGGAGATTGTGTCTTGTTTTGCAAAATACCTAGCACGAACAGACACTCAGTGAGCAATTACTGGATGGAAACATAGATGGATAGTATTTGTTGATATAGAAATTGTTGGGTGGTTAGATAATGAGGGGAAAAGTCAGAAATGTGGCTGTCACGAGGAATAAAGTTTTCAAGAAAGTTTCCTATATTTGTGGTTTCCTGATGTAAGTGACTTTGGTCAAAGCACATCTGCAGAACTTGATGCCTTCTTAGTGGATCTCCTCGTGAGTCAGAGCTTGCTGTTTTGAGCTCACTTCTCAGTAAACTCACTCTACTTCTTTGGGAGACTTTGTATAATATGAAAGTTCCTTAATACTCTGAGGGTTCCCCCACCTCCTCTACTTCTAGAGTGAATATTTGAAAAGTATGGGAAACTTCTTAGTAAAAATTTGTGTTTCTTAAAGAAGTGGGGGTTTTTTTTTTTTCTTGTTTTATTTTGCTCTTTAAATGACTAAAATTTTTAGGGCATGACATTCTTTCTGTAAACCACTATCATATTGAGAAGTTTTAAGCAAATCTGGTCTACTTGGAGTAAAGATTAAGTGTCAGGTGTCAGATATGTGGAACAGCTGCCCCTCACACAGTTGTCTTTCCTCTGATTTAAGGTCACTGATATACTGGGGTCCCTTGTCCAGTTCTGATGTGCTCAAAGACTGCGTGCTCATCACCATGTGCTGCATTCTGCCACACACCCATTCACATAATGTTTATTAGAACCGCTCTGTACCAAGAACTTTGCTAGGAGTGGGCATACAGATTCTGTGTCAGACGTCATGGTCCTTTTGCAACTGCTCAGGTACCAAGTCTGCCCTAATCACCCCCAGCAGCATGGCCAGGCTCTGCTGTCTCACTGCCAGTGTGGGTAATAACTATTGGCAATGATTGTAAGTGAGGAGAATATGCTCAAACTGCATGAGCCAGAACCAGCAAATGGGCACCCATCCACCTATAGGCCTTGCTTGGGTCCTCATTGCCACGCTACCAGCATTTTCCATCCCACCAGCCTCCGAGAAGGAGGCAGCAAGGGATTACAACTAAACTGACCTGGCCTTAGTCAAGCATTAACACCAAGGAGGGAAAGAGCTCCAGCTTTCAAGTATGCCTGCTAGCCAGAGGCACGTTACAGAGAATTAGCAGGCTCTAAAAGCAGGAGAGGAGGCATGTCTCAAGTATTGTGGCGATATCTTGAATTTGCAGAGACCAAAGTGAGGTGCAGAGCAGTAAGAAGGGCCCTGACCTCAGGGTTAAAGTAATCTGGCCTTGCATCTCAGTGCTGCCACTCACTCGTGGTGTGGTCTGTAGTAAATTACCCGACCTCTGTGCCCTTGCTTTCTCATCAGCAAGAACAGTTCCCACCTTGCAAATGTGTTGTGAAGATGAGACATCATGCATGCAAAACACCAGCACAGACATAGGACAGACCTTCAGTGTTTGACACAGTGGTCAGCGCCACTGTCAAGGTTGTTTCTTTTGTCATTTTTATTTTTCACAAAATAAGTTAGGGTTTACAGTTTTCCCTTTGTGGTTTCGTTTTGTTGTTTTCATTTTCTTACTCTGAAAATAAATAATTTCTAAGTGGTAATGTCATCTGCAAATATTTTGAAAATTAATGTTTTACATACATTATTACGGTTCTTTACAGTTTACAGAGGACTTTCACAATCTGGAGGAGATTGGGGAGCAGTGACTCTCTCTCTTTTCTCCCTGTGAGGACACTCAGACTTGGAGTCTATGGAACATTCCCAAGGCCACCTGACTTCTAAATGGCAGAGCCAACATCCGAGCTCAGACCTGAACCCAGGGCCCCTTTGACTACCTCAGCGACATCTCTGGGGCTAAGCCAGACTCTTTTGTAAGGATTGTTTTCTTTTCTTTGTAGCTGTCAATACCAGCAAATATGCAGAAAGCTATCGGATCCAGACTTATGCAGAATATGTGGGAAAAAAACATGAGGAGAAGCAGATCAAGAGAAAGTGGCCAGAAGAGAGTTGGAAGGAGGTTGAGAGAAAGCGGATAAACACTCAGTGCGTGTCCTACGCTCTGCAGAATCACTGTTACCGCACCAACAGGTAAGAATCCTTGGCTGCTGATTTAAGAGGGCAGCGTTGTTCTAGCAAAATCTTTTCTTGTTGCTGTCTACAGGATGGTAAGTAATAATCTAACCTTTGAGAAAGACTTTTTTTCTAACTTCTTCTGTAATATCAGAAGTGACTACTACCTGAATTCCTTCTGTGCTTTATCGACCACAACTCTTTCAGTTAATACAAAACCCTCCTGAGGCAGACAGGATACATCTTATTGCCATTTTAGGGGTGAGGAAACAGAGGCTCCATGTCTTGCCCACCAGTTGAGAGAGAGCCAGTTTTAGAGCTGAACTTGGCTGTGTCTGATCCGTTCCCCTTCTTGGTGTGCCATGTTGCCTCTGTCTGAGCCTCTGAATTCTGCTCAGATCTTCTGCATGCCTACTATAAAAGGAGACCTTGATGAATACTTCCTTTAGTGGTTTTAATAATCTTTCTTTCAGAAAGTAAACACTGGTAACAGTTTGGCATCTTTGTGAAATTACAAAACATAGATATAGAAAACGGGGCGAGAGGGCAGTTCTTGAAAAAATTGTAAAGTTCATAAAAGTGTGAATTAGCAGAAGAAAAAGTTAGCCATAATTCCACTACCCAGAAGCAATCGCAATTAATATTTTGGATTGCCCTCCATACTTTTCAAATGGTTTTTTAGAGATTTAAAAAATTGAAGTATAATTAACATACAATAAAATGTACAGATGTAAAATGTTTAATTTAGTTCAAAGAGTTTTGACAGTGTTATACCCCATGTAACCACCACCCAAAGCAAGATCTAGAACATTTCTATTTCCCTCAAATTTTCCTTGTTCCCCCTTTTAAGCAAACCCAATCCTTCACTGCCCTAAGCAACTACTTCTGATTTCTATGACTGTAGATTAATTTTTATTATTCTTGGAATTTGTAAAAACTGGAATCATATGGTATTGTTTTTGGCTTCATTTGCTTAACATGTTTTTGAAATTCATCCTTGATATTGTGTATATTAGTAGTTCATTATTTTTTATTGTTCAGTAGTATCCACTGTACAAATATACGACATTTACCTATTTTCCTGTTGGTGGACATTTGCGTTGTTTCCACTTTGGAACTATTATAGATAGATAAGGCTGCTATGAACATTTCTATGAAAAAAATTTTGTGGGCATTTGTTTTCATTTCTCTTGAGTAAACATCTAAGACTGGAATTGTTTTTTCTTAGGATAGATGTATGTTAAATTTCATATGAACAGTTCTCTAGACTGAATGTACCATTTTTGACTCTGTCCACATTGTATGAAAGTTCCAGTTGCTCTATATCCTTGCCAACATTTACTGCTGTCAGTGTTTTTTATTCTAGCCGTTCTAGAGGATATAAGATTAGGTATTGCCTTGTGGTTTAAATTTGCGATTCTCTAGTAACTAATGATGTTGACCACCTTTTTGTGTGCTTGCTGGCTATTCAGATATCTTCTTTTTGAGGTGGATATTTAAGTCTCTTGCCCATTTTCTAATTGGATTGTTTGTCTTTTCACTGTAGGAATTCTTTTATGTATTCTGGATATACATCTTTTGTCAGATATATGTGCTACAAATGCATTTTTTTCAAGTTCGGGGTTGCCTCTTTATTACTGAGGTCTTTTGATGAGCAGATATTTTGATGAAGTCCTGTTTATAATTTTTTTCTTTGTGATTAGTGAGTTTCATCCTTGTCCAAAAAATCTTTGTATACCCCAAAGTTTTAATGATTTTCCTATATGTTTTCTTCTAGAAGATTTATAGTTTTAGCTTTTACATTTAAATTGTGATCCATTTCAAATTAATTTTGTATATGGAATGAGTTAGAAACCAGGGTTTAGATCTTTACATATGGATATCCACTTGTTCCAGTAGGATTTGTTCAAAAGATTTTTCTTTCCTCATTGTTCGACTTCACTTTTGTCAAAAATAAGTTGACCATGTACATCTATTTATGAACTCTTCTGTTTCACTCATTTTTATGTCTCCTCTTATGCCGATACCATACTTTCTTATTTCTGTGACTTTATAGTAAGTCTTAAAATCAGGTAGCATAAACCTTCTAACATGTTTTTTTTTTTTTTTTAACAGATTGTTTTGGCTATTTTAGGTCCTTTGTATTCCAAGTAAATTTTAGAATCATCTTGACTATATCTTCATTAAGCCTTTTTTTGTATTTTTTGCCGTAGAGGTCTTGCATGTCTTATGTTAATTTGCTTCCTAAATATATTATTGATTCTATTATAATGGAATTGTTTTCTTAAAACAATTCACTCATTTTCAAATTTTTGCTGTTTCTATGCAGACATATAATTAATTGTTGTATATTGACCTTGTGTTCTTCAACCTTTTAAAATTCACTTATCCTAATAGGGTTTTTTAAAACTATATTCCATAAGATTTTTTATGTGCACAGTCATGTTGGCATGCTATTAACAGCCTTACTTCTTTTCCAGTCTTCATGTCTTTTATTTCTTTTCCTTGCCTTGATTGTACTGACTAGCACTTCTGGTGTACTGTTAAATAGAAGTGGTGAGAATGGATATCCCTGCCTCGTTCCCAGTATTGGAGAGGGGAACTTCAGTGTTTCCCAGTGAAGTGTGAGTTTTTAGGTTGTCCATGTATGTCGTTTTTCAGGCTGTGGAAGTTTTCTTCCATTTCTAGTAAGCTTAGAGTTTGTGTCATGAATGGATTTGAATATTTTCAGAAGCTCTTTCTGTATCTTTTTCAGTTATCTTATGGTTTTCGCCCTTCATTAATATTTTGAATTTCATTGATTGGTTTTGAGAGCTTAATCTGATTTGTGTTCCTGGGAGAAATCCCATTTGGTCATGATGTATTATCCTTTTTACAGGTTGCTGGATTTGATTGGCTAATAGTTTGTGAAGTATTTTTATATCTTTATTCATGAGGAACATTAGATTGTAATTTTCTTTTGTTATCTTTGTCAAGTTTTTGTATCAGGATTATGCTGACTTCATAAAACTAGTCAAGAAGTTCTGTTATTTTCTGAAACTATGTGTATAGGATTTTTTTCCTTAAATTTTTGTTAGAATTTACCAGTGAAGACATCTGGGCATAGAGTTTTTCTGCGGGGTGGTTTTTCTTTATGAACTCAATTTCTTTAATAGATATGGAGCTATTTAGATTTTTTATTTATTCTTGTATCACTTTTAGTATTTTGTGTTTTTCAAGGACTATTCCATTTCCTTTAAGTTGTCAAAATCATTAGCATAAAATTATTAGCTCAGGATATTCCCTTATAATTTTAATATCTGTAGGGTCTATAATTATGTCCCTTTAAAATTTCCTGATATCGATAATTTGAGTTTCCTCTTTTTTTCCTTTGCTAGGTGATTATCAATTAATTCTTTCAGAGAACCAACTTTAACTTTATTTTTTTTCTCTTGTTTTTCTGTCTTATGTTTTCATTTATTTATACTATTATTTCTTTTGCTGATTTTTAATTTGTTATTCTTTGTCTAGCTTTTTAAGGTAGGAACTTAACTCATTTATCTTATTACATTTCTTCTAATAAAAGCATTTAAAGCTATAAATTTTCCTTTAGACTCTGTGTATTTTGATATATTGTCTTTCCACTATTTGTTACAAATATTTTCTCATTTCTCCTGTGCTTTCTACTTTAACCCGTGAGTTATTTAGAACTTTTTTGATAATTACTAAGACTTGCTTTATGGCCTGGTATGTAGTCTGCCTTGGTGAGTGTTCTGCATATATTTAGACTGAGTGTGAGGTTTCATGAATATCATTTTGGGTTACATTGGTTTGTGGTGTCACTCAAATCTTCAATATCCTTACTGATTTTTTGTTTGTTTGTTTGTTTACTGTTCTTTTAACTATTGAAAGGGGTGTCGAAGTCTCTAACTATGGTTGTAGATTTATTTTTCCACTTAATTATATCATATTTTTTCTTCATGTGTTTTGAAAACCTTTTGATAGGTATATGCTTGTTTTGGATTATCATAGCTTTTTAACTAATTGCCCCTTTTATCATTATGAAATATTTCTCTATTTTTAGTAATTTTGTTTTGATGTTTGTTTTATCTAATATTAAGATAACCACTCTTCTATAGTGATTTGTTCAGCCTTTTAATGTTACACATAAGTCTGTCTTACATGTTGGTGTTCGTTTCGTATTTGTCCTGTTTGTTCGATGTCCCTCTACTCCTCTCCTCTGTCGCCTTTTGGATGAATTGTGTATTAAGTATTTATTGATGTTTTAGCATTCCACATTATCTTCTCTATTGACTTTTTGCTTATACCTATCTTTGTGTTATTTTTTTAGTCATTGCTCCAGAGTAGTGTTTAGCAAACTATATCCATAGGCCAAATCCAGCCCGCATGCTTTTATAAAGTTTTATTGGAATATAGCCATGCCCGTTAATATATATATTGTCTATGGCTGCTTTGCATTACAATGGCAGATTTGGGTTGTCGTGACAGAGACCACATGGCCCACAAAATCCAAAATGTTTATATCAGTTCCTTTACAGAAAACTTTGCTGACCCTTACTCCAGGGCTATACTCTCTAATGTGGTAGCCATGAGCTACACGTGGTTAAGTACTTGAAATAGTGTCTAGTCCAAACTGAGATGTGTTACAAATTTAAATACACACCAGATTTTGAAAAATTGGTTACATGTTGAAATGAAAATATTTTGTATATTTTGGGCTAAGTAAAATATTAATATTAATTTCACTTGTTTCCTTTTACTTTTTTTAAATGGTGGCTCATAAGAAATTTAGAATTACATATCTAGTTCACATTCCATTTCTATTGGCCAAGTACTGCTCTAGAGATTATAATATGCATCTTAAATGTATCACATTTTATCTTTAAGTGAAAATTATACTACTTCATGAGCAATGAAAGACTCCTACAGCAGTACATGTCCATTTACCTCCTTCCATCCTTTGTGATACTTTGTCTCATATTTTACTTTTACAAATCCTGTATATCCCCCCAATACTTTGATTCTTTATTGCTTTTGTTGCTTTTCTCTCTCTTTTTTTTTCTTTAAACAGTTCATACTCTTAAATAAGGGACTAAAGTATAGGGGAAATGACATAAGTATAAGTATCAAAATTTAGGCACCCCTAACTGGAAAGGTACTGTTAAGATGGTGGAGAGGAAGACAGCTATAGCTGTCGGAGGGCTCACTTCTGTTGGCTTTAGTCAACTGACTCAGAGACTGTGGGAGAGATCTCACAACAGTTAGCAGTGCTGATACGGATGCATGTTTTTTTCTCCTGCTATGTGCACTGATGTTGTGTCAGCATGCTTCTTTTCTGTAATAAATTCAGTGTCCAGAATATTCAAGGACTTTATAGTTGACAGTGGGACAAAAGATAGGGCTTAGGTTCTGGGAAACTGGGTTGGACATAAATTTACTTGAGAAGGGGAGAAAGAGATTTGGGGTGGTGGTGTGAGACCTGCACAAATCTGGGTTAGCCCAGAGTTTGGAACACCCTCTACTGTGGGTGTGAAAACATTTAAGATCTTACCAATATGATAGGTGTTTAGTCTCTGTAAATGAACACTGGTGTTTGAAACATTCTTGAAAGACAGATGCTACTACCATTCTCATTTTATTAATATTTTGTAGTTAATAAAGGAAATGTTTTTCCAAAGCCACTTTGCCCAGATTTTGGCTAGTCATGTCTGTGGATTATTTGCTCTTTGGTTTATTTCAACTGTTGGCGAGACTAAATTTCAGCCTTCCTTGAAAATGTAGTAGCTCCCAGTGCTTGTTCTGCTCGTGTAGGAAATGCTAAAGCATACATTGAAGCTATGGTTTCAGATTTCACATACTTTTCATCTAAAGTCAGTGTTTTCAGAAAGTAACTGAATGTGCACGTTACATTAGGAAATGGTGGGAGGGGGTGACTTTAGAGACAAAGAGGGATTCTCCTTAAACAGACGGTATTCCAGGACCCATTGCCTTGTCAGACTGCTTACACATTTACTCATAAATGCGCCTGTGGAGCAAGTGTTTTCTCTCCTCCTAGTGAAAAACTGCCTTAGAGGCAACAGAAACCACGTGCCTTGTAAGGAAGAGTGGGAAAGCAAAGACGGTTCAAGCTTAGGCTCTGCCACCACCTAGTATCTTAAAATAAACTCTTCATTCCTCCCTTCCGTGAGTGCTTGTCAAGAGCCCCAACATGTGCCTTTGTTTTCTCATCATAAATGATGCCTTTTGGTGGAAAGAATGCTAAGTCCCTTCTAGTTCTTAAATTCCAAGTGTTGTTAACGCTGTACACAGCGTAGGGCATGAGGAGGAAACTGTTACAAGCCCTTGAGACCCTTTGATTCTCTCCCCAAATGGCAAGGAGTCTCTTCCCAACCTGAGAATTAGATTTTTAAAAATCCCTGTAGTAGGATAATTTTTTATTGAGCATATCATAAAACATTTAAGATTGGATAAACCACTGTGACAAGTGACAAGTAAACCTATGAAAGCCCTTTACTTCACAAAAATAATAAAGACAGCCCACCCACTTTCAATGGGTGCTGCCTTTCAAATTCCTACCTACCACCTATATACTAGAATTTCTTAGAAGCATCTTCAAGAAGATGGCTAGAAACCACTACGCTGTGGCAGAATAAACTTGTACTCAGCCCTTCTTTCCCCTGAGTCCTCCGTTTACACATACATTGCTTTCCTGCTTCTGGGACTTGCCCCTCACCTTCAGACCCCCCACCTCACACCACTGTCTCAGAAGTATTTCTACACCGTGAGCCTGGGAGCTCCACCCTGGTTTCGGCTCCTCCTCTCAGCAATGCTCTCAGAAGCTCTATGGTGACCATTTCTTTTTTCTTGCCTCTGGCTCCATTGTAGAACTCACCAGCCCTACAGCTTTAAGTGTTTCTTCTGTTCCTTGTTTTCAGCTGCCTTTTTTCTAGGGAAATGTCACGTTCTTTTGCTCTTATTTGCTTCTAGGTTCTGTAGCCTAGGGTAAGACTTTACATCCAGATGACACTCCTGCAATTTGCATATTCCTTTCAATAGACCCTTAGCTTCTGGAAAGGGCTGTAGAAGTTCCCTAGTCTAGCAACCTCACAGTCTTATATTTGGGCAGAGTGAATGTTGACAAATTCAGTGTAGACCTTGTGAGTTGTGTATATTTTAGCAGAGAAGGTGCTTCCCCGGCTTTAAGTCATTGAAGTGGTCAGTGCACATAATTTTTAAAAGTTCACATAGTACAGGAGAATATAAAATGCAGGGCGGAAAATCTTCACTCCCTGCTCCCTGTTCTTTCCAGCTGCAACTATTGTTTCATTTTCTTTCCGTCCTTTTCTACTCTACTTTTAAATAATATCTCTATTTCTTGTCTTACCAACTTTGACCAATATATCGCTTCTATAAAAGATTAAAAATTAAGCACATATATATTACTTTCCATCTCTCTGTCCTTCTTACTTTGGTTAGTTAGGTTATTTATACTACTTACTACTTTTTGTACCTGTACTTTTATGCTTTCTTGAGAAGTTGTTCCAAGAGACGGCAGCAGGTATACAGCAAATATTATTATAATCGTGTAAATCTAATTCTCCAAAGGAAAAGAAAGTTGTACATTGGGGCCAACAAAAAAGAAAATGTATTCGTCATTAAAATTTTGGGTGTTCCAAACTCTGGGCTACCCAAAGGAGAATCATCCAAATATCCCAGCCCTTTTTGTGTGCTTTTTTTGAGGGAAGTAATTTTCTTTTCCTTGAGTGATATATTTTTTCTTTTTTGCATATATAGTGTTTGGTTAGTAAATGCAATAAAGATGCCTCTGTTTCACCTTCATAATTGATAATGTTGCCAGATATAGAATTGTGGATCTAAAAATTTATCCTTTCAGAACTTTAAATAGAGACCACTGTAATCATTGACTTACTTTGCTGTTTTCTTCCCAAGGCAGGTGCCATGTTTGCTGTGTCTCTGTGTCTCTAGTACCTAGAGTCTGACCCAGCATGTGGACTCAGGTGTTTGGTGAATTAATGAATGAATAAATACTTGAGTGCCTGCTCTGGGCTAGGCCTTTCATGTTTTAGCTCATGTGATGCTCATAGCAGCACTGTGATGGAGGTGAGGGTATCCCCATTTCACAGAGTCTCAGGGAGATTAAATGATTCTTGACAAAGAATTGCATTTGGTACCAGAATGATCTGCAGAGCCCTGTTCTTTCTGCCATCCATCATGCTCCCCCACATGAATTATCCCAGGTCTGGTATAGCCCTGTCCTCAGGGGAACAAAGTACTCAAATAGTTGCATCTAGGTACATGCCACATAGGGGGCTATTGTCTTGACTCTGATCACCACACATCTAAGGAAACATCTAAGAGCTTTTATCTTTTCATTTAAAGGTGATATCCTAGGAAGTAGAAGAGAGGCGCTTTTGAATTTCTGCTTGAAAGAAGACCAAACTTTTCATTACAGAAAAATTTCAAACATGTACAAAAGTAGAGAAAATAATATAACAAACTCCCATCTAGCTTTCACAAAGTGTCAACAGTCAGTGTGTGGCCAGTCCTATTTTATTAGCATTCTTTCTTTCCCTCTCACCTTTAGATAATTTTGACGTGAATCACGACCAGCATATCATTTCAGCCATACGCCTATATATGCATTTTCAAAAACATAAGCAGTCATTTTTAAAGAAAACTACAATACTACTGCCACAAAAAAATCAACAATAATTTCTTAATATCAGATATTTAGTGTTCAAATTTCCTGCTCACAAATTTTTAAAAATAATTGTTTCTTTGAGCTCTACTTTCCAAACAAGGTCACATATTACATTTGGTTGATGTGTCACATTTGGTTGACATGTCTCCTATCTCTCAATCTGTAAATTCCCTCTCTCTGTGGCTTCTCTTCTCCCAGCCCCACCCCTTTGCAGTACGTTTTAGAAACCAGGCTGTTTGCTCTGTAGAATTTCCCATACGCTGGAACATTCTTTTAAGATTGTTTAACATGTACCCTGATTACTGTGTTTATAATTAACTGGTAGTTAGGTCTATAAACTTGATCAGATTCAGGACTGAACTAATGGCAAGACTATTTAAAAGACGGTGTTGTATATTTCCTATTGCATCACATTGGGTGGCATAAAATGTCTACTTGTCTCTCTTTTTGTGATAAGATGGATCAGACGGGTTCAGATGTTGCTATCCTGGTCCATCCAATATAAAATTTCTTATTAGCTTTTCAGCTGATGATGTTTGTAGCCATTAATGATCAATGGCTAGATCCATTATTTAATTAAGAGTTGCAAAATGGTGATCTTATTTATAGTTTGTTCCCTCTTCATTATTCCAAATGCTTTCATTTAAAATAAAAAATTTCTTCTCATTATTTATTTAGTTATTGGGAGATACAGATAGAAAAAACAGAATAAATTCTTTAATCTCACCCCCCAACACACCTTTTTAAAATCACTTTTCAGAGTAATTAGTTGATTTCCTAGCATCTTCCAAAGGAGAGAAAAAAGATTTGTTTCGTTTTAACCACGCGTATTTTAAAATATGTTTTATATATTTTAGTATATTACAGTTACTATTCTTTTTGATGTTCTAATTATCTTGTTTATGACCAGTGGGAGCCATTTTGAGTTGCCTCTTGAGTCTTTTGGTGCAGTCCCAATAGTCTTTAACAGCTTCTTTGATTTTGAACATTCTTAAGAAGGTGTTCCATGCTCCTCTTATCCATTTCCCACCTCATGTTTGGAATCAGCCACATCTCCAAGGGGCTCGTTCTTTTTGATGGGATATAGTGTTTAGAAACCATAATTGGGGTTCCAAGAGTGTTGACTGATAGTGCCTTATTTATTGTTTTATAGCCTTTTTGAATGAAAAGGGCTAGCAAGGTAACCTTTTCTTTCTTTCTTCCTTTTTTCTTTTTAAGGTAAGTTTATACCGATATTTCCAATTCCACTTAGACTCCAGGACTTATTTAAATTTAAAAACGTTTGTTTCTCTTTTTCTTTGCTGAAAATTCTGATTTCTAATGATATTAAATTATTTGCTTTATCCTACTACATATAATAGTTTCAGAATAACTATATCAGTGTCATTACTAGTAACATATTTATTGAAAATAATTTTACATTTTTGCAGTAGTTTTTGTCACTAAAGTCAGATTTCCTTATTTTAAAATCATCACTTGAAGTAATTAATTACTCTTTGTGTGGTTAAGCTACCAACTCAGTAAACATTTAGGTTTGTTTTATTTTCACTTTTAGGGATTCCCTTTTTAAAAATTTTAATTTTGCTTTATAATTATGTAAAACATTTATGTCATTCCAAGGTCAAATCTACCAAAATTACCTGTCTTTCGTTTCCTCTCTCCCTTGTGGTGACCAGTTAGTTTTTAGTCTGTCCGTTTATTGTTACAAATATGTAAACAACCACATACATATTCTCCCACCTTTTGTTAGATAGGTGAGAATGGACCACACATACTTTTCTCTACCTTCCTTTTTCCTTCTGGCCACATAACTTGGAAGTCATTATTATTCCACCTTTGTTAAAGTGTGATTCTTTATACTGCAAATGGCTTTAGTGTTCTTCAACCTCCTTAATAAAACATACTTACCAGCTAAACCTGGGTGTTAATCCTAGTTTAAATGATAAACCTTGTGGTGAAATTCATGAATATTGTATAAGTCAGACACTTCGTGAAAGATTAACTCATGACTAGTGCTCTAGTTCAGATGAATCATTATTCTTTTCCTTTTTCTCATCTTATCTCTTTCTCTGTTCCATCAGTGTAAACGTATAAAGCTCACTGAAACACAGCATGCTTTTTGGAATACCTACAGACCAGTGTGAAAAATGAGAGAATGCTGATATTTATTAAGCATATTCTTTATTCCTGGCACTATGCTAGGTGTTTTATATCATTAAAAAAAAAAAAAAAGCTGTATGACTTAGTGTAACCCTGGGTGACATTCCTAATTTATATATGAGAAAGGAGAGTCTCAGAGAAGCTAAATAATTTAGCTGAAGTTACACAGGATTCTAACTTACAGGCGTTGTGGATCTGTAGCTCAGTGTATTAAGTTGCCTCTTAGGAACACAGCATATCTACACCTATGATGTGTATATTTGAGAGAGATGCTGTCTCATTTTAATAAATTAATGTTTTCTTTTTTCTTTTTTCTTTTTTTTTTAACTGTATCAGAAGGGCCCTAAGTTTAAACTGAATTTCAACCTTCTTTGGGGAAAGGATTTAGATGCTAGTCTTACAGATTATCAATGTAAAACTATTAGTTTTTTTAAAAAAGTTTAAAAATAGACAGAAATAAGAATTCCAAAAATGCGTGTCGTCCATCTAGTATGCTCAGCACTAGTCATCCCCTTAGTAGAATCCAGTCTTGGCCATTGACGGATTGATAGATTGATATTAAGTAGAGGAACCATAGGGCAATGACTTGGAGATGAAAGGAAGAGGAAGCATTGAGTCTGTTGAGCCCAGAACAGTAACTTGAGGGAAGGGGTAGGGCAGTAGGAACCAAGTTAAGATTATGAAATACCATCATGAGAAGAGTAATGATTCTTTATCCTCACAGGGGACTGAGGAAGAATCCTGAGGGGGCGTAGGTAGCATTATTAGTTCTATTTCACTGACAAAATTCAGAGAGGGGAAGTGGCTAGCTCCAGATCACAGAGCTAGTGACACAGCTCTCCTCTGCTGATTGGCTGCCTTTCCCTCTTCTTTGCTGGTTTTGGCTAGGTCTGATTATCTTTCCAGGGCTATCTGATTGTCTTTTAAAGGCTGTGCTGATTTCAGCTGGAAAGGTGGTAGAGACCTTAAAAATCTGTCCTAAGTGATTTTTTTTAATAAGTAAGGAAAAATTATTGTGGCCCTCTACTCAGCTTCCTGTCACTCGCTCCTTTCTACCCTAACATCTGAACAATTGAAAGAAAGGATCAGTCTGGTCTGAAGGGAATATTTTAAGACATTCAAATAAACATTCAGCATAAAACTAGAGTCTGGTTAATGTAAAATGCAGAATATTAAAGTATGTAGTTCTTAATAAAATGGAATTATTAACCAGGCAATATTGATTTCACCATGGAATGTCCCGAAGACATACAGCCAGGGAGCTTTTTAAAATCAAGATGTAAGAACAATTCTAACAAATATCCTTTCCGTCCTGTCTCCCTGGCTGTTGTCAGGGAAAAATGAACCGATCTGATTTTTCTCCTTCCTTTGACTTCTCTTGGGCCACTAGATGAGGGCACCATTGCTTTCTTTTAGAGAAGATATTTCAGTAGGATTCCTGGGAATGATATAAAGCATACAAGCAACTTAGATAAAGAAAATGTGGTGTAGAATATTATTCAGTTTTAAAAAGGAAGGAAATTTTGACATGCTACAACATGGCTGAACCTTGGGGACAATATGCTAAGTGGCATAAGCCAGTCACAAAAAGACAAATACTGTATGATTCCATTTTTATGAGGAACCACGGGTAGTCAAATTCAAGGAGATAGAAAGTGGAATGGTGGTTGCCATGGGCTCGGGGAGGGAGTGATGGGGAGTTAGTGTTCAATAGGTATAGAGTTTGTGTTTTACAAGATGAAAAGAGATCTGGAGATTGTTCACACAACTGAACTGTATGCTTAAAAATAGTTAAGACAGTAAATTTTAAGTTATATGTATTTCCCCACAATTAAAAAATTTTTTAAAAGATGCAGGTAACCTGGAATGCAGTTTTTTTAATAGTAGAATTTGACTTCGAAGCCTTTCTCATGATGATAGAGGATGAGGAGGATTCTGATGAGAGACCTAAAAAAATACCTTAAAAATGTAAACAAAATGATGAATTATAAAGAAAAATAGTTGATGAATTTATAATTTTTAATTGCTACTTATCTATTTTATACTTCATTAGAATGCTTTTATAGATGTAAAAGTTTTCAAGATAAAATGAAAAAAGTAGGTAAATTGTTTGGAAATGCTGTGAGATTTGACCCTTTTTTAGTCACCTGTTGTATGGGCTAGAACATTCTGGCAGCCAGGCGGATTGATTATTAGATGATCTGTTTTAATAGAGCTGCCAAAGGCACTTCATACAGACACTTCATTTTATGAAGTGTCAACGCTACCAAAATTGACAAATGCACAGCTGTGAAAGCAGAACAATTATATTTATTAAAAATTATGTGTATTTTTAGGAGTTTAATTTCTAAGATTTCTGTAGTTGGTTTTTAAAAGTCTTTAAATATTTTATTACATTTAGATTTTAGTAATGACTTAGCTTTCTTTAAATTTAAAAACATAGAAGAGTTAGTCCCCATCTCCAATAAAATTCAGCATTTTCATTTAAAAGTTTCTGTGCTCAGAAATGTAGAATTTGGCACTGAAAACCATTTTTTTCCTCACACTTTAAAGCAGCATGTCATCTCAAGATTTTATTTTAAATAACATGACGGCTCAGTTTAATATCACCTTACATTAATCTGACTTTTGGTGTTATGGAATGCTTTCATGTTTCATAATAGTAATATTTGAAAATTAATGTTTTCTTTCCATAGCTTCATGTTATTTATTTGATTAACCATAATGAGAAGTAATTATCATCTGTGTTTCTAGTAATGTGTTTATATTATTCATACTTATCTTCATGTAATAGTATAATTTTTTTTTTAACGGGGCTAACTATTGAAATTGCCCTCAACACACTTAAACGGTAGGGAAGTGAAATGTTATCTTTTCTATAACTGTAACCAAACACAAAACAAATTTCCTATTTGAGGTGCCTAGATAATATGCAGTTAGGATTATTCATGTGTTATTTGTTTTAGCTACAGTAGAATATGAAATGTATAAATCCTGTATTTTCATTGCCTGATACAGAAATCCTTAACATTTTTCTGGCAGTTCTTTTTTGACACTTTATGCTTTTAAAAAATTCTGCTAGCACATTATAAGGCAGCAGAAGCCACAATGTGTTTGTGTTTATTTGGGGGAGATTGGGTATAAGGATGAATGACTGCTGTGGCCCAACATGAAGTTTGTCATTGTGCTGATAGGTGGCTCCATGTTTAAATGCTGTCTACAGATTTGAGGTGCTTCCTTTTGTCCATTCAAGAATCTCTAAAGCAAAGATTTCATTCATCTGTATTGCTGGTAGAGCAGAAGCCAAATGCTTACCACATGGGAACATTCTAGAGCTTCCTCCCTTTTGTGCCTCTTTTTCCTAAATGCAAAAGAAGGATAATCTGCTGTATATTTTCAAATCTTCATCCCCAAAATAGAAATAATTATAGAATCTAAGTGACGGCTAAAGAGATATTACTGTACAGTTCTTTAAACTTTTCTGTATGTTTGAAGTTCTCATAATAAAATGTTGGGAAAAAATGGAACTGTGTCTTCTAGAAACCTCGTATACAGTTCCAGCAGAGCAGGGCCTTTGCGCCCTGGACACCCACGCTCCTGAGCGGCTCTCTAGCTGATTACTTTCCAGCCCGCTAGGGAGCCTGCGAGAACACTTAGCCTTCCAGCCATCAGGACCATGCTGTACCACCTACTGGTGCTGCTAGCATCTTCCTTCTACTCTCTCTTCTCTTTCTCTCCTCCTTTCCTGATGCTTTTCAAAGATTAGGACCACCGCCTCTGAAGACCCAGGTCAACATCATCTCTAAAAACATGGACCTTTGCCCTTTGCCCACCATACGAAAGGGAAGGGACAGAGAAGGCACTGGCATTTGTTAAGTGTCTGCCATGTATCAGTCACTGTAACATGTGCTTTTTTTTTTTTTTTTTTTGATCCTCACAATAACCTGTTTTATAGTTGAGGAAACTGAGACTCACAGAAATAAAAGAATTTTCTCAGTCTCAAAACCAGTAAATGACAGAACCCAGATTTAAGCCCTCATCTCTCTCACCCCAAATCCCATTCATGCTTTTTCCAGAATGTCTGCTCCCTCCTCAGATATCTATTTGTGATCCTTCTCCGCCACCAAAAATACCTCCTTATGCCTTCCAGGCCTCCTGGAACCCTTGGGAATTCTTTGCCTTGGTGACTCTGGTAGGAAGTGAAAAGATAAAGTTGGGGATTGCTGTTTATTCATATTAGCGTTCCAGCACCTAGCAAGTGATGTTATGTGGTCATTCAGAAAAAGATTTAAATAAATGAATGAACCATTAATAATTTTCAGTTATTACTTCCTATCCAGTTTCTTATGGGAGAAGGCCATGAAGATTGCTTTTTTCCTTTTGAACAGTGTAACGTCATGCTAGGAATACTTTTATTCTATTTGTTAAAGGTAAGGCGGAAAGGAGTGACATTCTTTTCATAATTACACCAATACCCACCTTGCTTTATTGTCTTACCTACTGTTTAGACTAAAAGAGCCATGCGAAGGTAGGAGTAGATCAACTCTGGATGTCTTGAGATATCTCAGTCTTCATGAAGATCATTCATGTATGTCTTACCACATTTTTTAAAGGGAAAATTGTTTAAAAAGAAATCAATCTCATACGATACTACGGAAGTCAGTATTCAGATCACTGTTTTATGATTATTACATCCATTTTCATCAATATGATATAAAGAATTGGAGAATTCTTGGGAATGACCAAGAGGTGCATTAGCTCATCTTAAATTAATAATTCTAAATTCTTTGAAAGGATTCATTTCTCGTTTGCTATAGTCACAAATTACCCCAGAAGGGTCTTCACAAACCAAACCAAGTTGTAAGAAGTGTTGGTTTCCTGGTAGGAGAACATCTTGTGGTAGATAGTAGTCCTCTGTTGTGAAGAAGCTGAAACGACACTGTCCATTTCATGTGCAGCCCATCAGTTGAACCTTGTTCTCCTAGTGAAGCCATCATACCCTGTTGATCCTTCACATCACATTGTTAATACTAATGATGGCATCTCATCATTCATTTGACTAAATATATGGTATGACTATCCGTTTAGATTGGTTAAATTAATGAACATAATGAAACTATTGGAATTTAGAGTAGTGTTCTCCACATGGTTGATAGCTTTCTTTTTATTCTCTTCTTTCATCCTATTTCTTTCTCTCCATTAGTTCAGACTATTTGGCTACCATGGACATCAGATAAAGGTGAGTGCCCGAGCAGAGAGGAACAGTTGGATCCTCCTATGAGTATGAAAACCTCACCTACCTCCTTTTGTCATTATTTGAGAAACAGTAGTTTACTTCCTAATTTGAGCCTGCTCAGTTGATATTATGGTTTTTTTTTTTTCCTCAAGTTGGGTTTAGTAGGTTTAAAAGAAAAATATAAACAACCCAATTTCCAAAGAGATAGAATGTCTTCAAAAAACTTGTAGGATTAAGATACTAACTATAGATTCATTGTTTAGGTAACTGGCTTTGAATATTTCTATGCCATTTCTACCTGCAAATGCTAATAACTGTGGAATACAGTAATGCCACACTAATTTAGATAAATGGAAGTGAAGACTAGTCTAGATGGTAGGACATTTCTGAAGAAATGTAGATTTATTTTTTTAAAGAATGGGTTTCACCTATAATTGTGTAAGCAAAAGTGTTACTTGATAAAGCCCTGTACTTGTAGAGCTAGAAGGAACTTGGAGGTGATCCAGTCCACCCTTTGTGACCTTACAGAGGGGAACAGGAAGGTTTAAGAAGCTGTGTCTTACTCAAGGTTACAAAGCTAGTTAGTATACTTACTAACTTACAAAAAAAAAAAAAAAAAAAAGAGCTAAGTATACTCATTTAACATAACCAGATAAGTACTGATTTACTATTGGTATAGTAGTTTTTCACATGTTTAGGTCTTTGCGAAGTTCTTGACATTTTTTTCTTTTAAAATATTTTCAGTGACGTCCATGTTTTTAAGAGCCAAATAATACAAAAAATATATAATGAAAAGCAGCAGTCCTGTTCTCCTCCCATTTTGTCCCTTAGAGGCAACCACTTTAAACTTTCTTTTGGTACTTATCTTCATTTTCTAACTAGTAATGTCCTTATTGTTACTTCTTGATTTTTCTGTTTATTCATTGACTTGCAAATATGGTAGTTTGCCCGTCATTTTTGTGTTCCTATCATTTTTGTGGTCCTATACTATGTGCAAAAGCAAGAACTGCCTATAGTTTTTAAAATTTTCCTTAGCTGCCTACATTGTCTGTTTCCTCAGGGTTTTTCCTGTCTGTTTATTGGTCTGTTGTGGTTTTTCTCTCTCATGTTAAAAGCTTGCTTCAAGTATTTGGCTATTTTTGGCCATCCATTTTTATTTAATAATGAACTAAAAAGAGATGAGACTCTCTGGGTGTGGAGGCAGGTCTTATTGATGTTTTTTCTTTGTAGACCGTTGAGGTGAGAAGCTGGCTCTGTAATTATATATCTTTTCTCCAAAGCTTTTGCTTTTCTTTATGGCTTGTGCATTTTGTGATCTGCATAAGAAATCTTTGCCTAAACTATGGTCGTGAAGATTTTCTTTTTTTTCGATGTTTTAAAGTTTTTGTTTTGTTTTATGTTTAAGTATATGATCTCTTTTGAGTTGATTTTTATGTACAGTGTGAGGCATGGGTACAAGTTTTTTGTTGTTGTTTGCATATAGATGTTCCTTGTTCAGCACCATTGTTTGAAAAAACTATTTTTTCTCTACTGAATTACTTTGACTTCTTCATCAAAAACCAATCTGTCTGTCTTCATCAAAAACCAATCTGTCTGTTTGTCTTTTTGTCTGTCTGTCTCTGTCTGTCTGTCTTTGTGTGTGTGTGTGTGTGTCTGTCTATCTGTCTGTCTGTCTGTCTGTCTATCTATCTATCTATCTATCTATCTATCTATCTATCTATCTATCTATCGGGTCTATTTCTGGACCCTATTCTGTTCCATTGATCTCTATGTCTATCCTTTCAAAAGAACCACACTGAATTAATTACTACAGCTTTATAATGAGTCTTGAAGCTAGACAGTAAATCCTTCAGTCTTGTTCTTCCTTTTAAAAAATATGTAATTCTGAGTCCTTCACTTTTCCATAAAAAGTTTAGTTTGTTGAGTTCTACAAAAAAGCTGCTAGGACTTTTAATTGGGATTGTATGAATCTACAGATCATTTGGGGGAGAATTAACATCTTAACTATATTGAGTCTTCCAACTCATGAACATAGTGTATCTTTTCATTTATTTAAGTTTTCTTTGATTTCTCTCATCAGCGTATTATTTCTCAGCATACAGATTTTACATATGCTTTATTAGAGTTATCTCTAAGTGTTCTGCTTTTTGATGCTATTAATAAGTCATATATTTTTAAAGTTTAATTTTCAGTTGTTAATTGCTTATAAAAGAATTCTCTTATTAGTTCTAATAACTTTTTGTAAACTATTGGGTATTTTCTGTTTAGACAGTCATGTCTGCAAATAAAGGTAATGGTGTTTCTCTTTGTCCAATGGACCATATGAATTTTCTTTCTTTCTCTTGCCTTATTGCGCTGGTCAGGGCCTCTAGAACAGTGTTAAATACAAGTAGTAAGTGCCAACACCTTTGTCTTGTTCCTGATTTTAGAGGGTAAAGAGTATGCAGCATTAAGTATAATATTAGCTGTAAGGGTTCAGTTTTTTCAGAGATCGATTTCCTGGTTTACAGCTTGAGGGATGTGAGCCTAACTGCTGCTGGTGCTTTGTGCACTAATTGGCGGAAGGAAGCAGGAGGCCTCGCTTCTCAGTATGTAGGGGATGCTACTTTCCTGGCTGGTTCTTACTGCCCCACTCACTCCCACTCTCCACTACTGGACCTTGTGTCTCCATGAGAGGATCGTATTCTCCAGAGACTAAACCCAGCTCCTGCTGGCCTGGGGGAATGCTGGTGCCCTGGATTCCCAGGGATGGGGATGGGGAGTTCTAGTACAGCCTTTCTCCGTGTCCACATAGCCCCAGTCCTTATCACCTGCTTATTTCAGGAATCTGCTGCCTGTTATTTGTGGAGACTTTGCAGGGCTCTGTTGGGTGAATCAGCCTTTTATGCAGCACTTAGATTTCTGCTTCCTCCTCTGTGCAAAGTTCTTTGGCACTCTTCTCCCTACTCGTCATCTCCAAAGTGAGCTGACATCCCATCCTCTGATGCTGCCTTTCCTGTTCTCTGTGCCTTTGTAAAGATATTTATATCTCTCTACAGATAGATATGTGTGTTAAATTGGTTATGTTTAACTTCCTGGAAAAATTTTTAAAAATTTTTTTTTCTGAAATAGTTGGGCTTTTGATATTGAGGAGTTGATATTTTCCCCTCCTATAACTTTGATTGTGTCACTGATTTCATTAACAAATTCATCAGAGTCAAGGGCAAATTTTAGTGCAAAAGTAAAATTCATCCTAACCTCTGAAAATTTCAGATGTTCTGTATTCAGCCCTAGTTAATTGTATGTTGAGTGTAAGTTATTAATTTAGGAATTAGTATTAATTTCTGTCACATTTGCCATCAATTAATCTTTTCTATGTTGAATTAAAGTGGGTTAGCAATAGGGGATTGTTTAAAATACTCAAACTGAGTTCTTGTAAAAAAGTATTTCTAATCGAATGCAATTAATTCTTTATAACCCAGAATCAGTTTTTCTCTCATCTAAGCTAATCTCGTATTTGCAGATAAACTTTATACCTAGGACTGAGCACATACTCACACAACACATTCGTAAATTCTCTTTCTCGCCCCCAGCGTACCCATTTCACAAGAGACATCCTTTATAACTGGATAGCTTTCATACAGACACACCTTATTTAATATTAATTTTGCTTTTCAAATCAAATTTTTTTTTATTAGAAATAAGAGTCACAGTTTATTAACAATCTCCAGGGGATTGCTTTCTGAGTTGAGCATAGGCATCCTCCCCTCATTCATCCAGATCAGTCCTGAAAACACAGAAACAGTCATTCTCATGGAATTCGAATTCAGCATGAGAATTTGTGAAAACAATGAAAATGCATTTTCTCACTCCCACTTTCCCGGATTTTTGCAGTTCATTTTGCTGTGTGAAGTACTTTGCACAGCAAGACACTCCCTCTTTCCTATAGTTACCCTTCGTGGGGAAGGTGTTGTTATCCAGACATACTGGGGAAGTTGGCTGTATACTAGAATGTAAACTATATTAATATTATATATAATTCAGGACAAAATAAGCAATTTGGTGTTTGTCACTTGTCTTGTTGCTTTGAGCGGGGAGCATCCACTTACTGATTTCATCTATTCATACTCTTGATTGCAGAGGACTTAGTCTGCATGCCAAGTGCCAGGTGCTGAGAACGTGATGGTCAGCAAGGGATGTGAGATCCTGCTGTGTTGGAACTTACATGCTAGTGGCAGAGGGAGAGAATAAACAAAGACATAAACAAGAAGCACAGGCAGAGAGGAGTAGTAGGAGGGAAACAGAACAAGGCAAAGGGGTGAATGCCACCGGGCGAGGGGCTGCTTGTGCTTCTCAGGGGTCAGGGAAGGACTTTTTGAGGGGTCCCCTTTTGGGAAGGTGGGTATGGGGAGGGAGGCTGTGAGGCAGTTCAAAGAGCACTGGACTTGGGGGACAGTCTCAGATCTGTCTAACCAGCTACGTGAGTTAGGGGAAGTTGCTTATTCTGAGGATGCACTTTTTTGTCTGTAAAATGGGAATGAAACACATGTTAAGCTTCAAATGGTCATATGCAAGTCTCAAAGGAGAGAATTTTGTAAACTGGGCAGTCCTTTAAAATGAAAAGTGGCTAGTGTTTTGTCCAGCAGCATGAACCTCCCAGCTAACGAAAGGACATAACTCTGTCTATAAGAAATAAAGACAGTGTGTGGTGCTGCCATAAGGAAAGACAAGTAGATGACGAGACAGAATAGTCCAGAAATACAGCTACTCGTTTGTGGTCAGTCAATTTCCAATAGAGTTTCCATACAGGACTTCCTTCCTGGCATTTCTAGGGACATTTGTATGTTACTGCAAATCATGAGAAAAACCAGTTGAGAAATCAGGATAAAGGAAAAAATCTGTGGGAATTAAAGTTTAACCATCAACATAAGCATTACCAGTTCAAAGGAGTCCACTGACATGAAGTCAAAAACAAGAGCGTAATCAACATTAAAGGTTAAGGTCAACATTTCTGAAATCAGGACAGGAGCATGTAGACAAGGGGCCAAGACCAAAGCAGTCATTCTTGCCTGTCTCTTGGCCATGTTATAAGTGTGTTTGTGGCCCTATATGCTGTTAACAGTGAATTGTTCTTATAAATAAAAATATATTTAATGAATTTATATGCATTAGTATTTATCAGTATATTTTATGAAAATCCTACAAGTCTTGTTCCAAGAAATATGTTTTGGTAGCTCTCCTCAAATTGGCAGTTTTGAAACATATTTCTGTGTAGCAGTGCTTTTAACCTTGCTAGGATATTCAAATGTTACATTATCTTTAATAATAGAATCCAGTGGTGTTTCAGTGTTTAAATATTTGCTACAGGCATTGTTCTTTGTAAATATGTTTGCAGAAGAAATGAAAAGACGAGATGTAAATATCATTGTGGAATACTCCAGTGTGAAATCAGCTGATCTAAAATCTAAATTAAGACAAGCAATATCAATTTTAACAGCAAAACCAAAATCAGGGCAAGCAGAAAATATTTTTATTGCTACAAAAGGAAATGAGCTTATATGAAGCCATGTGTGGTAGTGAAACACCCAACCAGTGTTAGCTTTGGACACACTCAGGACAATTTGACCAGCATCAGTATAATGTGAAACTCTTCTACATCTGAAATATTTGTCACAAGACAAATATTAGCAATTAATGCCTGTGTGTTTTGAAATCTTATTTAGGAATAACTTTTAAATATCAAGTATTTGTGACATCTTTCAATGTTTAAATGATATTTATTGGGCATCTCTTTGGTGCTAATGTTTCATTCTTTTGATGTTTTCTACTGCCTACATTAGGTAGAGATTATTAAAACATGTAATTTTGCCACAGTGTATTGATTCATAATAATAATCTATATTGTTGTTGTTAAATCTTACTTTACCAAACTACCCCCGGAAACTTTTAATATAACCCTATCACAGAGAAGTGATTCAGTATTTTATGATAACTCATTATTCCTTAAAAAGACATAATAAAGTGCTGTTATAATATACAGAATAATTTATGATTCGGGAATTTCGATTTCTTGTCCTCAAATCCTGAAGATTAATAACTGTTGGGAATTTGGAAAATTAAAAATTTCTGACAAAGATGCTGGTGATCCAGTAGGCAAAGGTTAGTTTTGTCAACAAATAGTGCTGAAACAATTGGATAATGGTATGCAAAGAAATGAACTTCCACTCATATACCATGTACATAATGAACTTGAAATGACTTATATACCTGAATGTAAGAATTAAAACTGTAACACTTCTAGAAAAAAAGATGGGGAAAAAATCTTGGTGACCTTGTGTTATGGACTCAATTGTGTCTCTCCCCTTCTCCTCAAATTTGTATGTTGAAGTCTTAACCCCCAATATGATGATATTAGGTGATGGGGCCTTTGGGAGGTGATTAGAGTTAGACGAGGCCATGGAGTGTGTGTGTGGGGGGGGATCATGATGAGATTAGTGCCCTAGTAAGAAGAGGAAAACAGAGATGGCTCTCTTACCATCTACAAAGCATTGCTGAAAGAAATGTCAATACTAGCCAAAGTGATCTACAGAGTCAGTGTAATTCCTATAAAAATCCCAATGTTATATTCTGCAGAAATATAAAAATCCATCCTAAAATTCATATGAAGTCTCAAGGGATCCCAAATAGCTAAAACAATCTTGAAAAAAGAGAACAAAATTGCGAGATTAACACTTTCCGAATTCAAAACTTACTACAGAGCTATGGTAATCAATACAGTGTGGTATTGCCATAAAGACAGGCATATGGACCAATGGCATAGAATAGAGAGCCCAGAAATAAATCTTTATATAAACATAGTCACATGCCAAGATAATGAAGAAAGGACAATTTTTTCAATAAATTAGGTAAACTGGATATCCACATGCAAAAGAATGAAGTTAGACCTTTGCCTATCACTATATAAAAAAATTAGCTCAAACTGGATCGAAAACCTAAATGTAGGAGCTAAAATTATAAAATTCATAGAAGACGACATAGGGGAAAACCTTCACAACATTGCATTTGGCGTTGATTTCTTGGATATGACATCAAAGGCACAGGTAACAAAATAGAAAATAGACAAATTGGACTTCATGAAAATTAAAAAGTTTCGTGCATCAGAAGACACTATCTACAGAGTGAAAAGGCATCCCACAGAATGGGAGAAAACATTTTTAAATCGTATATCTGATAAAGAACTAATATGTAGAGTATATAGAGAACTCATAAAACTCAACTACAACAAAACAAACAACCTGATTAAAAAATGGGCAAAGAACTTTTATAGATGTTTCTCCAAAGAAGAATGGCCATATACAAATGACTAAAAAGCACATGGAAAGATTCTCAGTGTCACTAATCAGTAGGGAAATGCAAATCAAGACCACAGTGAGATATCACCTCATGCACATTAAAATGGCTACTGTCAAACAAAAAAGTGTTAGCAAGATGTGGAGAAATTGGAACTTTGTGCACTGCCGGTGGGAATGTAAAATGGTACAGCTGCTGTGGCAAATAGTATCATGGGGCCTCAAAAAAGTAAAAATAGATTTACCATACAATTCCAACAGTTCTCCTTCTTTCTTGGTCAGTAACCAAAAGAATTGAAAGCAGGGTCTTGAAGAGATATGAAGGGCTTCAGAACAGGCCTCCTGAAGATGTGCTACGTCGGCATGTAGATTATTTTGAGCTGAAGACAATCAAGACCTTGCAAGCCCAAGAAAAACTTTACCTCTTCCTTAAAGAATTTAAATTGAGGCCTTGCCCATAATGAGTTATCACCAGAAATAACTTTTTATGACCTATCTATAGGGCAAGGCAAACTTCTGAATACTGATCATCCGTTGTTATCATCCTGTGAATTGCCTTCCTCCCCTCTGAAGCCTCAGGCACCTTACCTCGTTTTTTGGCTCAGGATGCCATATATACCTTATTTTACCTTTTTGTCTCTGAACCTCTCATGTATGTGGGGTCTCTGACACTCTTGTTTATGTGAGGTTCCCATATGTAGGTATGTGATTAAATTTGGTCATTTTCTCTTGTTACTTTGTCTCTTGTCAGTTTAATTATTAGACCAGCCTAAAGAACCTAGAAGGGTAGAAAATTTCTTCCTCCCCAACAGACACCTGTACACCCATGTTCATAGCAGCATTATTCACAGTGGCCAAGCATTATTCACAGTGGCCAAGCAACCCTACTGTCTATTGACAGATGAATGGGATGACAAAATATGTATCTCTATACATTGGAATATTATTCAGCCTTAAAAAGGAAAGAAATTCTGACACATGGATGAACTGCTTTACGTTATGCTAGGGAAATGAGCCATTCACAAAATGACAAATACTGTATGATACCACTTATATTAGGTACCTAGAATAGTCAAACTCATAGAGACAGAAAGTAGAATAGTGGTGGCCAGTGGTTAGGGGGAGAGGAAATTGAGGAGTTAGTGTTTAATGAGCATAGAGTTTCAGTTTTGCAAGATGAAAAGAGTTTAGAGATGGATGGTGGTGATGGTTGCACAATAGAAATGTACTTAATAGCTGAACTGTACACTTTAAAATGGTTAAGATAGTTAATTTTTACGTTACATGTATTTTACCACGATTTAGAAAAAAAAGAAAAGCCCTTCTACAAATGTTCATAGTATTATTATTTACAATAGCAAAAAATTGGAAGCAGCCTAACTGTCCATCAACTGGTAAATGAATAAATGACTTGTGGTATAGCCATACCATGAAAGAATGCTACTCAGTAACAAGAGAAATGAAATACCAATACTTCTGGCTGTGTGGTTCGTTCTCAGAGTATTATGCTAAGCGATAGTCAAACACAAAAGACTAAATGTGTATGATTTCATTCATATGAGCTTGTAGAAAAAAGCAAAACTGTAGGAACTCCAAGCAGATCAGTGGTCGCTGGGAAGGAGATGGAATGCAAAGTGGCTCAAGAAATCTTTTCAGAGAGAGCAAACTGTTCTACATCTTAATTATTGTAGTGTTTACATGGTTATATACAATTCCCCAAATTAACCAAACTGTACACTTGAAACGAGTGAATTTCATTGAATGTAAATAATACTCTAATTTAAAATAAAATAGAGGAGAAATTTTATGGGGCAGCCAGAGTTTTGTGGTTTTACAGAAGGAGTTTGTGAATGTGACCTTTCTATTAGCAAACATTTTTTCTCCTAAAAGGAAGAAGTTAATGGAGAATCTTGCAGAATTAGTGTATAGTTACAGCATTGTTCATTATGCCTTACAGCAAAATTCTAAGTTTGACCTAATAGTCATTATAACCAGGATGGCTTATCATTTGCATCTCTCATATAAATAATAATCAAGATTTAATGTTAAGTTTTGACATACCAAATTGTGTCTGTAACATTTTATTTTTTAATTAGTCACCATTTCTTCAGTGGATTTAAATGTGCTCTTCACATTCATTATAAAATAGCTTACTTCATGCATTATGATTTTGCATACAAAATGAGCTCACACTAATGGGAGGTTGTTTTTTCTGATTCTAATTTTGACTTTTGACCTTTGAAATCAATCTGTAAAGGAGTGTCTTATCAACATACATGTGTTGAGAATGTCTGTACATAATACACATACACGCCACAAGCAACCATACCTTAAAAATGTATAAAGAATTAAATTTAAAGGCAGTAAGTACTTAACTATATTTGGTTTTCAGTGTATGATAAAATCTGTTTTTAATTCAAAACTGCTTTAGTTAAGCTACATGGGATGTAGTTGTAGCTTTTATTTTTATTAGAGTGATAGTTGAGAAGATTTTGTGTTGGTGTGGATATTATAGACATATACAAACATATGAAATGTATTAATTTCAGACATATCTGAGGCTTTCGCAGGCAGGATGTCCACTAAACAATAGTCTTTCCTAGGAAAGCAAAGGATTCTTATCTGAGAGCAGAAACTACAGTTTAGGAACTCAGAAATATGTTTTAAATTACGTGAGAAAATGTTAATGAAAATGCTTTGTAAACTTAAAAGTTATATAAAAACAAGAACTTTCCAGAGGCAATATACTAGCATAAGTCTCTGAAGTATGGTAGACTAAGACGGTGGTGGAGAGGAACTTGACAGATTTGTGGGCATAGTTGGGCAAAATACCACAGTAACTTCTGATTAGGATCAAAATATATGCCAGCAAATGCCTGCAACATCTTTATTTGCAGTTAATGCTAAAGTTAAAGCAGTCAATCCCCATGTTTGTAGAATGTCCACCTAATATTTGACAAAAGCATACTCCTCTACCCATTCTTTTATGTCAACGCTTTATTCACTTAGAATGTTTTTGAGATTCATCCATGGTTTTATAAATATCAGCAGTTCCTTATTGTTAAATGCAAAATTTTATTTTATTGTCTGCATGTACCATAGTTTTTTCCATTCTCCTGTTGATAGACGTCTGCACTGTTCCCAGTTTTTGTTTATTATAAATAGTTAGGATGGATGACTTAAAGGCCCCTTGTGACAGACAGTATTATCAGACACATGGAAGGAGAGGAACACTAGGCAGAAGAATTGGGGAACATTCTTGAGTCTGGTGGTGTTTGCGCAAGAAGAGATGGGCGGTAGTGTCTTAGCACAAACAGCAGCGTGAAACGGGTTAATGTAGGGTGTTCAGGGGCTGATGGATAAATGGGAAAGTACACGTAATGGGACTTCATTGAAATAAATGTATATTGTCTTTGCAGCTCGACTGCCTAGTGGAAGGTAAGGCTAGAACAGCAGATTAGGACCCCGATGTCAGAGGATCCTGGGTGCTGTGCCAAGCAGTAAATTTAGGTTGTGGAGAGCCGTGGAAAGTTTTGAGCTGGGAACATCTTGACCAAGTCTCTGCTTTGGAAGAAGTTTGGCAGCATTGGAAGGAATGGATTTGAAGGGGAAAGGAGACTAGAAAGAGGAGGAGAGGGAGATATGGGCCAACCAGGATCCTGTTTTGAGTCTGGGTTAAGATAAGCAGAGTCCATAGTGGCAGTAGGTGAGGAAGGACCTGGACTGGTGGCAGACAGGAATAAAATGGGTAGGACTGGAGGCTGTTTGGAGGTGGCCGAGGGAGGCACTTATTAAATTAAGTAGTTGGCATGCTGGTTAATGAGGGAATGAGCCTCCCTCAATCAGTCTTGGATTGTGTCACAGCAGGTATCAGAAGATATTCAATAACATGTCATGCTTCTCAATTATTTTTTTATTTTTGCTTTTAATTTGGAAATAATTTCAAAGTTTACAAAAGTCACACAAATATTACTGAGATCACCCACGTACGCTCTTTATCCAGATTCATCTGTTGTTAACGTTTTGCTCCATTTGATTTTTGCTTTGTGTGCACATGCTCTCTCTTCTTCCCTTCCCCCTCCCTTTCTGTAGGTCCTCATTATTTTGTTCAGTGTTGTTTTGCTATAATGTCAATGCGCTGCTGTCTGGAACTTAACTTTTGTTTATATCAATTAGCCTATGGTAAAACTGGTTTCTTTATACTTCATTTTACATAAAGTCGTGGGATCTATTGACAACATTAAGTGAGGACTTACTATACACACAGACAGTTTTGATTTCTCTTTCCCTCCTCTTTTTCTCTTCATCTCCCTGCCACCCTCACCCCACCAATAGCATTATTTTTTTCTTAACCATATGAGAGGGAGTTAATACCTCATGGTCTCTAGATACTCTAATTAAGGATATTCTTTTACCCAACTATAGTAGTTATCAACTTCAGTAATTTCACATTGATCTAATATTTTATTGTTTATATCTCAGTTTTATTATTTGATCCAATATTATTTTTATAGCTTTTCCCCCTCCAGTCCAAGATCTAGTCCATGTAATGTGTTATATCTTTCATGTTTCTTTTGTCTTTTTTATGACAATGACGTTATTGAAGAACACCAGCCCCCACCTTTTTTTTTTCAATAAAATATTTTTCATGTGGTTTGTCTGCCTTTTCTTCATGAGAACAGATTGTACAGTTCTGACCAAAATACTGTGTAAGTGATGTTGTGTCCTTCTCGGGGTGTCAAGTCTGTGAGACCATGCAGATATCCTACTCTTTATCAAACTGTCTCCCCAGATCTAGCATCTTTTGATGATGGTTGAATAATTGAGTAGCCAGAGGTTTTTACATGTAACATTTTAAAGTATTCACTTCCTAGGGAAGGCTTAAATAGACTTGCATGGCCTCTTGTAATGACTTGATTTTTTTATGCTTTTCATAACTTGGGGGCTGTAATAACAAAAATCTATTTATAAGACCCATTTAGAAGAGATAGGACCCACATTGGCCATGTGGTCTCTGTTTTTATCAAGTTATATTTCAGGGAACATATTTTCTTAAGGAAAAATTGGGACATATAATCTGATTTAATTCAACATGTCAAATCCTATAAAGATTTAAAAATGAAGCCAGGTTTAGTTATAAATTTGGCAAGTCACCTTTCTGGAATAGAAGAGAATTATAGGAAGGTGGAGTATGCCCTGTAAGTGTATTCAAATGCATGAGCAGTGTGATAACTGACAGACTCAAGTTTCTTCTGTTCTGCTGTGTATCCATTATGTAGTAATGAAGGTAACAATGCTAGCTTCTGATTTAAGGTAATCAAGATTATTATTTTGTTACAGTAGTTCTACCGAAATAGAGACCGGGAATTTCCTTTAAAAATTTGTTCTTTTAGGTAGTAAGAACAGCTTAGATTTGTATATGTTTACACAAGCATAATGTAGAATGTTCTTCTAAATGAGCTTGTCATGGGGAAATTTACACTTTAGCTTATAATAAAGTCTTAACTCTCACAGCAGCTGCCCCTGTTGTTGATTGCTAGTTAAATGTTAATAGATTTAAGAGTATCAAAATAATTTTATAGCCTAGTCTTCTTGTTACCTTAACACCTTTCTGTTGTTCCACTGTTTGTATTTCAGTCTTACAGCCACCAGCACAGTAGGGAAGAGAAAGCTGAGTCCCAGTCAAGCAGAAGCTGGCTTGGAGTCCAGAGTATCGGGCGAGTTTTCTGACCCTGAGCTTGAGCAGACTGATTCCTGTGCAGAATCACCCTCAGAGGGAAGGAAAAAGGCCAAGAAATTTAAAAGAATGAAGAAGGACTTTCCTCCGGCAGGTTTGTATCGGCTCTTTCTAAAGTTCTGGACTCGTGTACTCCTCAGTGCTCTAGAAACTCTTATTTTGGGGGAGAAATTATAGCAGGGCTTCAGTTGGTGGCAAAGCCCATATAACCTTCTATGGGACCAGATTATTTTAGGACCAATTTCATTGAATTGGAGAAGTCCCTTAAAAGCCCTGGCTCTTGATAAAGTAAGGCTTGATATTGGGGACGAAAGTGGGGGGCGGAGGTGCTCCTGGTAAAGGTGGTTAGTCCATTGTGGGGTCTTCTCGCTCCCCCATGGCTGAGAGGTTTTGCTGATGTGTTTAAAGTAGCCTCTGTATTTTAAATGTATATTTAAATGTGCACAGAGGCCTACTCCTACACATGTTATTTTCAGTAGCAGAGTTTTCACTGTTCCCAGCAAAATCCAGGCAGTCCTGGATTTCTCTCATAAGCAGAATTATATAAGGAGCAAAGGAAACAGGAAATTAGCACATGTTGAGGGCTTACTATGTGCTAGAAGCTGTAGTAGGAATCTTTTCTCTCCTTATTGAGTTTCATTCTCACAACAGGTCTGACATAGGGAATTCCCTCCTTGTTTTCGTGATGCAAGTGTCTGGGGGCTCAGGGAGGTGTCGAGACATGTACAGGTCCACGTGGGTAGTAAGAAGTAGACCCCGAAGGTGAGCCCCAGCCCGTGTGACGCCAAATCCCACATCCTGTCACCCAGGCATGAGGGTCCGTGGCCTAACTCAGCCCTTCCTGCAGATCGGGCTCTACAGGGCCAGAGTGTGAGGGAGGAGGGGGTTTGCTCCTCAGATCTGATCATAACCTGGTCAAGCAGCCGTCAGGGTGACAATAATTACAGCTGCTGCTGACTGAGTGCTTGCTAAGGATCCAGCACGACACTTAATGCTTAACAGAAATTCTTTCATTTAAATCTGAGGTAGTCATCATGGGCTGTTTTACAGTGAAAAAGAAAAAACAAAACCAGAGGCCTAAAAGATGACCTGACTTACCCAAGGGCACAGAGCCCTTAATTCTGCCCTATAAGAAAGCTGGTTCTGGTAGGCACAGTTCTATACTGTCTGCTCAGGATAAGAGAGCCACAGACCTAGCTGCCATTGTTCCTCTCCTTTATCCCCCCCATCCTGACAGTCAGTTACTCTGCTTAGAACCGACAGCCAAATCAAAGAAAGGTAGTAAAGCCGTGGAACTTGATTCATGCCCAACCTAGGATCTCACTGTGTTTCAGTTAATTCCTTTTTTTGCATGTGGCCCCGTCTGACTGTAGACGTTTTCTGCGTCTCACTGATATTAATGAAATCAAAGAAGCCGCAAAATGTTATGTATGTTTTTGTACAGAATGCTGACTCCTAACTTCAACTGAAAACTTCAACTCTCGTTTGAAGCCTGAATTGTATATTTGAACTGTCTCCTTGAATCAGAGTGTCTCCCTTTACTTGCCTCCCTTTCTTTCCCTGAAATAAGTATTGGAGATGTTTTTAATCTGTAGCATACTTAGTCTTCATCTGTGATGCCTTGCTACCGCTGCCAGTTGTACCTTCCTGACAAATGTTAAATATTAAATGTTAGCGTGACTTTTAGAGATCACTCTGAGCATGATTTGATGTGTGTGTCTGGGGGGCTCTCCTTTTTTTTTTCTTTCATATCTCTTCTCTTGAATTTTTCGGTTTATCTGTTACTTCTCAGGGACAAGATTTCAGGTTTTTTCCCTTCTATCTCAGCATAATCTTAAAGGTATTAAAATTAAAATACCTAATAATAGACTGCATTAATAGATTAGCTCCTTTTATAACTTTCATGGTTTTAAGTGAAAACTTTATATGAGTTATTTGGGGTTTTGAATTTATAATACCGTCATTAAAATAGTTTTCTCTCCCATTGACAGTAAAGCTGTCACTGCCACAAGATGTGAGCTAAAAAAATGATAGATTTTTTTACTTCATTGTCAGTCCTGCTAAAAAGAGAAAAAAATCTTGCAAATTTTAATTGAATCAAAGAATTTGAGAGAATTAAGCTTTCTTCTGGAGCACCACTCACTGAGCAGGACTTTCGAAGGGTAGATGTTTAATGAATCCTTTCAGCTGGCTTATTGTAAGCCTTTAGTCCTAATAGGATTAGCAGGATGTAGGTCAAGCAGTCAGATGCTGAACCTGTTGAGAAAACCATCTCTGCCTGCTCGGTTACTTTATAGATCCTGTGAGTCAGAGGACAGAGTTCAGCCCTTGTGAAGGGTCTGCAGTCAAATTGCAGAGGCTGAGTGTACCAGGAGCTGGGAGGGGTTGGCCTGGGTGTGGGCTGGAACTGCCTTAGAGTGTTTCCTACAGTGTGGGAAAGTCTGTCCTACAGAGACAGGTTCTAGGGTGTCACGTCTGAGCTCTCCTGCTGGGGACAGTATCCTGACAGGTACTCAGAGGCTTTACAGAGGTGTGCTGGGTCCCCAGCACTGTCAGTGAGGGCGTGAAGAACGTAAAAGACAGTAAGTACTTCATTTGTAGGGAATTTTCTCTTTTCCAAAGAGAAAGTAGCTAAAAAGTAGGACCATAGAATATCTTGTACTGTGTAGCAATCTTGGGACAATTGATGCTTAATAAATCCCACCCGAAACTGTCATTTTTCTTACTTATACATTTTAGTATCTCAGGTACACAAAGTGTTAAGTACTAGACTCCCTCTTCCCAGATAACAAAATGTGCTAAATTACCATTTATTGAGTTTATGTTATATAACAGACGTTGTGCCATGATATCCTTTTTTACCTTATCTAGTCCTTATCAAAACCCAATAAGGTATAGATAATATTTTCAATTTATAGAGGAAACTGAGTCTCAAAGAGTTATAAACTTACAAAGTCAAATATAGATAGTTTGCTGGGTTGGGGGAGCTATCTGATCCAGAGCTTACCCATTGCACCTCTCTGCAGTGTGTAATTGATCCAAACTTTAGAGGAAGCAAAGGATTCTGTACAAGGAGACTATTTACAGCAGCTGTTAACCTGGATTTTCAAATGATGAAGTCATATGATAAAAATCCAAGCGACCACTCCCCTTTGGGGCTTCAATTTCATGTACATATTATATACTTAGCATTTTTCTCTTACCCATTGTTGTTTCTGTCCTTTTCAGGAAGTAAGTGTATAATGTAAGTCCTCTCCCTTTAATATTTATTATGATGAGTAGTGCTGTCTACTTTTCCTCTGAGGAATTCAAGGTACATTCTTGGTGGTTACATAAAAGAAAACTGTTCCGTGTACCATTTATGCTGGAGTAAGCTGTCTCCGGGACGTGTTCCCAGTGTCCGGAGAAGCCCCAGCCTCGGCCTCACCCCCGTCACCTCTTCCGGAAATCACGGGCTGTGCAAACTGGCCCCTCTCAGGGTGCTGACAGACTGTCTAGTTGCCGGAGGGTCCATCAGCGCCCCATTAGACAGTGTTCCCCCCAGGGAGTGCCAGGAGAGGGTCTGTTCCTGTTGACTCTTGTCATGTAATAGAGAGGTTGCCCCAAGTCTTTCTCCCTCTTGCATTTACAACACAACACATTAGACCTTGAAGTGTTTGCGAAGAACCATGGATTTTATTGGAGTCTTGACTAATCTGCTGAACTTTTCAAGCTCAGATCCTTAGGGTCACAATATAAAAGTTTTGAATCTACTTAGAGCCGCAGTCTCCACGTGTTGGTACAGGTCTCCTTAGAGTCAGAAACAAGATCTTTGGGTGTTGCTGCCGATCACCTGAGCGACCAGGCTAGGAAGTCAGTGACCTCACAAGGAGCTTTGTAATTATTCAGTTAAAACGTAGTTTCCAGCCTGAACGTGGCACATGGGGTGTGTGCTGTGCTGCTCTGTGGGGCAGTATGCTCAGTGCTTTTTTGTACTCTCCCCGTTCTACCTGGCAGCCCTCTGGGGCCCCCATAAGCCAGCAGGGGAGCTCTGCCTGCTGGGTGTGGGCAACTACCCCATTACCAGGCCCTTTGGAGCACTTCCTAGTCAAAAACTTTTATATGGCACCCAAAAGATCTTTCTGTATACAGAATTCCACTCTAGAAAATTACACAGTGGCAAATTGCCAGTGTACTGTGTAGTTTTTTAGACAGTTTTGGATTCACCTGAGGGGAGAGAGATGTCTTACCTCTAAGTTTTTCCCTTTTCACTCTAGTTAGTTCAAAGGTAAATAAGCAGAAACAATAACCTATTGCGTTTGCCACATTTTAGTTTCTTTTGTTGTTTTGGTTAATAAAAATAATGTGCTCACTATGAAAACGTAAAATGAAGAAAAATAGAAGAAAACAAAATCCCATAGTTATTGATACTCAATTAGTGTTTTACTCTGCCTATCATTTTTATATATCATTAGCATCATACTCTATGCAATTTAGTATCCTGTTTTTTCTCCATATGAAAAATTCTTGGCCAAATAATTTTAATTATCAGCATATTTTCTGTTAAAACTTTATTGGATTTTTTAAACAACGTTCCTAATATCTTTTCCAGGAAAAGTTTTGTTAAGATATAATTTATGTTCAATGAAAGTTACCACTTTTAGGTGTACAATTCGATGAGTTTTGACAAATGTGTGTGGTCACAGAACCATCACCGTGATCTAGATATAGAACAGTTTTATCACTCCCGAAGATTCCCTCCTGCCCCTTTGTAGTCAGTCCCTCCCCCTCCCCCGGGATCCTGGCAACCACTGGTCAGCTTTCTATCACTGTAATTTTGCCTTTTTCAGAATGTCATATAAATGGAATCATACAATAGGTAACTTTTTGAGTCTTAAGCATAATGCATTTGAGATTCATTTATGGTGGTGTATGCATCAGTGATCCATTCTTTCTTATTGCTGAGTGGTATTCTGTTTTATGGATAGATTGCTGTTTATTCGTCCATTTTGCCAGTTGGCATTTAGACTGTTACCAGTTTTCAGCAACTAAGAGCCAAGCTGCTCTAAGCATTTGGTTGCAGGTTTTTGTATGAACTTAAGTTTTCGTTTCTTTTGGGTAAATACCTAGGAGTGGAATTACTGGGTCATATTGTAAATGCATATTTAACTTTATAAGACACCGGCACACTGTTTTCCAAAGTGGCTACACTATTTTGCATTCCTGCCAGCAGGGTAGGGGTTCCAGTGGCCCTGCACATTGACAAGTATTGGTATTGTCCTTTTTAGCCATTCTGATGGGTGTATAGTGGTATCTCATTACAGCTTTGATTTGAATTTCCCTAATGACTAATAATGTTAGGTATATCTTTACGTGATTATCTGCCACCCAAATCTCATCTTTGTTAAAATGTCTGTTCAAATCTTTTGCCCATTTTTTTCTTTGGGTTGTTCATTTCCTTCTTATTAGGTTTTTAGAGTTCTGTATATATTCTGGATACAGATTCTTCTGGGTGTTTTGCAAATTTTTCCAGACTGTGCTTTAAAAAACTTTTATTTTTCTCTCTCTTTTTAAATATCTTCTGGGTGCTTTACAGAGTTCTGTTATTTCTCCATTTAAAAAAAATATATTTTTCAATTGCAGTTGTCATACAATATATTAGTTTCAGGTGTACAACATAGTAATTAGACATTTATGTAACTTACAGAATCATTACCCTGATAGGTCTAGTACTCATCTTTTCATTCTCTTAACAGTATTTTTAAATAGCAGCAGTTTTAAATTTTAATGAAATCCAATTTATCATTTTTTTTTCCCTTGGATTATGCCTTTGGTGTCATATCTAAGAAATCTTTGCCTGACTCAAGATTGCAAAGATTTTCTCCTTTGTTTTCTTCCAGAAGTTTTATAGTTTGGGATTTTATTCTTAGGTATACAATCCATTTTGAGTTCATCTTTGTATGTGGTGCGAGGTATGGCTTGAGATCCATCAAAGTAGGAGACAGATGTCCTTAAGTATATCTCGTTTAAAAAGAAAAACTGTTCCTGAATAATTCTTTGCACTCTAGTGAAACAGGGCTGTGAAAATGAGTTTCCTGGAAAACTGGCCATAGCTTCTTGTCCACCAGCTTTGAGACTGATCCTTGGACAGTCTACCA
>NW_011888821.1:6818741-6837647 GCF_000151845.1 Pteropus vampyrus | reverse complement strand
TCCCTTTAGGCATTCCTGTCATTGACAGTAGCTGCTCTCAGCCGAGCGATCTCCTACTTTGTGGGATGCCAAACCCCATCTCTTTTTAAGAGCTACTCCCCATTTTCAAAGACCTCCTCCCTTTTGAAATCTTGGAGTGTTAGCAGCTGGGGTTGGCTCGGCCAGTTTTCACTGCCAGCCCTTCAGTGTATGGCTTGACTCTTGCAGGACACCAGAGGTGCAGGAGCCCTGGTCTGTCATACTTTCTATTATGAACACACCCTTTCCTTACTTAGTTCCCACTCACTCCGCTCTGGACATCGGTGCTCCAGGCGCTAATCCAGTTACTGCTCCTGCTGTAACGAATGGAGAAGAAGGGCTTCTAACTTTGGGGTAAAGCTGTTTGTAATGGAAGAGGCACCCCTTCAGTACAGGAAAACCTTAGCCAGTGTTGCTGAGATCAGAAAAGGCTGCTGCAAGCTGCTTTTGCCCCTTTTTGGGTCTCTGAACCCTCCATCCTATAGCCAGGAGACCCTGGAATTTCTCATAAACCACAGAACACAGAAATCGAGCTTCTGGGACTGTGGCGGAGATCTCAGTGCTGTAGAAGGACCCAAATCCCATCTCAGCCACTCACCTAGCCTTTCTGAACCTGTTCTTGCATTTGTAAATGGGGATATTGATAACAGCAGCTTTTCTGAAGAGCAAATGAACTAAGTGCCCAGCATGGTGGCTAGCGAAGAATAGTGTGTGTGTGCTCACGGGGAGACGTAAGCATCTCATCATGTTAGGTCCCATAAAATAAACAGGCAGCCAAGCGGGAGGGAGACACCTCAGTAAGCCTACCTGTGATGTGTCTATGGCATCACCTCTGTTTGCAGAGCACTGCTCTCCACAGACTTTCCCATTGTGTCTGTGTAGCCGCGCGCCGCCCCCCTCCCAAGCTGGTTGTTCTGTTCTCCCCTTGTTCATCTTGTTTTGTCCTTTCCCGCCAGGAAGCATCTCGGACAGCTCTGCCAAGCTCTTTGAAGTTCCTGACACGTGGTAACAAAGACCTGAGCGAAACAAATCGTGGGTGCTGTAGCTGAGAAAGAGCCAGCCGGCACGTTGGGAAGCCATACTGTGTCTAATAAGTGTGGTGTGGGAGGGTTTTGAAACCAGGTGTGTCTCTTGAAAAAAAAAACCCCAGCTTTTATTTTTTGTGGCTGTGTTTTTTTTTCCCCCCTCTCTTTTTAATGTAAACTGTCTGCTCACACTCAGCACAATTCTGGGCTGTTGTGAACGTGTACATTATTAATCAGTTATTCGTTGCTCATGGGAAACCTTCCCTGTCATGAATTTAGTGTGTTCAGGAATCCACCTGATGGGGAATGTCAGCTGTGAAATATGCAGAAAGAGCTGATGTTCCTGGGTTCTGCAATCATGAATTTGGGCTTGAACTCCAACTTCCTGCTGCAAGAGGTTCTCAACACCGACTTGTACTCAGATTCGGGGGCACTCATAGCACGTGGTCACCTTGTCCCAGTGGAGACATCAGTTTGTGTCCGTCTGCTTCCTACCTTCGATGCCTGAAAATATGGAGCTCTCAAGCTTATTTTTCCAGTAGGAAAATCTCTACCCACATCAACCCATAAAGGAGCTTAACATATGCCTTGGCCTTGGGGCATATTTATTTAGAGTTATTTTTCCTAAGATGTGAGTTTCTCATGGCAGGACAAGTAAAAAAGTCAATTTCTGTTTTTATATTTAGTTCTGTGTTCACTTGTCAGTGTCTTAGCTTGGTTGTCTCCTCTGTTTAAGTGACTGGCTGGGTGTAAGGTGGCATGTGCGTGCGTGCGCGTGCGTGCGTGTGTGTATGTGAAATCATGACAAATCTACGTGTACCAGCCCTTTCTTTGTTGAAGCAGATCACAAGCAGAATTCCATGGGTCTACTTCAGTAGAGCTGCTTCATATAGATCATTGTTAGATATTTAACATTTTTGTATCATGGAAATGAAAATGAAAAATGTATTTCCAAAAGATGAAAATTAAAGACATTTTCATAGAATTCTGGTTTTTTCCTTTCTCTCTCTTTTTTTTAATAAGTAAATGATGTATTTGATTTCTACATAGGTGTCGTTTCTCTCTAAAGATCTCTGGTAAGTCATCAAGCCTGGTGTTTATGGATTTTTTTTTCACTTGTAACCCCTGTTCCTGCCAGTGAGTCGGGCGCCTGGTGCTAGAGTTAAGCCCTCTGGTACATGGCTATGCGGGAGGGTCTGCATCTTTTCCACATGGGAGGAACCTGAGCTCTCACAGCTGGGCTCAGAATCCCTGGCGTTATGAGAATTCAGATTTGTAAGACACTCCCACCCCCACACTACTCCCCATTAAGAGCCTCTTAACATCTCCCCTTCCACTTCCTCTCCCTTCCCCAGGAGTTACAAACCCAAACCCAGCTGGAAGGAGCTCCCAGCCCTTCTAAAGCTGTTGCTCACTGCTCACAGCTCAGAGGGTAAAGGCTAAGGGAGGGTAAAGATGAAGGAAAGGAAGACATGGAAGGAGGGGCTTAAAGGGTGCTGCTGTACTTCCGCCACGTCATTGAAACTCACGGGGACAAACACTTGTGCCTGACACTTCTTTTTAACTAGTGAACAAGAGGGAAAACCTACCGAAGACTGTGATTGGCGTACTTATGAAAAGTACACACGAGGGCACCATCAGCACGCAGATGAATGGTGGTCTGACAGCCCCCGGTCTTCCATGGGAGAGAGCAGGCTTCTTTCCCTAAGGTAATGAGATTCTTCATTGTCCCCTGAAACCCTAAGCTTCCTGCTCAAAAAACTTTGCGAACACACAGGTTGCACCCATGCCACTCCTGGTCCAGAGAGGGGCTTGGGAAGGAGTGCTTTCTAGAAAGGGCCTGTGCTCCAGAGTGTGTGTTCCAGCTCCAGCTCTGTGTTCCTGAACACATTATTTACCCTCTCTGAGCCTCAATATCCTCAGTCATAAAATCAGGATAGTAAACCTATCTTACGTGATGAATGCAAGGATATGTGAAATATGTGAAATTATGTAAAATGTCCAGCATATACAGCATATAAATTGTAGTTCTATTTGAAGATTACGCTTTCTATCTGAAACCCTTACTGTATCTGTTTCTGGTAGCTAGAGCTGACATAGGTATGGTCACGTGGAATTTGGCTTAGAATTAAATACCCAGCAGAGCCCTCACACACGCCCCGGCCCCTATTTTCCCAACTGTCTCAAGTGACTTAAACAAGTGAACTAGGTTGGCCCTTTGCCCCTTCCGTACATACACAGCAGGCTTTCTTGATGTCTCTTCTGGCCATAAAACCCTGGGACAGTTCTTTGGCCTTGATACTGAGGCCCAGGGGCGTGTTGTGCTGGTACTGTGGTTCCGGGATTTCTGGAACCCTGCAGCCAGATCTGGGGTCAGGCGTGGGGTGGAGCCCTCCGCGTTTCCCTGCGACAGGTTTGTAGTTCTTTGATGTTGGAGCTGGGGCGGAGACTGAGGGCTGCAGCCCGTCCATTTTTATAGCTTTGTATTTGTCTATTTCTCCCCCAACATTTTCTTATGAAAAATTTCAGACATACACAGAATTGTTCAGTGAGCACCCATTTACATACCACCTAGATTGTGCAGTTACCATTTTGTTATATTTGTGTTATTATGTAACCATTCAGCCATCCTTCTATCCATCCATCACATCGATTCATCTTAGTTTTTGGTGCATTTCTAAGTTGAAAACATCAGTACACTCCCTGCCCCAGATACTTCAGCATGCTTGCCATTAGTCAGAGTCTAGTGTTTGTTTATATTTGGGGGTCAGTGGGGATAAAACTTATAGTGGAACATTTTATTAGTTCTGATGAATGCAACCTGAACATTGTCAACCTTAAAAATTAAACAGCAAGGGTTATCAAGCAGCACATGTGCTTATTCGGGAATAGCAGAGGAGTTACAATTTAGCATGAGCAAATTACTGCGCACCATAGGCAAGCCCGGAGGACAAAGCTGAAGAGCGTTCTTTTGTAGGAAGGTCTGATCATACTCTCACCGACGTAAGAGAGTTCCAGTAGCTCCAGTCCTTTGTCATATAGCTGGCTTGTGAATTTTTAGTCCCAGTCCATGGCTGGCTTGTTTCTTTTCTTTTTTCCAGCTTTACTGAGATGCAGCTAACATATAACATCATGTAAGTTTAAAGTGCACAGTGCGATGACTTGATACACCCATACCTTGCCAAAGGATCACCACCGTAGCACAGCCAACCCCACCGTCACAACGCCATCTTTCTGTGGTGAGAACATTCATGATGTACTCTCCCAGCGACTTATTTTCTTAACAGTATCTTTTCCTGGGCAGAAGTTTTTAATTTTAAAGAAGTCTGTTTTCAACTTTTTCCTTATTCTTTCTAAGAACCCCCAAGTTGTAAAACTACTCTTTCATGTTTCTTCAAGAAGCTTTATAGTTAGTTGTAGCATTTATGTTTAAGTCTGGGGTCCATCTTGAATTAATATTTTTTGTGTATGGTGTGAGACAGGGGTTGAGGTCCCTTCATTCCCGGAGGGTATCCAGTTACGCCAGCACCATTTGTGGAGAACTTTCCTGTTGGATTGCTTTGGTGCCTGGTGCAAAAATCTGTTGACCTAATAGCAAGTGTGGGTCTTGAGTGTGTGTGTTTTTAAAATGTGCAGCTATTGCTGTTCAGCCGCACAGGGAGGGTTTCATCATTTCTGCATGTGCGGTTCCCACCTGGACGATTTTGCGTCTCTTCACGCAGAGAGGAAAACGCTGTGACCCTCGGTTACTGCTGAGGCCAGGCCATTCTCTCCGATCTGGGAAACCAGTGAGTGTTAAAAATAGTGCAATTTTTTTTTTTTTTAATCTCATTACTTAAGCTTCATGACTTCAATTGAAATTGTTTTTCCCCCAAATGATTCATGGAGTAAATCTTTGCATCCGATTTTGTCGAGGAGGGGAAATAGAAAACCTGAAGGGCCAGTTCATGTTTCTCTGGTTTCACCAAGTCGTCTGGTTCCTCAGTCCAGTTTGTCCTCAGCCACTTGCCTGTTTCTGTCTCGGCCTCCTGCTTTGTATAGACATGCGGTGAACCTGAACTTGAGAAAGTTCTTGGTGTGGCTGGGCCTGGTGAAAACATCACTGGCTAAGAGGGTCTTTTAAAATTGAAATGCTTTAGATAAGATAATCGCATCAGAAAGGATAACAAAAAAGAGCCCTTTGATTGAGGAGGGGTGGAGGACTTAATGTTTCATAAGAAAACAAATCGAACCCCCATGCCTACTTTTTTTAAAAGAAAGCTTGAAGCCAAGGAACTTTGTCTGAGTGTGTACGTTGTGGACTCATGTGGATTCATGCCTGGCTTGTGCAACTTGTCCATGGAAACGTCTTGCCATATTTCTGAGACCAGCCAGAGGACTGGTTTCCAGCCTTCTGACACTTGTTTCCTCTAGCACAGAGACAGGTGGAGAATGGCACTGCTCAATCCGGTAGCCCTGACGGAATCTAACACGGTGGAATCTTAGTCTGAAGGTGGTTCTCTACCATGTTCCAGTTGGTGATGAGGAGTGTAAAATTCTTTCCACATCTGCCCTCTGGGCACTGTGGTCCAGCTGGCCCAGCCTCATATTTTCAGCCCAGAATCTGGGGACTCAGAGCCCTTCGTTTTACTCAAGAAGGACTGATCTTACCCAGTAGGTAATCCTCCATTTGCTGGTCGGGGTAAAAATGAAGTAGTATCTCAGAAAGCTGTGCCTACAAGTTACATTGACAAGTAGCTGTGACTCAGAAGCTTAGGCTTTTGCCCACTTGCGGAGGCTGTGTCTAAGTGGCGGTGGGGGGGCTCCTTTGGGTGTTCTGTTGTTGTTGTAATCCCCCATCATTCGCTGTTGTCCAGTCGACTTCAACTTCCGCCTGGCGTGTGTGAATTGGGAAGCATGGGGCATCCTGATGGGTATATGATAGGAGCACCCACCTTACAGCGCCTTAGAGCCCTCATCGTCTCCCTTTTCCACTCACTCACTCCCACGTAGACTCTTGGAAGTGTTTCCATGAATCACTGGGATTGGGGAAACCACACGTTGGAGGCAGTGCGTCGGGCGTAGCGTTGGGGCCTGCTGGCTGCCCAGGTCTGAGCCTAGTTCCTTGCTGTGAGAGTTCGAGGAGCTGGCTCGGTTCCAGTTTCCTCAGCTGTCAGACAGGACCACCGCCACCCTTCTCATGGGGTCACTGAGCGGCTCACTGAGTGATGACAGAAAGCTCCCAGGGAGTGGGCGCTCGTGGAGCTCTTTCCCGGCCCCCTGCCACTTCCCTAGTTCACTTACATGCTGGGAGGAAGCAGGAGTCTCTTTGAAAACATGCAACCCTGCTCTCTGGAACTTTCCATTTTAAGGTCAACACCCTGCTCCAGTATTGAATCCTTGCTTTTTGAAAGTAGATTTTCTTCTCCATTCCACTGTGTTTCTTCTATAACAATAACAGGAAAGGTGTATTGGAATGCACTCTATTCTAAGCACTTAACGATTTTTTGAACTATAGGTACTCTTTTCCCCACTTGGAGATAAAACTGAGGCCAGGGTGGATTTAGTCACCTGCCCTGGAGGTCATGGTCAGTGGCAGAGCTGGAATTTAAGCCTCAGGATAACTGACTACAACAGCATGTGCCTAACCAAGACTCGATACTGCCATATGTCCATATGGAGAGAGATGTGCTGAGGGACTCGGGGTGGCAGGAATCCCTGTGTCCCCACGTCTCATCTGCACTGTCCTGATCGTCAGCAGTCAGTGCACTGGGTTGGGACCATATTTCCTCTCTTTGCGTTCTCGCCCGTCCACGGCCCTAGGGATAGTTAAACACAGACCTGCAGGCCCCAGGCCAATGTCAGTCTTCGTCCCCATCTTAGACTATGTCTTAAAGGACGGCTTCCCAGAAGAGTGGTCACGGCACCAGAGAGCAGGACTCTTCAAAGGCTCTCGATCTGTATGGCCAAACTGCTTTCCAGTTCACGCTCTCCTGCCGGAGAACTGCAAATCCTTAGTAGCAGCATCCAAAACACCTGCCTCGGGAGCCAGCTAATCATTTCACTCTTAGAGGAGGCTGCAAGGACCAGAGCGGGGGGAAGACACGCCCAGGCCTTTGACACTCCTTGTTCCCAGCAGAAGCAGTAGCAGCATCACCTAAGAACTTGTTAGAAATGGAAATTCTTGGGCCTCACCCTGGTCCTACTGAGTCAGAAGCTCCAGGGGTGGGGCCAGCAGCCTGGAAACCAGCCATGCCCGCTCAGGTCTGGGAGCTGCTAGTCTTGGGAAAGCTGCCTCAACTGCAAGGGAAATGCACGCACTTGTTTACAAACCAAAGCCGGGGTGACTGGGAGCAAATCCAAGGGCAAGGTCACATCCACCTCTAGTTCACGTTGGGAGTCAGCACCTCTTAGCTTGTTCATATCTAATTTTGTTTGGATAATTGAGACCATGTGGAAAATGTCACTCTTTCATGTTAAGGGTCTAGCTCCTGTAGACACATGTTATTCAGACTTTGAGGTTTATTATGTGCCAGGCACATTATTATTTTTCCCTTTGTTCCCTTGGGAGGGGAAAGGAAAGCTTAGAGCAGTTTAGAAACATCCTAAGTTCACAGAGCTAGTAAGTGGCAGACCTGAAATTTGAACTCAGTCTATCTGCCAGAGACTGAGCTTCGAAGGCCATGCCGCCTGAGAGAAGGAGTTGAGATACTCACATAAGTGGGACTCTTTCTGGAATAACTAGACTTGTTATTGTTCTGGAATCTTCTGAAGCTCTGTCTTAAGTGCTTCGAGAAAGTGGCTTTCCTCTGCTCCTTCTAACTTCGTACTCTGATGAACCAAAGGCAATCTTGGGCACAGCTACCTCTTACCTGGTTGACAGGTTAGTGAGATGATGTCTTATTTTCCTCTGCTCATTTCAGTTCGACTCACAGGGATTGCTTTTAGTTTCAACTCCAGGCCTCCCCTGGTGGGTAAATGTCTCATTTGTGTGTCACTTGCCCATGACAGTTTATAAGATGAGTTCTCGAATCCTGTCTTAAATGATAGGTGGGGGCCAGAGGCACTCGGAGAGGACACTGAGTGTGGGCACTGGTGGTTTTTCTCCTTTACCATCTCACTCAGGGCTGAGCCTGCAGTTTGTGATGCACACTGGCTCTCTGGCTACCCCTGGGGCTTTGCAGCTCAGCTTCCGGGGACGACAGCGGGGCGTGCCAGAGGCCAGAGCTGAAGGCAGGCCAGGCTCACTGCCACCCCGAAGGAATCCCCTGGAGAACCTTGGAGGGGCCTGCAGACACAGCAGAACAGAAGGGGCTCCAAATGTTCCCTTTTGAGGCCGGGGAAGGGAAGCCAAGTGAAATGAGAAGAGGTGTCTGAAAGCCCGGAGGAAACCAGTGGGCCCTTCCAGAAGTTCTATTTGTGGTAAGGAACCTTGGCGTGGGGCAGCCAGCTCTCCTGCAAAAATAGACTGATGTGCTGAGAAACAGCTCGGTTCTGGAAGCAAATGTCCCACCGCAGAGGGAGAGTTTGAGCTGAGACTTTAAAAGGCTCTGCCCCTCGCTTCTGCTTCCCTCTGGACCCCAGCACCAGAGAGAGAGATAAAGAAAGCTAAACATTCTAAAATGGACTCGAGTCTAACCATGACTTTACGGTCATAAATGGGGCCAGTAGAAATGGCAAAAGAAGGTTTCAAATAGATCCTGGAAACAAAATGAGCCTACAATTCATCCCTGTGTCTGCCAGGACCAGCTTTCCTTTACTGTGTTCATTCTCTCCTTTGCCTCCAAATGGGTGAGGTAACTAGGAAAATAGGGTACGACGTGCAACAAGAGGGAATGTGGCTACACAGAAAATTTAGACCTGGACAGTGATCAAATAGGACCCCGAAGAAAGGTGGGCTGGAGACCCTCCTTTAAAACAGTAGGCCGACAGCCCAATGCGGAGTTAAGATGCGCCTGTAAAAGAAGGAAATGAGAGCGACTCCTGAGGTCTGTCCTAACTCCGGAGGCGTGCCACTGCCACCTGCATTCAGGGCACTCATTTGGCCACAAACTTCTACTCTGAAGAGCGCTGCCTGCCCAGATCTCTGCATCAGTAACAGAGCAGCAGCAGCTCGCTATAGATGTTGACCAGCTTCCTGACACCATGGTGGAGCCAAGCCTGAAGGTTCCCTGGATGGTGCCTTGTAACTCTGCCCCTGGACTCCTGGCCATGCTAAGATTGCTGTGACCAGACACAAATGGGCAGGGTCATCAATAGGAAGTTGTGCTCCTTGGAAAGGGGTGCTTTATTTTATGGCCCAAGCAGTTTGGGGTAAAAACCATAAATGAATTCTCTTCAGCTAGCACTGGGGTACATTGAGCAAATCAGATCTGCTTGTCCCTTCTGCCCCCAGAAGATGGGCGGGGTCTGCACTTCTCTCCCTTTTCCTCTTTGCAGCCAAGAGCTGTCAACATCCAGCTGTGGCTTTGCGCTCAGCTGCCACTCAGCCTTTTGGAGTTGAAAGGTCAGATGTCATCTGAGATTGACAGCCTGGCTTATCAGCAGCTCTTCGGTCTTCAGAGGGCTGGAGGGTAGCTGTCAGAGGGCTTAGGAAAGGACGAGGTGGGAATTCAATAAAGTCCACCCTTGGTCGGGTACTTCTGGAGGGAGAATAGCAGATTCTGTTCCAGAAACTTTGTAGCTGGTGGTTAAGATCCCAGTGCAAACAGAAGCAGGTAGGAGAATGAGGGGCAATTGTCAGGTAGACAGAAAGTGGGGCAGAGGGTGGTGAAGGGGAAGGAGCCCCATACCAGATTTCAGAGAGTGGCAGCATGTTGACACACCCATCTGGATTTGGTAGGGCACTTGGTTTTGTAAGCAAATGCAGGAAAACCTTTATCCACATATTTGCAATGTTGGACTGAAGTGGAAATGGGTTATTTTCTGGAAGCACCCCATTTCTTTGAGCCTAACTTCTCCAGTCATGTAATTCCGGTAGGGCCTACCTTTCACAGTACCTCACCCTCGTAGCCACATGACCCAGGCCCAGCCAATCAGAGTGCCCCCTCTCTATGGGATGAGCCAATCACTTCCTGGGCAGGGGGCATGGCAGGGAAGATTCGCAGTGCTGGAAGAACCTGTTCTGGGGTTGCTGGCAGCCTGCTTCCCGTGCACATTGAGAACCCACTTGCAACAGAAGAGAAGGAAAACTCAGTCTGCGAGCATGTGGGTGGCAGCATTTAGGGCCTGGATTGATTGTGCCAACACTAGATCCATTCCTTCCTTTCGAGTGAGGTAAATCAGTAAACCATCTCCTGTTGCTTATTGTAGTTTGAGTTCCATTCCTGCCACTTGCCACCACAAAAGCCCTGACTATTATAGAGGATATTTGGATACAGAAAAGGCCCTGCAGTTTGTGAAAAGACAGGCTAATACAGAGTAAGTGTAGACTAGTACGAAAAGTAAACCAAATGTTTAGGTTAAGTCTTTTCTGACCCTTGAGAAGCACTCGTCATCCTACTACTCACTGATAGGCTGGTAACGAATCCTTCTCCACTCATCCGGGTGGGTTCTTTAATGAGTTTAATGTTCAGACTGAAGGCACTGCTGTGTGTCAGAGGAGTGAAAGAAAGAAGTCCTTACACACGAAAAGGCTGCACAGACATTCAGTGGACGAGCACCGTTCTGCCACCAGGGGAAGTCCAGTTTCTCTGCCAGGTCCTGGGATTTGAAATGGAGTTCCCTGGTTAGGGGATGACCCATTTCAGCCAGAGCCTTCCGTTCAACTCTAGTGGGGGTCTGACTAGGATCTTCTCTAGAAGGAGGTGGCCTTGTGCCTTGGACCATTTTTCTGTCCCTGCTCCAAGAGGACATTACTAAACACTGCCCATAGCCTGGGGCAGCCTGCCTTCAAACACACCATCTGTCATCCAGACCTTTCGCTCTTTCAGCCTGTCCTTCCCTATCACTTATTCTGAAATTGGGAACGTTTCCCAAGTCAACAGTTGCCCAGTCCACAGTGTTCTTCGCTCAGTGTTCCCACAGGAAGGACAGGGAACATGATGAATAAAACAGCAATCTTTGCTCCCTGCCCTGGTAAAGGGACTGTTTTGCCAGCCTACTATCACATACCACTCTTGTCTCCTGTCTGACTTCACATGGTGAAGATTGTCTAGAAGACGGAGCAGGAACTCAGATGATTCCCCCCCCCCCCCCCCCCGCCAGATCTCTCTTATTTTTAACAAAACAAATTGCAAGTCAAGCCCATCCTCAACCACTTACTTGTTTTTGACCTTGGATAAATTCTATGTATCTACAAACTTCAGTTTTCTGCTCTATACAGCAGGGATAATAATACTGCAGTGTTTAAGGCTGGATTCAGCCGTGAGTGACAGAGCTCTGAATGGTGACTTAAAGCACTCATATAAAGAACTCCCAAGGCAGGCAGTCAGGCTGGTAAAATGAATATGTGAAATCATCACAGACCCAGGCTTCTTCAGTCTTCCTATGTTAGCTTCCATTCCAAAGGTCACCTCATGGTCCAAGGTGGCTGCTGGAGCTCCAGCCATTATGTTCTAGACTTCAAAGAAGAGAAAATACATCATTCTGACATACCTTTTTAGGAGTCTTCTCAGAAGCCCACCACAAAACTTCTACTTGTATTTCATTGGCAAGATTTTAGTCACATGGCCATGTCTAGCTGCAAGGGAGCCTGGGAAAGGTACTTGTGGTAGATAATCTCTAATCTCTTCCTTCTGTTATTCATTCCCTTGTGTAATTCCCTCTCCTTGAGTGTGGGCTGGACCTAATAACTTTCTTCTAACCAATGGAATATAGCAAAAGTGATAGGATGTCACTTCTGAGATTAAGTTAAAGAGATGGTGGCTTCTTTCTTGGGCACCACCATCTCTGAGGAAAGTCAGCTGCCATGTTGTGAGCCACCCTATGGAGGGGCCCACATGGCAAGGAATTGATGTCTCTGGCCAACAGCTAGTGAGGACCCGAGGCCCTCAGTCCAACAGCCTCATGAACTTGGAAGAATGTCCTCCCCCAGTAAAACCTTCAGATGACTGCAGCTCTGGTGAACATTTTGACTGCAGTTTCTTGAGAGATGTGATCCAGAAGGCCCACAAAACTGATCCACAGAAACTGTGAGGTAATAACATTTGTCGTTTTCAGCTGCTAAGTTTTGAGTTTATTTGTTACACAGCAATAAGTAATATAGCAATTTTCCAGGCAGACACATTCCCAGAGTTCCATTAGTAAGAAGGAAGGGTGGGGTGGATATTGGGAGGCAACCAATAGTCGCTACCACCTACCTGCACCTGCCTCTCAGGGCTGTTGTGAAGATGAAACAAGGTAAGGCTATTAAGTGCCCACCTACAGTCTGCCAGCACCCAGAAAGTGCCAAAGGAGAGGTGGTTAGTGAAGGGCCACCATCTAGAGTCTACTTCCCAGGCTTCTCACCAAGTCCTTCTAGGAAACACAGCTGTGCTGTGTCTAACACGTGATTTTCCTCATCTTCCTTCTTCCCTTTTATAGTTCAAGACCCTCTCCCCACAAATCCAACCAGTAAAGTGAAACGCCTGCAAAACCAAAGATCCCCAGGCCAGCTGGTAGGCTCACAGAGTGGTAAGATTTAGCAGGAAAGGGGCTTAGAGCCCCTCTAATCCAGTCCTCCCTTTACGATGTGAACCAGACACTTGCTCAAGGTTATCCAGCCTCAAGGGAGAGGTGGGAGCTGGACCTCCTCTGGAGAGACACCCTGGCGCTCTGCTCTACCTCTCTCCCACACTGCTAGTGCTGAAGCCAGGATCTGGAGCATTTATAGAGTTCCTTATTTAAACAATTGCATTCGTTCAACCCAATTTTCTCTCCCTGAGAGAAGTCGAGGTCAGGTTTATGGGACACGAGGTGCTTTTTGAGTGAATGAGCATCATATTTCCTTCTGGTTTTCTTTTAGGCTTTTGGACACCTTTTCTTTTGTCTGTCTAAAGAGAACCGAAGTCCTTGGAGTCCCCCAAGAGCCTGTCCCTTGTGGGTGTAACTGGGAGAAAAACCTAGAGAGCGTTCCCCTGGGTCCCACGGTAATGTAATGCGTGCACCTAACCAAGGCAAGAATTGAGTACTCCCCTTCTTGTATCATCACCCTTTCCCCAGGATGTAGGGATTTTGTCACCCTGGAAGAATGTGGACTCCCGAATCATTTCACATATAATGAAATCTCACTTTTTTAGAATGAGTGAGACCAGGGCATTTCAGTGAAAACAGATGTTCTAGGGAGAGAAAAAAAAAATTAGCGATAAGTCCTAAGACTTATTTTTCCCCTTTAATCTCCTTCAACAATGAGGGACGATACAAGGTGCCAGTGTTCTTGCTCCTTGTTTTTATTAGCAAACTAGGATATATGAGAACTTAATAAAATATTCACAGAAGGCTCAACTGCATCATTAAAAATCTTCTTTACCAGTCCTTTGAATTTCATAAAAGCAGCGATTTATTTAAAATTAGTGAGAATAAGAGGAAATAGGTGCATACGTGGCATATTATTCTTACTTAACACTTGTGTTAACATGCTTTTATCAGTTTTAAAAATTGACTCTGATACATGTTCAGCATGAAGTTGGAGAAGCTTGACAGGGTCCTGCCTGTAAAATGCAGAGGATCACTGCCAGTGTGAAAGCTGCATGAGCAGAGACCGGTAGCTGGTGTCCCTGTGAGCACGGAACTTGAACAGTGCAGTGTGAACTGGAGGGCTAACGCATGAAGAGGCTGAGCACTCTGATTTAGAAAGTTGTTGCAGCGAAATGATGCACAGAGAGTTTGAACACCTTCTCTTTTCGGAAGGCAGAGCAGACTGAGCAGAATGCACTGTGTGAGTGTGTGGGCACCAGAGGCTTTGAGTGTGAGAAGAGTCTTAAGGAGGAAATTAATACTTTTGTTCTGATAAGGAGCAGAAACATTTATTAAGCAGTTGGCAGCTGGGTGTGTGTCCAGCTTAAGTCTTCACGATGAGTACTCGAGAACCATTTAGCTAATCAACAATTATGAACTGGTCCTTGGGTGACTGTTTATCTTGACACCATGCTCTGCCATTATATTCTCTATTAGGAATTTGATATGCTCACAAGACGCTGTGATTTGGCCGTTTACTAACAACTGGCTTCTTTCAGATAGTGTCATCCACAGGAAACATTGCTGGTGGGTTTTTGTGACCCTGGCATCAGTATTTAGCTGGGGGCAACTCCCTGGCACTTGCAAGACAGATGGTCATGTGCTTGCAGTGAACCATGCATATTCTCCTCTCTCTGTTTTCAGAATACGAGAGTCAGCCTCAGCTGGAAGGTAGCTGAGCTTTGGGTGGATGGCTGTCTTGGGCTGGACAGGTGCATCCAGGTAAGGGAAAACATGGTGATTCACCCTCGTTTGTTGGGAGGTCAGGGGTAGGGGCATCACAGGACTCACTGTGTGAAGCCACAGGGAAAACCCAGGCTCTGAAGAGATTTTCTAAGGAAAGGCACCGGCTGGGGGACAGTGGGAGGAAATGGGTAGCTACTGGACGTGGTTACTAAGAGCAACGGCATACAGGAAGTGGGTAATGACAAAAGGAGGCTCCTTGGTCATCAAGTCAGTGGCCTAAGGAGGGATGTTAGTGATGGAACATTTCTGGGACTCACCAATACATCTTTACATTTTTCTCCTCAAACATTTGGAAGGAAACTTGATTTTTTTCCTGTTGCTTGCTCAGCACTCTAGGAGATTTTTCGTCCTAGGAGGACCTGCTGGTATCTTACTAAACTAGGACTTCCCACCTGAAGCTTGTAAAGCGCTAGATGGGATCACAACAGCGATAATAAGAACAGGCAGTTATGAAGTCGTTCTGTGAGCCAGGGATGGTTCTAAGTGCTTGTCGTGGGTTTAATAGCTGGCTCCTGGCTGAGAACAGGCAGACGGGAGGGTCCAGAGGCTGGGCGGGGAGTAGCCAGCAGGCTTCCTAGTGAGATCCCCCAGCGTTAGTTACACAAATGAGTTTCACTCTACCAACGTGGGTTTTTTAAAATGTTACAATCCTTTAAAAAATGTTTTTACTTAAAATTTTTTCCAGTTTTATCAAATTATAATTGACATATAACATTATGTAAACCTAAGATATATGATGCATTGATGTAATATCCTTATGTATTGCAAAACGATTACCATGTGTTAGTTAACACCTGCAGTGCGCCACATCATTCCCATTTTTTTTTTTTTTTTTGTGGTGAGAGGATTTAAGATCTACTTTCTTAGCAACTTTTAAGTATTGTACAGTGGTCCTTATCTGTGGTTTCACGTTCCTGGGTTTCAGTTACCCGTGGTCAACTTCAGTCCAGAAATATTAAATGGAAAATTCCAGAAATAACCATTTACAAGTTTTAAGTTTCGTGCCGTTCTGAGTAGCATGATGAAATCTCTCACCATCCCGCTCCATCCATTTCGGGATGTGAATCATCTCTTTGTAGGCGCTCCCCGCCTGTTAGTCACTTAGTAGCCGGCTCAATTAGCAGATCTACTGTCAGTATCGTGGTGCTCGTGTTCAAGGAGCCCTTATTTTACTCAATAATGGCCCCAGAGTGCAAAGTAGTGATGCTGGCAGTTCAGATATGCCAAAGAGAAGCCATAAAGTGCTTCCTTTAAGTGAAAAGGTGTGTATGTATAAGAAAAAACATAGGATAGGGTTCGGCAGTATGGTTTCAGGTATCCATTGGGGGTCTTGGAACATATCCCCCATGGATAAGGCAGTAATACTGTATATAATACAATATTATTGTCTACAATCACCATGCTGCACATTAAATCCCAAGAACTTATTCATCTTATAACTGGACCAACATCTCCCCATTTCCCCCACCCCTGGCCCCTGGCAACCACCACTCTCTGTTTCTGTGAGTTCAGCTTTTTTTAGATTCCACATATAAATAATATCATACAGTATTATCTTTCTCCGTCTGACCTATTTCACTGAGCCTAATGCCCTCGTTTTATTCATGTTGTTCCAAATGACAGGATTTCCTTCTTTCTCATGGCTGAATAATATTTCATTATATATATATATTTGTGTATACCAAATCTTCTTTATCCATTCCTCCATCAGCGAGCACTTAGGCTGTTTCCATATCTTGGCTATTGAAAATAATGCTGCAATAAACATGGCGGTGAAGATAGCTCTTCGAGACTGTGTTTTCATTTCCTTTGGCTGTACACCCAGAACTGGATCATGTGGTAGTTCTATTTTTAAGTGTTCGAGGAACCTCCATACTGTTTCCATAGTGGCTGTACCCATTTACACTCCCACCACCAGTGCACAGGATTCCCTTTTCTCCACATCTTGCCATACTTGTCTCGTCTTTTTGATGACAGCCACTCAAACAGGTGTGAGGTGATGTCTCATTGTGGTTTTGATTCGTATTTCTCTGATGATTAGTGATGTCGAACACCTTTTCATGTACCTATTAACCATTTGTATGTTTTCTTTGGAAAAATGTCTATTCAATTCCTATTTTTTAATTGAAATTTTTTTTACGGAGTTGTATGAGTTCCCTATATATTTTTGATATTAATCCCTTAGCAGATGTATCATTTGCAGATATTTTCTTCCATTCCATAGGCTGTCTTTTCATCCTATCACCTCTATTGCTGTGCAGAAGCTTTTTAATTCGATGTAGTCCCACTTATTATTTTGCTTGCTGCTTTTGGTGTCATAGCCAAAAAATTGTCTCCAAGACCAATATCACGGAGCTTTTCCCTTATGTTTTCTTCTAGGAGTTTTTATGGTTTCAGTTCTTATGTTTAAATCTTTAATCCATTTCGAGTTAATTTTTGTGAGTGGTATAAGATAGGGGTACAATTTCATTCTTTTGCATGCAATTATCTAGTTTTCCCCGTGCCATTTATTGAAGAATTATCTTTTCCCTATTGAGTATTCTTGTCAAATATTAATTGACTGTATATGGGAGTGTTTGTTTCTTGGCCCTCAATTCTGTTCTATTGGTCTATGTGTCTCTTTTTGCCAGAACTTTAGTTTCGATTACTGTAGCTTTGTAGTATAGTTTGAAATCAGGAAGTGGTATGCTTCTAGCTTTGTTATTCTTTCTCAGGATTGCTTTGGCTTATTTGAAGGTCTTTTGTGGTTCCATACAAATTTTAAGATTGTTTTTTCTATTTCTGTGAAAGATGCCATTGGAATTGTGATAGGTATTGCATTGATTACATAGACAGCTTTGGATAATGTGGGCAAAATGGAATTGAAATCAAATGGAATGTGTTCCATACTGGCCTTTCTACCCTTACTCCTTGGATTTGGGGGAAAGTCTCGGGGGCACGTGGGGTAAGAGCATGCATGGAAGGGCCCTCCTGTCTTGACTCCACACTGGGACTGGGCTCTGGCTTTAAGCACCAGGAGCCTTTGCAGGCAGCGGCTCCACTGCTTGTGGGCCAGGCTTAGGGACCAGGGCCTTTCCCCGTAGTAGGAGGCTCTGTCAAGCCCCAAGCCCTTTCCCAGTCTTGGGGAGCTATTCCCAGACCTCCCTTTAGCATGTCCATTTCTATCTTTCCTCACCCCAAAATCCTTCCCTCCAGTATCCTTGAGTTTCTCTTCTTGATCTCACCTTTCTGGCTATGCACAGGGACTGAAATGCCTTGTCCCTGGCTATGCACAGGGACTGGCCTTGTCCATTGACACTATAATTGTTCCTTGTCTTCCACTAAACAGGGAACAAACTTGTCTAGCCCAGTGCCTGCAACAAAGTCAGAAAAATGACCTTGGGAAAGTTGCCCAACCATACTGAACCTCAGTTTACATTCTGGGACTGAGGCCCAATGCCCTTTCATGCCATGTGTCAGTTCTCTTTCACTCGTCCCTGACGGAAACTCCAAGTAGCTTAAGAACAGAGAGTGCTGACTGACCCATGAAAAAAGTGCAGGTATAGATGTGGCTTCAGGAATAGCTGGATCCAGGTACTTAAGTGTGGTGTCAGGAATCCCTCCCTGTGTCTCTCGAATCTAGTTTTCTCTGTGTTGGTTTCATTCAACGCAGGTTCCCTCCTTACTGTGGCAAGACAGCTGGCTGCCCACGTTCTCAGCTTCCCGAGGGTAAGTTGCCGTAGAAGCCCAGGTTGAGTCTTTCTGGCGCCGACTGGGTCATTATCCAGTCCTGAACCAATCCCTGTGTCAAGTAGGATGCATTGCTTTGATTGGCCAGGCCACCCTGAGTTAGCGATGGTGTCATTTCTACCCAAATCCTGTAAACCGAGAGTGGGTGCGGGGCGAGTCTGTAAAGGAAAATTCAGGCCCTGTTGTCAGGAAGAGGCAGGCAAGACACTGGTAGCACTGGGGTATCAAGTGTCACTGCACCATCCCTCCCCGTCGGCTCCTGCCCCCGCCACTGGCGAGCCTCCACCCACTGCTCTTCTTTCTCCTGCCCAGGTTCACCCGCCCTCACCCAGCACAGGCCCGGGGGTGGACAGGTGGCGAGTGAGTGAGGGGGTTTCCGTGTTCAGGACCCTGCCCCTGCCTCAGGCGTGGTGCAAGTAGATTGGGGCGAGGGGACTCCACTGAGCTGGATAGTGTCTCCCCAAAATTCATGTCTACCCCAAACCTGTGAATGTGACCTTATTTGGAAATAGGGTCTTTTGCAGATGTAATCAAGTTAAGATGAGGTCACACTAGATTAGGGTGGGCCCTAAATTTAATGACTGGTGCCCTTATAAGAAGAGGGAAGTTTGGACATAGATGCACATGGGGAGAAGTGCCATAGGATGACAGAGGCAGAGACTGGAGTGGTGCCACAAGCTGAGGAACCTAAGAATTGCTGGCAAACACTCAGAGCTGGAAGAGGCAAGAAAAGATATGTTCCCTAGAGCCTTCG
>NW_011888821.1:6815757-6817591 GCF_000151845.1 Pteropus vampyrus | reverse complement strand
TGTCTGAAAGCTGGGGGATTATAAGACAGTATCCTCCTCGCAGGGGTGTAGAGTTATACCACAGGTGTTGGCATTATTGTTGAGAGGTTAGGAGCTGAAAGGTGTGGACCTCAGATCTTGAAGTCCCATGGAGCCGGGTGCAAACAGCGGTGACTCTGGGCACTTTATACTGAATCGATTCTCCCATGTGTGAGATGGGGAAAAGGAAGCACGTTCCTCACAGGGCGGCTGTGGAGATGAAAGACCAGCCGTCGCAGGCTGCCCAGCCAGCCCCAGGGTCAGGACCTAGCAAATGTCACTGTCTGACACAGATGCTTGGGCCAAGCCTGTGATTTGTTTAAATTGTGGGCAAAGTTCCCACAGTAGGTTTTCTTCTGGTCCCTCACCGAAATGTCTTTGAGCTTGCGAGAGGGACAGGACTGGGTGGAGTTGAGAGGGCTGCTCCTGCCAGAGGTTCAGAGGGAAGGCCAGGTGGGAGGGAGGGTGACAGGAGATGTTGGTCCCTGCTCGGCCAAGTCTGATCTCACACATTCTTGACTTCTCAGGCCTCAGTTCCCCATCTGTAAAATGGACAGAAGGTCAGGTTCCATACCTGGGGCTTGGGCTAGAGATGGTTTCACCAGTCATCTCCCAGGGTGACTCTCGAGGTAAATAGTTTTTAGTACTCATCCTTCAGTCAATAGGTCCAAGTTCATGGGTGTGCAGCCTTGAGGTCATTGTCACCTCTCAGAAGGGCCCCATGTTTGGTTGTTGCCATCTTAAAAGTCTTAATTTTTGAACAAGGGGCTCTGCATTTTTATTTTTCACTGGTGTCCACAAATTACCTAGCCAGTTCTGTGTGTGAGGGTGTGGCAGGTACCAGAATACACTGGTGAAACAAGGTTGACATAATCTCTGTCCTAATGGAGTTTAAAGTTAAGAGCACTGTAGTGGTTTGAACAATGGCCCTCCAAAAAAGATACGCCAAAGTCCTAACCCCAGGCCGCTGTGAATGCGACCTCATTTGGAAATAGGACCTTTACAGACATTATTAAGTTAAGGAATCCAGGCGAGGTCATCCTGGATTTAGGGTGGGCCCTAAATCCAATGACTGATGTTCTCGTAAGAAAAAAGAGAGGTAGATTGGAGACACACAGACACAGGGAAAGGCAGAGGCAGAGACCCGAGTGACGCGTCTACAAGCCGAGGAAAGTCGAGACTGCCAGCAGCCACCAGAAGCTGGGGGAAAGTCACAGCATGGGTACTTTTCTAGAGAGGAACCAGCTCTGCCGACACCTTGATCTTGAACTTCTGGCTTCCAGGACTGTGAGAAAATAAATTTTTGTTGTTTTAGGGCACCAAGATTGTGGCGATTTGTTACAGCAGCTGCAGAAAACTGATCTAAGACTAGGTAGACATTGATCGATTCATCACATAAACAAATGTGAAATTGCTAGTGTGACAAGGGAGGGGCTGGGTGCCTGGGCTGGGAAACGGTTCTCTGGGACTTGAAACCTGAGAAGGAGTTAATTTATGGGGCAGGAAGAGCGTTCTAGGCTGAGGGAACAGCACGGGTGGAGGTCCTGGGGTGGGAGAAGCTCTCTGTAAAACTGAGGAGAGACACAGCTGGCAAATTTCAAGCCACGTGGGTCTCACAGAGGGCTTTAAAAAGCCACGGAGCTGGACAGGTGTCACTGATTGTAGCATTAGCAGCCATTTGCTGCCTGTGGTTTCAACCCCACCCATTTCACACATTTATGTTACCAGACCGGCCCCTGACGGGAATGTGTTTGCCAGGCTCTGACCTGGCGGAGCTTGTGCCTGGTCGCCTAGTGCGGAAGTGTTGGAGCGTTTG
>NW_011888821.1:6807097-6813552 GCF_000151845.1 Pteropus vampyrus | reverse complement strand
TCCTTACAGGCAAGGACTTGTTAGAGTTAATGCGTGGACTCCTGGGCACCCAGCACGGGTCCTGGCTCAGAGAATGCTGCCTGGACCAGCAAACGAATGAAGGGACTGAGAGGCCCCCCTGCAAACGGACAGGGAGCTCTTGTTAGGGACCCTCTGGCCAGGTGTCCTCCAGAATCTGGGAGTCACCGAAGTGGTTTTAAAGCTTTAAGGATCGGAGGTAGCATTTCCTGAGTGCCTGCCTGTGCGGACGTGATGCTGAGTGCTGATCTTCTCATCCTGGCCTCTCCACTGCCCCCTGAGGGACCGCAGTTCGCTGTGTGTCAGGGACATGAGGCTTGGAAAGGTTAAATACTGCACCAAGGGGTCTGAGGCAGGTGCTGGGGGGATGCCCAGCTAAGCACCTGGGGGTGTTCTGTAGGAAATGAGGGCCACTGAAGGCTTACTTTTTGAGGGGGAAGTTTGCTACTTTCTTGCCAACATTTTATTAAGATTTTCCAACATACAGTGACACTGATTGGTTAACCTTTTATTAAACTTGACTTATCATGTATCCATCCATTTCTCTATACATCCGCCAATCCATCCTATTTTTGGTACATTGTTTTAGCTCTTATTTTCTTTTTTAAAATATTTTTTAATTACAATTGACCTATTAGTTTCAGGTGTACAACATAGTGATTAGACATTTATATAACTTATGAAGTGGTCACTGATAAATCTAGTACCCATTAGTATAGTAATTACAATACTATTGACGGTATTTCCTATGCTGTACTTTATGTCCCGTGACTGTTTTGTAACTACCAATTTGTACCTCTTAATCTCCTCCCCTCTTTCACCCATCCTTCCAACCCCACTCCCGTCTGGCAACCACCAAAATCTTCTCTATATCTGTGACTTTGTTTTGTTTGTTCATTTGTTTTTTAGATTTCACGTATACGTGAAATCATATGGTATTTGCTTTCTCCGTCTGACTTATTTCACTTAGCATAATATCTTCTAGGTCCATCCATGTAGTTGCAAATGGCAAGATCTCATTCTTTTTTATGGCCGAGTGAGTGGTATACGTGTACCTCCTTTATTCATCCATCAGTGGCTATTCAGATTGCCTCCATATCTTGGCTATTGGAAATAATGCATCATTGAACATAGGGATGCTTATGTCCTTTTCAAATTAGTGTTTTGGGTTTCTTCAGATAAATATCCAGAAGTGCAATTACTGGGTCCTTCTTTATGTCTTGTGATAGCCTTTGTTTTAAAGTCTATTTTGTCTGGTCATAAGTATTGCAGGAAAAATTTCAACCTATGCCAAATAGAATAACACAATAAATTCCAACATGCCCAGCTTCAGACGTTGTCAGTATTTTGCCTTTTTTCTTTCGTCTCTTTTCTTTGTCCCATTTTTTTTTTCCTGGAAGATTTTAAGCAAATCCTAGACACTGTATTCTTTCAGTTGTAATTTTTCAGGAAAAGGCAAGATGTAGAGTCCTCTTTAGTTATCTCCAGGTAATGGCTCACAGGCTCTGTCGGAGTCTGGGAGCTGAGCCCACCAGCCTGGTGGCCTGAGCTGAGCTGATCGGCCGAGACAGCCAGGCCCAAGCAGGTCAGGCTGTGACCACTCCACGCTGAGGTGGCTCCTGCTGCACCTGTCTTGCCCTCGGGAACCTGGACGTGGAGACGGGGCTATGGTGCGGGTTAAACTGGGGATCTTCTCACTTTCCCTCTGCTCTGCCACTATACCAGGGGCTCGGGACTCAGCCTCAGAGACATTCAGGTAACTTTCAGGTCTCAGTATTATTAATAAGGCATCCTTTAAAAAAACTTACATAACATAAAATTAACCATTATCAAGTGAACAGTTCAGTGGCATTTAGTCCATTCATAATGTGCAACCATCACCTCTATCTAGTTCCAAAACATTTTCATTTTCATCACCCCAAAGGGAGCCCGTACCCATTAAGCAGTCACTCCCTATCCCCCTCCACATCCCCCACCCCCAGCCCCTGGAAAGCATCAATCTGTTCTCTGTCTCTATGGCTTGACTTATTCTGCATACTTCCTGTAAATGGAATCGTGTAACATGTGACCTTCTATGTTGGGCTTCTTTCATTTAGCGTCGTGCTTTTGAGGTTCGTCCATAACATAGCCTGTATCCACATCTTATTCCTGGTAGGCATCCTTTTACATGTCTCCCATGCAATGTTCTTCCAGAAAAGCCCCCAGAAGCAGGGTTGCTGGGGTGCAGATGTGCTCTCCCGAATATCATTTGGCACTGAAAGGGTCATTCCCCAACACCAAGGCTGGCAGTTGCTACCATTTGGGCTCATCTTAAGAGTAAAAAATTGTATCTCATTTTAATTTGCCTTTTCCTGGTTAGCAGCATGGTTGAGAATTTTTAAGAAACTTTAATAGTGGAATTCCAGGTGCCTGTGGCAGAGTAATAAGGGATGTGAGATAATCTAAGAATCGGGAACCTTCTAGACACCCCCAAATCTGACCAAATGGGCAATTACTAGGGTGACCAAAGGTCCCGTGTTGCCCCGGACTGTCCTGGTTTTAGCTCTGAAATTTCCACTTCCCAGGAAATCTCTTCGTTCTAGGCAGACAGGGATGGTTGCTCACCCCAGAAACTTCTTGCTACTTCTAAACTTGGACCCTGAGTCTAAGGGAGGGACAGTGGCACTGAGTGGGAGCCAGGGAGCTCCCCTTTTGCCAAAGGAGAGGGAGCAGGGAGGAGATGGAGACAGTGTGGGTGTATGCTGCCCGTTCAGCATCTTCTGGGGGAGGTTTTGCACCCAGGGCCAGCTCATCCCATCCCTGTGCTGAGCCGCCTGGTCGGGGTCTGGCAGCTGAGAAGGATGTCTGGGGACAGGAGCTCCTCGCCTCCACTCACCTGCCACTGCCCAGCTCGTGGAGCCTTCAGGAGACAGTTAGCCTGGCTTCTAGCTACTAGCCCTGTTCATTCTGGTGCTACCCGCCGTTCCTCATTTGTGCCTTAAATGCTCCTCCCTCTTCCGTGGGCAAAGTTGACATGGTGGCAGACAGCTGCTGAGCTGTTCGAGAGTCAGGGGCTGGACTGTGTCTCAAGAGCTGGGGATGGGCCAGGTTCCCAATAGAGACAGTGCCCGGGTGACATCTCCAGTAGGGAAGTGGAGTGAGGTGGGGTGAATGCCAGAGGCTTGCTTCTTTAATCTCTTCTTCCATCTGTTCCTCTGTCCAGGAGGCATTTTCCTGGTTCCCTCGCCCAGTCAGGCTCCTGAAGATAAGGCCGAGGACTGGGCTATGTGTGTGAGTCTTGGTGAGAGGGGAGATGTGAGCTGATTGCCTCCAAACACAACACTACCAAATCAAGCCTGAGGGAGGGGCAGGTGGGGAAACGGAACTGAGCTGGGAGGTGGAGAATTTGGGGAGCAGCTCTGGGCTTGGCTGCGAGTATCAGTTTACATGTCCCTATCTCTGGAGTGTGGGCAACTTTAGGACAACGACCATGTCCTATTATTCAGTACCTTACCCTGCATGTTTATCACGGGACATGGCACATTGTAGGTGCTCAGCGAATTGTTTCTGGGCAGATAGATATAAGAATGGTTCTAACTCGTCAGGTGACCTTGGGCAAGTCCCCTCTCCCCTCTGCATCTGCTTCCTCCTTCCAGGGTGGACCCAGGGGATCCCTAACACTTCTCAAGGCTATCCTCCCGAGCCGACCCCTCCCACTCCAGCCCTTTTTTGGAAGTGGTTTGTGGACATAGCCCTGCCTTCAAAGGAAAGCCGGGCAGTTCCTACATCTGGCCTTGGGAGGGCCAGTCCTGTGTGCCAGAGAAAGATCGTCCCCTGCAAGGGAGTTAGCAGAGGTGTCAGGTCCAGCTTAAAACCCCGTTGTCCACTCCCCGGGACGGTTGAGATAAAATCAAAAATCCCGGCTGTGTCCTGGCCCTGACGAATCTCCTCCAAAACCCTCCGCCTCCCCAGTCCTCTCTCGCTCCAGCACCTCCGCAGAGCCGCCCCCTCCACCTGGAGTCTCCCCTGTTCTGTTCTTCCTTTTGCTGTCTCCAGCCCTACTCAGTCCTTCCCTGACCCCCCTCCCCCCCGCCAGAGCAGACCTCCCTCCCATGACTCTTTATCCAAGCACCCTGCTTTTTTTGTTTTCCTTTGTAGAATTATTACAATTATATACACATTTATTTTAGAAAAAAATCAAATTTCCACTTGTGTGTGTGTCCTTCACTCTCACACAGCACTTCTGACTCTCTGGTCACCAAATGTGTGGGTTTTTTTTTTTTTTTTTTTTTTTTGCCCACAGAGTAATTCTGGTAGGTGTCCTACAATTCAATCCCATTCTAAAACTAGCTGGAATTAGCGCAGACCCCACAGGTTAAGGGCTCAGTCCCATGAGACAGCCCCCACCCCACTTCAGATGCCAATTACAAGTAGTAGGTCCTCAGCTTGCCCACAACTTCTCTTCGACTTGGCTGCCAATCTGAGATTCCCATGACCCCCTCCTCAAATTCAGTTAATTTGCTAGAGCAACTCACAGAACTCGGAAAACTTACGCATGTTTACCCGTGGATTGAAGGATATGATAAAGGATACAGATCAACAGCTGGATGAAGAAACACAGAGGGCAAGGTCTGGGAGGGTCCTGAGTGCAGCAGCTTCTGTCCCCGTGGAGTTGGGGCGCGTCACCCTCCGGGAAGCCTTTTGAACCCCATACTATTGGGATTTTATGGCGGCTTCGTCACATAGGCATCATCTATTAAGAATTCCGTTTTCAGCCTTTCTCCCTTCTCAAGAAGATGGCGAGAAAGAGAAATTCCAAGCATCTCATCATGGTGTGGTCTTTCTGGGGACCAGCCTCCACGCAGGAGCCCACCCTCAGTCGCCTCTTTAGAGCAAAGGATGCTCCTGGTGCTCTTACCACTTAGGAAATTACAAGGGTTTCAGGCGCCCTGTGCCAGGAACTAGGGGCAAAGACCAATGTATGTATTTTCTATTATCTCACTTATTCATTTTTTGGAGGAGCAGGGCTGTGACTGTCTTGTTCCCTTTCGACTCCCCCGCCCCCAATCTGGAACAGAGTAGATGCTCAGTAAGTATTTGTTGAACAAATACACAGATGAGTGTCTGAGGACAGCTCGCCTGGCCCTTGCTCTCCTGCCCATCCCCTTGCCCCTGTCGTGTTTTAACATTTCTGACTGACTGAGGGCTTCTTTTGTGCCAGGCACTGTGCTAAGCCTTCTACATAGCAACCCTCTGAGGGAGGTGCCCCTAGCTCCCACACTTCACAGATGTGGCAGCTGAGGCTCAGAGAGGTGAGGGAACAGGCCTCAGGTTACACAGCATGGAGCAGGGAAATGAGTCTGGTTGAAGTTGCTTTAACCCCGAGGCCTATGCTCTAAGTCCCCACCCAGCTATCCAGAGGCGGGTCCCCATCCTGGCAGAAGCAGAAGCTAGAGCATTCCAAGGGTCCCCATGCCCCACCTGGACAGTGGCCTGGCTTGGGGTAGGTCTGCCTCCAGACTCCAAGTTATATTCCACTGTCCTTCACTGCCTTCCAAATGAGTTCTACGTTCAGCCCAGGGTTTGTGAGTTCCACTTGTTTTCTGTAACCAGAGCTTCCCCAGTACTTGGCGCTGGGATCCAGAACTTGGTGTCAGCTCAGGTTCCTGAGTTCCTTGGATGTCGAGATGATGCCAAATGATTTCATTGGTGGAGAAAAGCCCAGCTGAGTGTCAATGAGCAGGTCCCCTCCCCATACTCAGGTAGGGAAGGGACACAGTGTATCAGCAGTGCCTCCTCTTCTCATTTCATCCTGGCAACAGGTGATGAAATGAGAGCTTGGAGAGGTTGGGCGATGAGCTCAGAGGGGTTGGGTGATTGGCCCAGTGTCACACAGCAAATGAGTGGCAGGGCAGAATTTGCACTCAACACTCAAGTTCTTCCTCCCAGATGTTTTTCCATTTCCATGCTAGAGACAAAACTGGACCCTGGGGACCCAGAGTGATGAAAACCCAGACTTTGCCCACAAAGCACTCCAAAAAAGACCAGATTGAGTGCAAACAGTGATCAAAGCAACACCCGCCAACATGAGACAATATGTATTTTTAGACAGAGAGTGAGTCAGTCCTTGATGATTCACAGGCCTGGCCGGGCTTGCAGGGCAGTCCCAGGCCACCAAGGGCAGGGCAGGAGGACAGCCACACTAGAGGACAGGAAGGAGTTGAGGGCCATCTCCATTGTTCCATCCAGGGTTGGATACTTACTGACTTGACTGAAAGATGGATTTTTGAATAAGTGCTTAAAAATAGATCACATAAACAGAACTAGAAAATGATGTTATAAACAGCTTCCCATCACTTTATAACCGTCTACACTGGGCTGAATACTGTGCTAGGTGCGGGGGAGACAGCAGAGAACAAAACTCACAAAGCTATAACCTGCAACTCCTAAAATAGATA
>NW_011888821.1:6802422-6805792 GCF_000151845.1 Pteropus vampyrus | reverse complement strand
ACCGTCTACACTGGGCTGAATACTGTGCTAGGTGCGGGGGAGACAGCAGAGAACAAAACTCACAAAGCTATAACCTGCAACTCCTAAAATAGATATAGGCATGGTTTCTCTGTCAAGGGCCAGATCGTAGTAAATATTTCAAGCTTTGTGGGCCATATAGTGTCTCTCACAATTACTTAGTTCTGCCGTTGTAGCAGAAAAGCAGCCATAGGCATTATGTAAATATGTGGCTATGTTCCAATAAAACTTTATTTATAAAAACAAGAAGTGGGCTGGATTTGTCCTGAGGGCATAGCTTGCTGACCCCTGTTCTCTAAGATGCTTTCATCCCCAACATGGCACCCCTCGTTTGCCCTTTACTATGTGACTAATAAATGACCCTCCTTAAACTGTCACTTCCCAGGCAGCTTGCTAATTCTGCCGATAAAAACTACTACAACATTCTACTTTCAGTAAGAAAGGTTCTTATTTGGCCTCACAAGCCCCCTACACATGGGGATTTACAGGTCATCATTGGACCTTGGCCTCCTGAGGCAGCAGCTTCCATATATCACTCTGCGTCCAGCCTAGTGTGTGTGGCTTGGGACATAGTAGGGGATGGAAGAGCATTTGCAGAACAGACACCCTGAGGGCCGTGTCCAGCCCTATCTATTTTTTTTTAGTTAGAAACTGGCAAAAACAAAGGGGGAGGGTCATAACAGACTAGGGCTCCCTCTGGTCTTCTCTGTCCCTCAAGGGCTCTTTGGCACCCCCAGTACCCTCGCATGCTGTATTCACACAACGAGAGTCCAGCAGGACAGAGGTGAGGGGCTCTGACCCGGAACCCCAGCCTGGTGCCTTGTGGGCCCACAGGGCTGATCCTCAGCTTCCTCATCTGTGAAAAGGAAGGGAATCAGGCCCACGCTTCTCCCTGAGCTTGCTCAGAGGTGCACACGAATCACCGTGCAGCTTGGCCTCTAAAATTTGCGGCGCACTGCCCCAAGGGTGCCTTCAGCCCTTCAGAGAGGTGGAATCAGTTCCAATTTTATAGACCAGATAACAGAGATTTGGAGCGTTGAGGGGCTGGCTTGAGGTCACAGCCAGCTAGTGCAAGATGGGGTTCAGATGGGGCCTCTCTGGGCCTCCCTCAACCCTAGGCTGCCTTCCGTGAGTCAGTGACATGGGACTGGCAACCCGTGAATCTGCCTTTGATGGCACCTGCTTCTGCAGGCAACAGCTTTTTCTGGTACAGCCTCCTGCCCCTCAGCCCCCATCCCCACTGTTCAGCTGTCAGGCCTTGCAGGTGTTTCTGGAGGAGACGGCAGCATGGTTGAGCAGTCAAGAGGATCCTCCCCCCACAAAGGTTCCAGATGCCTGCACTCTGGGGGAGGGGCTGCAGAATTGGCATCCATAGACCCACATTCAAATCTGTCTGAGGACAGCTCGCCTTGTGACCTTGGGAAGGGACTGAACTTTCAGAGCCTGTTTTCTCTCTGTAGGGTAGGGATGGTAGACACACGCACAGCTGGTCCTTGTTATTTCTGGTAGTTATATTTTATAAAGTTACTGCAAACACTGATTTAGCAAATCCTGAACCGTTGCTCTTAGGGGAAATACAGGATTGGGTTCCTGTGAGCCTCTGGTCACATTTTTTGTCAACTGATCAGTATACAATGTTATGTGTTTCTGTTTAAAGACATCTCGTTCACTTTAAGATACATCGTTAATTCATTAATGTTGCACTCACAGCCAGCAGCATTGAATGAAGTTTACCTAGCAGATATTTTCTCTGTAAGACACATCCCAGCCTTCTTGTGCTGAGGGACACTAGACAGCACTTCAGCAAAGACCACGAAGAGGATTCCTGTTTACAGTGTGAGAGCTGAAGGAAGAAGGCAGAGCATGTCTTTGTTCAGCCTCAGCTGGGAATGTGCACAGGGGGTGACTCAAATTTTTTGCCATTTTGTACATGTCTGTGAATGACCACAAAAGCACCACGAGTATGGGTTTGGGGGTTGTAAATAAATTCTAATGAGTAGGCAATTTTACAAATGCAGAATCCACTATTAAATAATGAGGACTGATTGTGTATATATATGTGTGTACATATATGTGCGTAAACATAGGAGATACATAGATATGGGATACATATAAATACATGTGGTATCTTTCCCTCTTGGGAAGAGACCTTAGTGGCCCTGCCACACTCAGTCATTGGTCAGAAGCAGCCTATGGAGTGCTCTTTCTGCATCTAAAAATCTATGACATTACTGAGAACTTGCTTTGTGCCTACCTGAGCCAAGCCCATCACAGGCCTTATCTTATTTAATCCTCAAATAGTCCCTTGAGGTTGGTGCTATTATTGTCACCATGTTACAGATAAGGCACAGAGAGGTTAAGTAAATTCCCTGTGGTCACACAGCCAGTAAGAAGGATGGAAACCTGGGCAACTGGACACCATGCACACAATACCCCTTACACGGGACGTGGCATCGAATGTCAGTAACCATATCTGCCATGTTTTGACCAGGAGTTGGACCCAGTCCTGTCTAGATGCAAAGTGTATGGGAGAGGACTACATTATTATTCCCAAGAAAAGCGGCACAATTTCAGTCTCATCCAGTATCCAGTCCACATGCAGATGTTCCCAGTTGTCCCATTATATAATAATATATTTTATAGCTGCCTTTTAAAGACCAGGGTCCTATCGCACATGGGTCATGTCTTATATTTGGTTACATCTTTTCAGTCTTTCTGTCTGTCTTCATCCTGCCTTCTTTTTCCCCCATAATATTGACCTTCAGAAGAATCTAGGTCTTTTCTTTCATAGATGATCTCAAATTCTGTATGTGTCTGTTTCCTCACGAGGTTGTTGAATGTTTCTCTGTCTCCTGTAGGTCCTATAGCCTGGAAGTTAGACCTAGAGGCTTAACTAGATTCTGATGCAACATTTTTTAGAAACACTACCCTCTGGGTAAGGTTACGTTACATCACATTAGGGAACTCACAGGTTATGGCATTCAGTGATGCTGAGCTTATTCATTTAAGTGTTGCCTTCCCAGTTTCTCCACTGTAAACTCTGTTGTCCCCTGTGCAGTAAGTAACCTGTGGGTAATGTCTTGGCCCGGGCTGGCGATCCTGCCCCCGAATGGCCTTTCTTTTAGTACTTTGACAGCCAGTAGTGATCCTTGCCTGAAATCAGTTATTGCAGTGACATTTGCGAAACTGTGATTTCGCTATCATTCTTTCTACATTTTTTTGGCTGGTATTCCCCCACTTTTATTTTTTAAGTACAGTCAATTCTCATTACTTGTAGTTATGTTCTGTCGAGTCTCCGCAAACACTGAATCATTTACTCCTAGAAGAAATACAGGGTTAGGTTCCTGTGAGC
>NW_011888821.1:6799725-6802372 GCF_000151845.1 Pteropus vampyrus | reverse complement strand
ATTGACCTTCAGAAGAATCTAGGTCTTTTCTTTCATAGATGATCTCAAATTCTGTATGTGTCTGTTTCCTCACGAGGTTGTTGAATGTTTCTCTGTCTCCTGTAGGTCCTATAGCCTGGAAGTTAGACCTAGAGGCTTAACTAGATTCTGATGCAACATTTTTTAGAAACACTACCCTCTGGGTAAGGTTACGTTACATCACATTAGGGAACTCACAGGTTATGGCGTTCAGTGATGCTGAGCTTATTCATTTAAGTGTTGCCTTCCCAGTTTCTCCACTGTAAACTCTATTGTCCCCTGTGCAGGAAGTAACCTGTGGGTAATGTCTTGGCCCGGGCTGGCGATCCTGCCCCCGAATGGCCTTTCTTCCAGTGCTTTGACAGCCAGTAGTGATCCTTGCCTGAAATCAGTTATTGCAGTGACATTTGCGAAACTGTGATTTCGCTATCATTCTTTCTACATTTTTTTGGCTGGTATTCCCCCACTTTCATTTTTTAAGTACAGTCAATTCTCATTACTTGTAGTTATGTTCTGTCGAGTCTCCGCAAACACTGAATCATTTACTCCTAGAAGAAATACAGGGTTAGGTTCCTGTGAGCCTCTGGTCACAACATTGTCATCAACTAATCAATTCATAATCTTGTTTTATGTGTGTTTCTATTTAAAGACATTTAAAGACATTTAAATAGAAACTTTAAAAAAGCATTTAAATAATGCTTTTGAGTCATTAACATTGAACTCATGGCCAACACCACTATAACTCGTGTCTGAATAAAGCTTTTCTAACACATTCTCCACAAGGCACATCACAGCCTTCTCGTCCTAGGAACACAACACAGCACTTCGGCACTATGCCTGAGGACCATTTACAAAAAACGCAAAAATCACGGCAGTAAATAGACCACAAAAAGGATTTTTGCTTTCGGCTCTGAGTATAAGCTAAACCAAGAAGGCAGAAAGCATTGTTCAACCACAGCTGGGAACCTGTGTGTCAGGTGACTGACTGACTGAGATTTTTTTTGACCACTCTGTGCATTTTCGAAAATGACTGAAAGTATTGATTTTAGCAAATAGGCAAATTTGCAAATACCTAATCAGTGAATAATGAGGATCAATGATATTAGTATGAACACAGGGGTTTTTATTTATTGAATATATTACAGTTCATTAGAGTCACTATTCTTTTAGATGTTCAAAATTCCCAGTTTATCCAAGGGGAGTCCCTTCATGCTGGCTTCTGTATCCTTTTGATGTGATTCTTTTTGTGTTTGATAGCTTTCTCACTTCTGGATACAAGATATCCTAAGCTCACCTGGAATTAACCATTTCTCCCAAGAGAAATTTCTCAGTTAAGAGGCAATGGCATTGAGTAACCAAGACCTGAGTAACAGGTGTGGTCACTGCTATGGGGTGTCACTAGTTCTTGGCCAGTACAGTGGACACAGATAGGACGTGCATTTATAAAAATTATGTATGCATATTGATAAATCTATACATGTATATATCTTGATATTTCCAGTTCAGATTTCACGTATCAAGAGTGTTTTCCTATCTTTTTTTATTGTGGTAAGATTATATTTATACACACACACATACACACATACATATATATTCACACACGCATATATAAAACCATAAAATTTACCATCTTAACCATTTTTAAACATGCAATTCTGTAGCATTGTTTTACAACCATCTCAAACTGAAACTCTGTACCCATTAAACAATCACTTCTCATGACCGTCTCTGCCAAGCCCCTTGTAACCACCATTCTACATTCTATGAATTTGACTATTCTATGTACCTTGTGTAAATGAGATCATATCATCTTTGTCCTTTCGTAACTGGTTTCTTACAATTAGCATAATGTAGAGATTCATCCAGGTGTAGCATATGTCAGAATTTTCTTTTAAAAAAAGAATAATATTCCATTGCATGTTCATACCATGTTAGGTTTATCCATTCATCTGTCAGAGATGGGTTGTTTCCACCTTTGGGGGTTGGGAGTAATGCCGCTGTGAATGAACATGGGTGTTCAAGTATCTGTTCATCTTTACTTTAGTGTTATACTTGAACTTCTTCTCTCTCACATTGAAGATCCAGGTTCCAAATAACATTAGTATTTACTCTTGGCTTTATCCTACAAAATACATGAAATAGTTCCAAAATTATAATGGCGATGGCTTCTAAGAATAAACCTACAGGGAATATGAGACTCGTGGTCACCAGGGAATGGGGGAAGAGGGGAGTGGGGAGTGACTGCTTAATGATTATGGGGTTTTATTTTGGGGTAATGAAACAATTTTAGAACTAGATGGTAGAGATGCCTGTACAGTGTGTATATGTGTGTGTGTGTGTGTGTGTGTGTGCACAGCATTGTAAGTTCACTGCCCATAGTTGGATTTCTTTCTGTTACCACATATTTTACCCTCCCCACCCCCAAAAATGGTTTATTTTATGTTTTGTAAATTCACCTCAGTGAAAAATTCTACTGGGTGCTATTTAAGATTTCTTTTCGTCCTTAGAATGTATCACTCCGAGGAGATGCAGTCGTATCACTGTACTCAAAAGTTATGAGAAATACTTTTCTCAGTGTGGTTATGTTATCAATTTGATATACCATTAGGTTCACTTGTTCTTGTTTTGT
>NW_011888821.1:6792078-6799675 GCF_000151845.1 Pteropus vampyrus | reverse complement strand
CCTGGAATTAACCATTTCTCCCAAGAGAAATTTCTCAGTTAAGAGGCAATGGCATTGAGTAACCAAGACCTGAGTAACAGGTGTGGTCACTGCTATGGGGTGTCACTAGTTCTTGGCCAGTACAGTGGACACAGATAGGACGTGCATTTATAAAAATTATGTATGCATATTGATAAATCTATACATGTATATATCTTGATATTTCCAGTTCAGATTTCACGTATCAAGAGTGTTTTCCTATCTTTTTTTATTGTGGTAAGATTATATTTATACACACACACATACACACATACATATATATTCACACACGCATATATAAAACCATAAAATTTACCATCTTAACCATTTTTAAACATGCAATTCTGTAGCATTGTTTTACAACCATCTCAAACTGAAACTCTGTACCCATTAAACAATCACTTCTCATGACCGTCTCTGCCAAGCCCCTTGTAACCACCATTCTACATTCTATGAATTTGACTATTCTATGTACCTTGTGTAAATGAGATCATATCATCTTTGTCCTTTCGTAACTGGTTTCTTACAATTAGCATAATGTAGAGATTCATCCAGGTGTAGCATATGTCAGAATTTTCTTTTAAAAAAAGAATAATATTCCATTGCATGTTCATACCATGTTAGGTTTATCCATTCATCTGTCAGAGATGGGTTGTTTCCACCTTTGGGGGTTGGGAGTAATGCCGCTGTGAATGAACATGGGTGTTCAAGTATCTGTTCATCTTTACTTTAGTGTTATACTTGAACTTCTTCTCTCTCACATTGAAGATCCAGGTTCCAAATAACATTAGTATTTACTCTTGGCTTTATCCTACAAAATACATGAAATAGTTCCAAAATTATAATGGCGATGGCTTCTAAGAATAAACCTACAGGGAATATGAGACTCGTGGTCACCAGGGAATGGGGGAAGAGGGGAGTGGGGAGTGACTGCTTAATGATTATGGGGTTTTATTTTGGGGTAATGAAACAATTTTAGAACTAGATGGTAGAGATGCCTGTACAGTGTGTATATGTGTGTGTGTGTGTGTGTGTGTGTGCACAGCATTGTAAGTTCACTGCCCATAGTTGGATTTCTTTCTGTTACCACATATTTTACCCTCCCCACCCCCAAAAATGGTTTATTTTATGTTTTGTAAATTCACCTCAGTGAAAAATTCTACTGGGTGCTATTTAAGATTTCTTTTCGTCCTTAGAATGTATCACTCCGAGGAGATGCAGTCGTATCACTGTACTCAAAAGTTATGAGAAATACTTTTCTCAGTGTGGTTATGTTATCAATTTGATATACCATTAGGTTCACTTGTTCTTGTTTTGTGTTCACTCCTGGGGTTGACTTTCTTTTCTCCTTTCATTTCTTGAATATAAAACAATATATGAACAAAATAAAATTTAGAAGATCACTTGCATCCCTTTCCCTTCTATCCCAATCTCAACCAGTTCCTTTTGAATGACTATTTTCATTAGTTTCTGTTCATTTTCCTGTTTTCTTTTTGCAATAATAAACATAGGTAGACATAGATATTCCTATTTCTTGTCTAAGACAAAAAGTAATGTATGTACTATATATACTGTTCAATAATTTTTCAGTTAAAATTATGAGAAATAATATTTTATCAAATGTCGTAAACATTTTTTTCAGACTTTGTCCTTTGCCTTTCTGTACATGGCCTTTTTAAAAAATGCAGGAGTGTAAAATTTGTGCGTGGCCCATTTTATTCATTTCCTTGAATGGCTTCGTGCCCTGGCGTGTCCATTTTCTTTAAGCTTTTAAGACGTGTCTCCTTATGTTTAAGTATTTATTTGACCCTTGGCAATTGTTTCTGGGTAAAGAGGGAATCTCACTTTGTTCATTTTCCAAACTAGTCACCATTGGAGACAGCCCATCCTTTGCTGGCTGTTTCAGGAGGCCACCTTTACTTCAGACTAAATTCTTCTAAGAACTTGGGTTTCTTTCTGGACTCTGTTGCAGTCCATCAATCTGTAGACTCATATTGTTCAGTTCCTGCTCACTCTGTCATATAATCTGTAAATCCCTCCCTGGACTATAGAATCAGGCTGCTCTACCCATTTAATGAGGGTCTGATTCAAATGAAATCATGTGACCCAGCCATTTGGATAGCGTGCTCACCCAGCTCCTGTCCAGGCACCATTTTCTAGGCCGAAGAAACAAAGTTGAAAAGTCAGTTACCCAAGGCTGACCCAGGGATGACTGCTACAGGGTTGGGGCTGAGTTTTGAAAGTCTACTAGAATTTTCTGGGTGGAGAAGGGGAAAAGGCAGTTGGGAATAGCATGCAGCAAAACAAGGAGGCATCCAAAGATATGGGTCAAGTCCCTAAGACTGAGACAGGTGTGGGGGTGAGGGGGTTTCCCCAGTGCTAGGTGCTAGGGAGCCACTGAAGGTTTTAGAGCAGCGGAGTGGCCTGGTGGATCTGGTTTAGTGAGATGGATCCAGGACTGGAGCAGCTGCTTAGAGGGTCAGCGAAGGCCTATCTGAGAGGTGTCCCCTACACCCACACCATTTCTTCAGAGTCCTTCTGGGATCTTAGATTCAGAGCCAAGGACAACTCTGGTATGTCCGGGGGCCTCTCCCTCCCCTCCTGCTCCTCTGCTGCCTCTGGGATGCGTTAGACAGTATCTCTACCCTGTGGCCTAAAGTCGTCTCCCCGCATCCTCCACCCCAGGGCCTCTGTGTACCTCCAGAAAGATCTAAGCCCAGTTGAAATGATGCACCTTCTGGTGGGGGGAGGGGGAAGCTTTGCCTTCAAGCTCATACCTGCTTCTCACTCCTTGGCCAAAGCCTTGACTGTCATGGGATGGGTTCAGGGGGGTCACCCAGTGGAGTGGGGCGTAACTCCAGGCCCTGGAGCTGCTGGGGGAGCCTGTGGGAGGAGCCTTCCAACCCCAGAGCACCTCTCCTGTGAATCCTTCTAAAGGCCTGGAGGTTCAGTGAGTGGGGCTGGGAATTGAGCCTGGGCACCCACCTAGGACCCTTGAGGAGCATAAGTGCAGGACAAGACTGGCCTCAGGCCTCTGAGCTGGTGGGCTCCCAGGTCCCAGAATCATCTATTGTGAGACCACAGTGGGTCCGGAACGGGGCAGAGAGGGCTGCCGGGCTCTGCCTAGATTTGGGGCCCCTGTGACTCATGGTCTCACCACTGGCTTGTCAACATGCCAGCTCAGCAGAAAAGTCCCTTCCCCCCAGCAGCCCGTGGTGGGCGGCCTTGCTGATGGGGAGGCTGAGTCAGCGTTTCCCTTCACCCAGCCTGGGAGCAGGGCATCCTCCCGCCTCGGGGTCTGGGCTCACACAAACCCAGTTGCACTTGGGGCTGTGCCCTGCCTGCTCTGTGACCTCGCTTGGCCAGGCAAGTTCCTTCACCCCATCGAGTCTCTTTCATCCTCTGTAAAATGAGGGGATTATTGGCCCATGCCCGGGACATAGCCTACCTTCTGTCACAGTCACTGGGAATGTCCTGCTCCTTCACATTGGTAGAGACAAAGGACCCTGGGCTGCTTGAAGGGTCGGGGTGGGGGCTAGCAGGTCTACAGAGAACTTGCCAGTCAATTAACCAAGAGACGCCTCACTCCTGTCTCCCCGGCACCCCATGCCTAGGGTAAGCACATCTTATACTTCACCAACAGGCAACAGGAAATCTGAGGTGGGGACTGGGAGCCCTGAGTGACCCTGGTCACATTTCTTCCTCTCCTGGCCTCAGTTTGGCCATCTCTAGGGACAGAGTTAGACTCAGCGGCCCTGAAGGTACTTCAGTGTCCAAACTCCAGGATTTTTTTTTCTTTAAACAGTTCTATTCAGATGTAATTCATATACCATGTATTTTAGCCATTTAATGCAGTGGTCCCCAACCTTTCTGGCACCAGGAACCAGTGCTCCTATGAGCATCTAATGCCTGATGATCTGAGGTGGAGCTGAGGCGGTGATGCCAGCGCTGGGAAGGGCTGCAAATACAGATGAAGCTTCGTTCAGTTGCCCACTGCTCACCTCCTGTGTGGCCTGGTTTCTAACAGGCTGTGGACTGGTACTGGTCCATGGCCCAGAGATTGGGGACCCCTGATTTAACGTACAATTCAGTGGCTTTTAATATATTCGTAAATGTATACAATCACCGCTACAATCAATTTTAGAACATTTCAACATCTCAAAAAGAAACCTAATACTCGTTAGCTATCACCCTCCTATCTCTTCTCTCCCTCCCTATAGCCCTAGACAACCAGTAATCTACTTTTAGGCTCATACATTTCCCTATTTGCATTGTCATCAATGAAATCATGGGATAAGTGACATTGTATGTCTGGCTTCTTTCATTTAGTATAATGTTTTCAAGCTTCATCCATGTCATAGCATGTGTTGGCACTTCATCCTTCTTTATGACTGAATAATATTCCATTACATGGATATACCACATTTTGTTTATCTGTTGATCTGTTGATGGACATTGGGGTTATTTCTGCTTTTAAGCTTTATGCATAATTCTGTAGTGAACATTTGTGTACACGTTTTGTGTAGATGTATGTTTTCATTTCTCTTGGGTATGTACCTAGGCATGGAATTGCTGAATCACATGGCTACTGTCTGCTTCATTTTTTGATGAACTGTCAAACTGTTTTCCAGAGTAGCTGCTCTATTTTACATGAAGGTTCCAGTTCCCACAGCCTCCCCAACATTCGTATTGTTTGTCTTTCTGATTCAAGCCATCTGAGTGGGTTGTGAAGGGGCTTCTCATTGTAGCTTTGATTTGCATTTTCCTAGTGGCAGATGATGCTGAGTTTGTGTGTGTGTGTGTGTGTGTGTGTGCGCGTGTGCGCGTGTGCGCGTGCGTGTGCGCGTGTGTCTGCGCGCGCTTTTTGGCCACTTGTATATCTTTTCTTGAGAAACATCTATCCAGTTATTCTGCTCATTTTTCACTGGATTATTTTCTTATTCAGTTGTAAGAGCTCTTTATAGATTCTAGATACAAGTCCCAGAGGGACATGCATGTCTCTTGTGTCAGTGCCGGCCCAAGGGGGAGGATGATGAGACCCCACAGTGGACCTCTGCCTGGACCGCTGAGCCAGCTCTTTCTGGCTGGTTGAGTCCCATGCTGGCTCTGCTGGAGAGGGTTGGGAGGAAAACCTCTGGGCTCCTGGGTGCCTCTAGGCTCCAGCTGACGTGGGGTTACAGTCAGAGTGGAGGGGGATGGGCCTGTCCTCTGACACCCGCCTGGGAGGGGGAGATCCTCGCCTCTGGCCCCTGGCCTTGTCCACCTTAGAGCCTCCAAGCCTGGCCTTGACCCTTGCTGTCACCGAACAGCCTCAATGTGGCCTTTGGGGTTCATGCCCCACTAGGGAACCACAGGCAGGGAGCCATCAGCATCCTTTCATCCATCTTCCTCCTACCCCTCCCCCCTCCCCCGCCCCCAGGCATTTAGTGCTGCTGCTTTAAAGTTCTCAGGGTGGCCCGGAGGCAACCAGAACCTGTTTTGTTTACCCAGCTCAGACTCAGGGAGGAGGGGATGTGTCTGTCCCCTGAGCACTGTGGGCCACCCTTCCCGCTCTGGACCTGGGTCCTGTGAACATACGGCTTTTTGCTGGAGAAAGCCCCCCAACTAAAGGTCCTCTCCAGGGCTTGAGCAGAAGGCCTAGCTTTGCTTCGGTACCTGATATATAGGTTGGCTGAGAGCGGCAATGAGAAGGTCCCTGAGCAAAAGACACGGTCCTTTCCCAAAGTGACGGAGTCAGAAGCCCCAGGTTCACATCCCCTCTACGCCCCTGGTGGGTGACACTGTTCACACCCTGCACCTCAGTTTCCTCCTCTGCAAAATGGGACATGATCTCACTGCCAGCGCTGACTGCAGTTGAGAGAATTAGGGAGTCCGGCTGGCTGAGAGCTCACTGAGAAGGCAGTTCTGGGTGTTCTTCGTCCTTGAGACCCACCTGAGCATCACCTCCATCACCTCCTCCAGGTGGGGCAAGAGATTTCTGGATATCTGCAGCCCCATGTGTGGCCCGGGTCCCAGCACTGGTCTGTCTGTCTCCCCTGGCTGATCCTTGGATCCTTGACACGGGTGTACCACATCCACCCCATGAGTGTCCATGAGTGTCCCCAGCTGCTCATCAGGCCTGGCCTAGAGTGGAAGAGCCAGCAATTCTTCTTCCCATGGTGGCTCCGGGTTCAAGGATTCAGAAGGATGAGCACAGGGTCTCAGATGTGTGGGCTTCACCTTTATCCTAGGTAGCTGGGGTTGACACCAGGCTGGGCTCAGGGCCAGCAGGGGAGGCCTGGCGCGTCAGCTCTTTGCTCAGCCGTCCCCGTTGGTGAGTCGGTATGGTGCACGTGTGTTAGATTTTCTTAGAACAAGGCCAGCCAGGGCTGCTTGCTCAGGCTTCCTGTGCCTCTGTGGCCCGGGCCTCTCACCATCCCAGCTTGTCACTGACGAGGATTTCTCACCCAACCCAGGGTAGCCCGCACCCCCTCCTTGCCAGACGGGACTAACGGTGGGGTTGCACGCCGCCCCCCCTCCCAACATGGGGCTTGCTGTCAAGACTCTTCCATTCCTAAAAGGAAGAGAATCTAGTGGGAAGGACAGAGTGTGTGCATTCTAGGCCTGGCTGGAATGGTGCTGTTCACACTCATCAACTAAGAGTACAAACACCTACCACTTTTGTCTAGGAATGGGGAGGGCATTGCTAGGCATTGTTGTACCTTATTGAGGGCCCAAGATGAGCCTGCAGCCCTCCTGGGGGCTATCAGGAAGCAAAATCCCCTTTGGGAGGGTTATTCCTGCTTGCGGTGGTAGCCTAGACTAGGAAAATGACCAGCCCATGGTCACACTGAGACTTAGCCACAAGGGTGAGGCTCAGCTGCGGGGCTCCTGGCTTCTCATCCAGGTGGGACCACCCTTCCCACTTCTACTCAACAGCCCATGCCAGCCGGACTTGGTTCCAAGGTCTCTTCCTCGGGAGGATGTGGGATCGCTCAGCATTATGACCCCACATCTCATGCCTGCTGCCCTCAGGGTCAAAGGAATGTACTGGAAACCCCCCTTTTTGAAAGCCTGGGAATGGGGCCTCTCAGGTCTGGGAGTTGAGGGAGTGACCGAGACCCTGTTCTCTGAAGCTAGACAGAATGTGGCTCTTGTAGTGGTGAAATGTGTGATGGTTTTAGGTGGTACATGGGTGAGCCATGTTTTAGTTTTACAGTTATTTATTTATCATAAAGCCATGGGGGACGAGGAATATAAGTAGCCCCTTGGACTATAACTTCACCACATAGCGATAGAATATTTTAATTTCAAATGAATAATACGTTTTTTTTTTGGAGCGGCCCTATTATGAAGGGTATTAGGTAGATGGTAGTGGATTTAATATACATGGGTACAGCAGAAGTCAAGAGGCTGGGGAGCCTGTGATGAAGTTTGGCAAATGGGGCCTTGGTGGAAGCAGCTGGAAGCCACGGCCCACAGTCTCCTCCACCCTGCATTTCCCTCTGTGGCTGCAGCCACGCTCTGCTGATGGGGTTGGAAAGAGTGACTCCCAGCTGGCCTGCCTCAGAGGTCAGGGTGACCGTGAGCAGGGCCCAGT
>NW_011888821.1:6776756-6792028 GCF_000151845.1 Pteropus vampyrus | reverse complement strand
GCCCTATTATGAAGGGTATTAGGTAGATGGTAGTGGATTTAATATACATGGGTACAGCAGAAGTCAAGAGGCTGGGGAGCCTGTGATGAAGTTTGGCAAATGGGGCCTTGGTGGAAGTAGCTGGAAGCCACGGCCCACAGTCTCCTCCACCCTGCATTTCCCTCTGTGGCTGCAGCCACGCTCTGCTGATGGGGTTGGAAAGAGTGACTCCCAGCTGGCCTGCCTCAGAGGTCAGGGTGACCGTGAGCAGGGCCCTGTGCCCACCACTCAGCCACACCCATCCAGCCTGGCCAGCAGCTCCTGTGGCTCTCGTGTGGGTCAGGGCCCTGGGGCTCCCCAACCCTGGGTCGGGTCTCCATGGAGCAGACTCCCTCTGCTGACACCTGGGGAACCCCTCACAGCTGCATCAACTCCGCTCTGGTCCCCGCACTGCTCTCGTGGGTCTTGGCCTGTCCTCTTGGCAGGACTCCAGGGGGTGAGGAAGTGCAAGCCATTCCCCATTTTACAGACGGCCCCTGGCCACCTGGTGCATCGGAAGTAGCTTAAAGGTTGGACTGCCAAGGTCTGGGGTCACAGCCCTACCACCTCTTTGCCAGGTTTCTTAGAGGCCTTGTGCAGATCAGATAAGATAACATAGAAAGACACTCTAGCAGGGCCTGACATACAGTAAATGCCAGATAAGGGTATATTTTTGGTGTTTCTATGTTGGTGTTCTGGTCAAGTCCAGCCTCTAGACACCCAGCACACTGGTCTTCCTTCCTCTTTTCTTCGTACCCATTTCGGGAGCATCTGTAGACAACGGGCATCAGGCTCTGGATGTGTGCAGAGACCCGGAGGCAGGATGGCATTTCCACCCACCCTCAGCCCCTTTCTTGCTCTGCCTGTGCCAAGCCCAGCGATGGAATATGGTGTCTAGGAGATGGAGAAATGGGAGAGAAACCCCTGGGGTCAAGCACTATCTTAAAAGAGGGTCAGCTTGGCCAGAAAGATGGGATCACCCTTATCAGTGCTTCACTCTGAGGGTCAGAGGTGCCTCTTTCTAGAGGATGGGTCCCCCCAGCTTGGAGGGAGGAGGGGACTCCCTGGGGCCCATCCTGTGGGTTTGGTGTGGGCCAAGGGCGGCTCTCTGGGACAGGTGAAAACCTGGCATGCTGTCCCCTCAGTGCTGTGCAGTGTGCTGTCCTTCCATCATGGGAGTGTCTTCTTGATAACAAACATGCCCTCGACTCCTGCCAACTGTCAGGAGCATGGCCAAGGGTGCAGACGTATGCACTGCTGAATGGGGTACACTTTTAGAGAGAGAATTGACACTGGGTACATAGGGACTCGTTCTCCTAGGGGAAAGCGGGTAGAAAGGGGTCAGGGAAAGTTTTAGTGGGGAATGCCTGCAAAGGAGTTGGTCTTGGGACAAAGCAGAGAAGATGTTCCAGACAGAGGGAGAAGCCTGTGCAAAGGCCGTGGGGTAGGAAGGAGCCTGTGATGTCAGCCCAATCTGGCAGGTGAAAGCCCATCAAGCTGTTGTAGCTTTACAGGTGGGGTAAGGTTGGGGTTACAGGTGGAGTAAGGTTGGGGTTAACTCAGAGACGGGCACCATGTATCTCCTTGCTCCCAGCCCAAGTCACAAGATTGCTGGTGTCTGCAGAAAATATCTCAGTCTCTTTGTCTCTAAGAAACATCATCATCTGGGCTCTAAAGAAGAAAAGACTGAGTCTCTTTTACTGCTTCATGCTTTTGGAGACCAGCCAGAAGGGTAGCTTGTCCCTTGGTCTGGGGAAAAGTTCATGTCCCCTAGAGGCTGGCTGTCCACTTGCCAGACCCAGCTGGTCCACTGCCTGTGCGGGTGGATTATAATATTGCCACAGCCAGGCCAGCCTCTGGGGCTACCCTTGCCGGGCCTTGCCGGAAGCTGCTCCCTGGGCTAGGGCTGTAGAGTGAGGGCTCAGGCTTCCAGCTGGTTCTTTTCTCCTCCTCTTCTCCTCTGCTATGCAGATCAGGGGGCTGGGTCCTGAGCCTTTGCTGCTACCGAAGCTGAGGAATGGGGTCCTGGCTCTGCCCTCTGAAGCTGCCTGACTTTGAGTGTGAGATTTTTAGCCTAGTGAGCCTCAGGTCCCTCAGATGAAAAACGAGGGTAATGCTGCCTGCCGCCCGAGTCTGTTACAAGTGTTAAATGAGGAAGTGTCTGCCAGGCCCACAGAGCTGGACTGGGGACCCAGGCAGCTGGCTCTGGGGTAGATACTTCAGCCTCCGCAGAGGGAATGCCCTGGGAACTGGGAGCACAGTGTAGAGCCGTTGAGATGCCTCCTGGCCAGGCCTGGTGCCGGGCACAGTGCACCCAGAGAAAAACACCGCAGGCAAGTCCCCGCCCAGTACAGGGGCACCGAGGAGGCACATATTTCAGATGCGTTATTGTCTTACCTCTAAGACGTATTTTTTTCTCAAGTGTGAATAATTTCCAAAATCTGAATGTCTTTCAAATAGCAAACCTATTTAATGGGCATTGGCATAACATGCATTTGTTGGCGTCCACTGATGGCCAGGTGCTCGTGGGGCCCAGGCGATATGGGGGGGCGGTGCGGGTAGATGAAGCCCCTGGTCCTGTGGAGCTCACATCCGTTGGGGCAGATGGAGAGAAAGGATACATTAACAAGATGGTGTCAGGGAGCCACAAGGTCGAGAAGTAAACAATAATGCAAAGGGATGCACAGTAACTGGGGAGAGGCCTTGGGGTGAGCTGCCCTGGAGTGTTTGGAGGGAAGGCTTCTCCGAAGAGGTGCTTTTGGAACTGAGCCCTGAAAGGGAGAATTCATACAGGATCTAAAGGGGTTAATTTTACTGGGTGGTGGGGTAGGGAAGAAATGTCCGAAAAGGATTTGGTCTTGGGACAAAGTGGAAGCAGACACCTCTAGCTGAGGGAATGGCTTGGGCAAAGGCCCTGAGGGGTGAAATGTGATGTCGGCCTGATTGGGTGGCTTGAGGCCAGTGAAGGTGTCACTTTATAAAGGAATAAGGTTGGGGACTGCTGAGAGATGTGTGCTTCCTCCTACACACCCCCTCATCAAGCTCTGGTAAGACCTGGGACAGCCTTTCAAGCAGAGGGAATGGTACAAGCAAAAGTCTCGAGCCTGACACATCCAGGAGCTGACACACCAGGAGGTGGGTGGGGCTGTTGCAGAATGAAATGAGGGAGGGGATGCAATTCAGAGAGGTTGCCAGGGGCCCACATCACACCAGACCTGTAGGCCTTGGAGATGATTTGGGATTTCAGCGCGCGCGCACGCGCGCGCGCGCGCGTGTGTGTGTGTGTGTGTGTGTGTGTGTGTGTGTGTGTGTGTGTGATTATACATGCACACGTGTGCACACACACAGTCTCCCTAGAAGCTGTTATCAGATCAACAGTGGCTTAGTATGGAGGAAGGGAGATAATTCAGTCCCATGTGCTACATGCTTTCAGTAGAGGCCTTCTGCGTGCCCCAGGGAACTAACTGAGTCCCCTCACTCCAGGAGCTCATGGTACTTTTGCGTGAGGCTAGGCTCCCAAGGTGAGGGGTGGCAGAGGAAGCTAGAAAACACTGGCTGTGTCCAGGATGCTGCTGCTACTTCAGGATTCCTTGAGGGTAGGAGAAAGGGGAGAGGGACCTGGGGAGGTGGCCAGAGGCCAGGCCACCAGAGGTCCACTTCATCTGAGGCTGAAAGGCAGAGCCAGCTACAGACAGACTTTGTGTGGCTTCCACAGCACATATATTTCTATTTTTTGGCAGGGAGCTGGGGAGGGGATTGAGATGACAGCGTTTAGAAATGAGGATGAAAAAATAATCCAGATTTCTGACTTGCTTGAACAATGGAAGACTCTGGCAGGTCTGGACCCACGTTCCCACATGACAAGCACTGATTGGAGCAGAGTGACAGCTGCCGTGAGCTCCTGTGGTCCAGTCTCCACCACTCCCTATTGTCTCTCCAGCCTCCATCACCCCTTGGTCCCTAATCCTGCTCCTGAGTACGTGTCAATTTATGGTTCCTGTTGGGGGCAACACGCTAGGGTGGACCATTGAGGCTACATTCAGGGCTTGGAAGGGACAGGTGTGCCAGGAGCCCTGAGCACGTGGTCGCCCCACCCCCAGGTGCCAGCAAGTCTTGACCACAGGCAGTGGGTGGGGATGGAGGGGTGGCGCATGCCAGCCTCTGGCCCAGGCTGGTCTTGATGGGTTTCTCGCGATGACACTCCGAGGGTTCGTCTCCTTTTCCCAAGCTGTCTCTGTCCCCTGCCTCATCATGCCATTCGGCTGACCTTTCATCCCACACAAGGAGCCTCTTCTTGTGTGGATCACACTCGCCATTAACTAGGCCGACCGGAAGGTTGTCATCAGCAGTAATCGAAGGTTTTCCATCCGACGATGGGCTTCCCTGACGAGGGAGCCTTCATTCCTGAACGCGCGGGTGACACGGAGGCCTCCGTATGGTCCCCGGGGCTTTGCTCTTCTTGTGTTTGCCCCACACCTGCACGCACCCCGCTTCCCTTAGTCATGAACCACTGATCGAGGTTCTTGGTGACTCAGCACCCTGCACTGCCAGCGTCTGTAGTAACGAAAGCTCCTGGGGGCTTTGTGCAAGGAGGCCATGGGGCCCAGGCTGTGGATTCCAGTCTGGTCTGCCCAGCACCTCTGGAGGGAGCTGAGCAGAGCTGAGCACCACGCACGGGTCTCACCCTGAGCCCAGAGTTCCTGTCCCCACAGGCCTCAGGGCTGGAGAAGTCACTTCTAGTTCCTTCTAGATGCTCATCTCCCTCCTTCAAGGCCCTTTTGTTCTTGTGGGGTGTGGCCTTTCCTTGGTGAGGAGGAAGCACTGCAGGAAGGAAAGACCATCATGGATGGCTGTGGAATGTCGCCTGCACTGGTCAAGCTTCAAAGCCACCTGGGTGGTAGGCCTGGCTCGCCCAGAGTACAGAGGGGGAAACTGAGGCTCAGTCATGCAGTGAAGTGTGAGGGGGCACCGCTTCCAAGCTCAGCAGCCAGGAGTCCCCTCCACTGCGAATCCTTTTGCTCCTCTGTGACATGTGACATTGAGAGGGCTGGGCATTGCAGCAAGCTGGGCTGGGGAATGGCGCCCCTGCTCCCTCTACCCCAGCTTTCAAAACTGACCGGTCCTGTCTGATGGGAACGCTAGTCTTTGGCCCGGGCTGGTGTTTGCGTCCTGGGCTAGCCAGCCCTTCGAGTCCCCAAACTTCCTAGCCAGGGCCAAGTAATTGGCAAGTCCTTAAGTGGGACCAGAGAGTCATCTTCTATCTGGTATTTCCCTCCCAACAAGCGCTTCAGCTATGAACGTGTTTTATAGCTTAAAATCATCATCATCCTAACTTTTACTGAGGACCTTAAACTCATTGCTTTACCTGCAGGTTTGCATCCCAGCTCTTCTACCTAATGCCTCTGTGACCTTGGGCAAGTTTCTCACCTTCTTTATGCCTTAGTTTCTCTTCTGGCAAATGGATGTGGTAACAGTGCTATATATTGAAGGATTTAATAGGCACTGAGTCTGCACAAGGCTGTGGCCACCTCACTTGACCTTCCTAGCAACCCTGTGAGATACATGTTGTCATTGGATCCATTTTCTAGGTGGGGAAACAGGTTCAGAGCAAGACGTGACTTTTCCCAAGGTCAAGCCATCACTGAAAAATCTCTTGAAGTAATTTTGCCATTGGGGGGATCAGGCGAGGTAGACTGGCACTAACCATCTCCCTAAGGAATACTGAGGGGCTACCTCTCTACCCAACAATGACATGACCCCACCCACCGAGCCCTACCTTGCCTAGGAGCCAGCTCCTCCCCAGCTTCCAGACCCAGGGGCCACCTGGGGAAACTGCTGTATGTCCCACCTCTTCTGGGGCATCTTCCCCTCCCAACACCTTCTCCCACTGGGAGCTATCTCAGTCACCTATCTCCCCCATCCAATTTCCAGAGAGTTCTCTCTGAGAGTTCAGACAGCCCTGAACCCCTTTCAGCCCCACCCTGCAGATGGCTTGACGAACGTGTGACCTGGCATGGCTGGATTCCACATTGGTGGTTAAGCATTATCTGTTTTCTTTAGTGCACATATATACACGTCCAGCTGTTTGGGAGAATTCCTGGGCCGATAGTGAGCCATGAGTCAGCGCTCTGGGTGTCTGAGAGCCCGTGAATCCACCCATGCATATCAGCATTTCTGGTTTAACATCTTCATTATGGAAAATTTCAGAAACACATAGAAGTCGAGAGGACCAGACAGTGATTCCAGCCTTGATGTCGTCATCCGCAAACGTTTCACAATCTTTTTTTTTTTTTTTTATCACTTCCTGTGAGCTCCCTCTCCTGCTTTTTTCCCCATTTGGCCGGAGGGTTCGAAAGCCAATTGCGGACATCATACCATACATGTCATTTTAAAAACTTAATTTTGAAGGTACAAAAGGTAGAAACTTCTAGTTGTAAAATAAATCTCACCCTGAGGATGTAATGTATAGAACGGTGACTATAGTTTATATTATGTCGCATATTTGAAAAGAGAGTAGATCTTAAAAGTTTTCATCACAAGAAAACCCTACTGGTGGTGGGGACCCCCCACCCAGCCCTGTGTGCACCTCAGAACCTCCAGTCCTCCCTGGAACCCCCAGTCCTCCCCTGTCTGCCTGAGAAGTTGTAGGAGCTGCACAGAAAACTTGTTCTTTGCTGTTCATCCTTCCCTGTGGGAGCTCTGAGGCGCTCACCTCCTGGCCGTGCTTCGGTGTCATCAAGAGGCTACTGGCAGTGAGGATGGCAAAACTTACCATTTATTGGGCACCGTGGCTGGTGCTTGAGTATGTGACTTCATGGCAGTCCTGTCACTGTGGCTTCAGAGAGATGCATTCGGAGGCTCACCCAGCTCGCAGGTGGCAGAGCTGGGTTCAAAACTGTTCCTCTAACACGTGGGTGTCTCCCAGATGAGCCATTTAGGACGGTCCCTCACCAATTCTGCTGAAGGAGGCTTGTCTTCTACGCCCAAGATGGAGCACCTTGGGATCTGAGATAGCTAGACTTGGCACAGGTGGCCCACCTGCCTGGCCGTGGGTCGTTGGTGGTTCAGGTGGCACAGAAGGGCCCTTGGGATGAAATCTTCACCCCACTCAAGGTTCCAGGCCTGCCTTTCTCTCCAGCAGGCCCTCCCTTCCTCACACTTTCCCTTCATAGCTGTGTGGGGCCAGGAAGGTGACTTGGGCTCTCTGAGCCTTCTTGTCTCCTCTGTGTGGGAAAATCAGTCTTTTCCCTCCTGAACATGCCTAGCTGTCAACAGATCCCTAAGCTAGAAACCACCCAGTGGTCAGAAGGAGGATGAGTGGACAGGCAGGTGAGGCCCCTGCACTGGATCCCAGCCCTGTCCCCGGTCCCAGTCCTAGCACTTGGTGTGACCCTGGGCAAGTTGCTTTAGCTCAGGGCCTCTGTTCACACTTAGCAAAGGTGGCTATGATGACAGGATTTGCTGAGTTGACTCATGTGACAGCTCTTTGTGAACCATGAGACAGACACTACATAAATATGGGGCTTTTCTGTTCTATCAAACCACAAGTTTGGAGCTCTGTGTTTTCATTTCTGAGCCTGCCTGTCTTTTGTGGCTCTGATTTTGTTTTTTAAAGTTGAGTTGGTTGCGTGTGTTTCCGATCGAATCACATTGTCTGTTGACTTGGGAAGTGGGGACCAGAATCCATCCCTCCTGGGCTCAGTTTGGTTCAGTGGTGCTTCCTGAGCACCACTGAATCCAGGCTCTGCGCTGGAGTTGGTGAGGGGATCCAAGCGTGGTCTCTGCCCTCCAGGCGCCCACAGCCCACTGGGGATGAGGAGTGAACAGACCGTCTGGATACAGGGCGGTCTGCATGGCAATGGAGGAGGGCCCAGCCAGTTTGGGGGAGGGGAGCCCATCAGGGAACTTCTCAGAGACGCAGAAGCCCCAGATGAGTCCTAAAGGATTAAATGGGAGTTGGGCAGGCAAAGAAGCGAAGGGTGTTCCAGCAAAAGGTGCAGCAGCTGGATGCTGAGGGTGAGCTTAAGATTGGGCTGCTCCTGTCATGTCCACTGTGTACCTTAGACCTGCAGAGTTTTTGTCCTTAAAGATTGACAACTATCCATCTAGTCACCTATCTGTCCATCCATCCGTCCGTTCCTCCGTCCATGCTTCTGTCTGTCCGTCTGTCCACCCACCCACCCATCCATCCATCTATTCATTCATCCCTGCATCCATCTGTCTATCCAACCATTTACTCATCGAGCCAGTGATTCATTCATTCAACAAGTATTTATGGAGTGCCGATGATGGCCGGTCTCTGCTGGGCAGAGCCTTCCCTGGGGAGGGGATGAGTAGATGTGGGCTGAGATTTGCTTCACTCTCTGCCGGGGCCCTGCCCATGACAGGCACAGACTTGCCCCTGGAGTCTTTCCCTATCCTGGCTGCCTGGTCTTGTTTGGAGGGAGGCGGCCCTTCCCTCTCAGCTTGGGAAACTGTCTCTGATAATCTGCTCTTGGGAGCGTCACTTCCCCAGACAGAGGGTGAGGATATCAATCCAGACCACAGGCACTGCATGCTCTCAACAATGTGGGCCTCTCACCTGCCCCTGCTGAGAACCCCACCCTCGCCACCTTTCTAGGGCTGTGACCCCAGGCACCTTTAGTCATGGCTTTGTCTCCCCACCCCAGGCTGTGGGTTTCTAGACAAAACTCCACATGTTCAGGCTGCCCATCAAGCATCTCCATTTCCAGCTGGTCACAGAGCCCCACAGCGGCCTTTTTGGTGACGTGACTTAAAGCAAGTCACCACTGGTGGTGCCTGGGAAAGCCAAAGCCATCACGGACCTCACTGTGGACCTGCTGATGTCCCGAGCTTGGCGGTCCATGACCTGGCCCCCTGTCTGGCCACTTAGAGATTTGAAAATTTTGATTCAGTTTTCAAGTAAGGCCATTTTGTGCAGAAGTATGATAACTTCTCCTGATGAGAAAATGCTCAGAGCGCATGGCGGGCCTTCTCCTGAAAACGGGAGGATCGGCGAACACTGTGTCCACGTGCCTGCCTGTTAGGGGAGGGCTAGGGCCCAGCAGGACTGCCCCTTTAGATGGAGTGTGGACTCCCCAGGATCCTGCTTCAGGATGGAGAAAAGTGAGCAGAGAGGCGGGACTGAGTTGGTAAAGGTCAAGCAGGAAGGGACAGTTGCTGCCTCCCACAGGTGCTCATGGCACCCGAGTGACTGTGCGTATGATGATGTCGCAGGGTTGGGGCTTTATTTCACCTGGGAGGTGCAGCCATTCCTTGTGGGAGGGGTGGGTTTCCTGTAAGGGAGTGAGTTTCTTGCCCCTTAGCTGGGAAGAAATCCATCCTGGGCCAGGGATGCAGCCTGGGGAAGGTGAGCCTTGGGGCAGATGAGAAGTGAACTCCTAAGGCTTTGGGGTGTCGTGGGCCTGGATCTTGGAGAAGTGGAACTACTATACCCACTTGGAGATGGGAGGTGGGTTCAGAGTAAAGCAGGTGGGCATCAGAGGTGCTCTGAAGATGGACCTGGGCTTTTAGACAGAATGCTCTCTGCGACTGGTAAAGGCTGGAGCAGAACGTCCAAGACTCTAGCCCTAGGCACGAGGAGAGAGGCTTAACTTGGCAGCTTGGATGAGGTTTGGGTGCTGATGGGATCCCGGCAGAGTCTATAATTTGGGTATGTAATAGAAATCTGACTCTTTGTTACCACAGGCTTTGTCTTTGGGCTATAATTTATCTCATAAATGTTCATTGTGTGCTCACTTTTGGGATTCGGCAGACAAACCACCATTCTTGCTTTGGGGAAAATGCAGCCTGGGGGCATGGAGAGGGTTCCCTGGGGGAGGTGATACACCTTGGTGGGAGTTGTAAAGGATGGATGAAGTGAGCATTTAGCCAGGCGAAGGGGACAGAAGGTGCAAAAGTAGAAGGCACTGCGGCAAGACTGTGGGGGGCAGGGGGACTGAGATGAATTGGCACTGGGGGCTGAGGCCGGCGGGAGGTGAAGCCAGTGCAGTGAGTGCTCGTTGGAGGCTGGATCAGAATGGCCTTGCGGGGAAGGCTCAGGAATTTGGAGTTAGAGATTTACCCTGATGACAGTGAGAGTGACGAAAGGGTTTTTAGTCAGAAAGGGTATGTTTTATAGGTCCCTCAACTGAGTGTGGAGAGCAGAGGGCTGTGGGACATCGTTGCAAGGCCAAGAGGAGGTAAGAGGAACGAGATGAGGGAGGCATTTAGAGGGGGCCTCAGGACCTCTGGCCAGTGGTGGAGGAAGGAGGAGGTGTCCTCTAGGAACTGGGGAAGCAGAGCCAGGACGCCCAGTGATGGTGTGTTCAAGACAGTTCTCTGGATGCGCCCCCTCCAACCACCACCAAATGCCATTAGGAGAGGTCACGAGATCAGTGGTGTTACAAGGGTATGTGGCGTAGGTGGGCAGGGAAGAACTTCGGTCTGAAGGATGAAGATGAGCTGGGCACAGGCCCGGGGGAGAGTAGGGGCATCTGTGGTAGCTGGCACAGCATGTGCTAAGGCCCTGTGGCAGCAGAGATAGCGGGGCTGGACAGGGAGCAGCAAGGTATGAGAGGAGGTTGGAAGGTGCAGGGGCCAGACCATAGGGACACCGGGGAGCCACCGAAGTGCTTTTGGTGATGACTGTGTCCTCAGCGGTCAGACACATCTGCACTGGTCAGGCTGCAGGAGGTGACATTCTTAGATCAGTCCAGGAGCTGGACCATGTGTCCAGGTGAGAGGTGAACTCATATGGCTTTCATAAACATAAAAAGTATTAAACAGCATAAGTATTCATTTCCTCAGACTACCATGACAAATTGCCACAAATAGGGTGGCTCAGAATGACAGAAATTAGTTCGCTCAGAACTCTGGACGCCAGAAGTCTGAAATCAAGGCGTCAGCAGGGCCACGCTCCCCTGGAAGGCGCTAGGGAAGTATCCTTGCTTGTCTCTTCTGGCTTCTGGAAGTTGCCGGCAGGCCTTGGTGTTCTAGCTTTGCAGCTACACCAATCCGATCTGCCTCCGTCACCTCATGGCCACCTTCCCGGTGTGTCTGTGTCTCTTCTTATAAGGACCCCAGCCATTGGATCAAGCACCACCTAATCCAGTATGACCTCATCTTGACTTCATCAGCAAAGACCCTGTTTCCTAATAAGGCCACATTCACAGATCCCTGGGGTTAGGACTTCAGCATGTCTTTTTGGGAGACACAATTCAACCTTCAACACCACGGGATTCTGATTACGTTTAAAAAGCACAGTCATGGTCATATTTTGTTTCTGGATCTAGATGCTTGTTATACATGAGATTTCACTCTGAAAATTTATCAAGCTATACATTTATGATCCATATACTTTTCTGCACATGTGCTGTATTTTAATTAACATATTAACATATAGACACGTGCTGAGAACAACCAGGCAGCTGCTGTGCCGTGATGTTAAATGAGGCTTCCTCGGATGGTGGTTTCTGAATTTCATTTTCCAGTATGTCCCAAATTTTCTGCCATAAGCATGCGTTACCTTTATCAAATAGTAAATCCATGCATATCATAGAAGAAGGGCGGGGATGGGACCCTCATTCACCAGTCCTTCCCTGTCCCCAAACTGTCGTAGCAGGAGGTGGGGGTCTGAATGGGAATTTGACCTGCCCTGAGAATCTGTTCCAAATAAATATTTTTAGCCCCATTACCCACCCCCTTCAAACGTCGTCCTCATGATTTGTGGCCCTGATGGTTCTTTGGAGTGTGGGCTTGGCAGTTACCTCACCTGTGTCCTCTTGGGAGGACAGAGGACAAAGGTAGTAATAATAGAAATGATCTCATGGGTAGCTGGGAGGCTTAATTGGGATAATGCACGTGAAACCCTTTGCACGGGGCCCTGGCACAGGGACGGGCTGCCATGCATGCCCTCCTGATGAGAAAACGCTCGGAGTGCATGGCGGGCACCTCGATGTCCCAGTTTAATGGTTTGGCTTTTCGGGGAAAGTCTCATAAATGCTACCTCACCCTGCTGCACAGTGGCCATCCGTGGGGGGTGGGCGGGGTGGCGGAAGCTTACCTTCCGCGGTTTGCCGCCTTTCAGCACATCTTGGTGTTGTCCCTCGCTGTCCTCCTCACCTGTCGAGGCTCTGTGCTGTCTCCCCGTGTGTGTGTCTAAGGCAGTGAGCTGCCACGAGGGTTAAGTCATCCCTGGAAGATTTAGAGGAAGCAGGTGGGGACTGGACTGGAGGCGACAGTCAGAGGAGGTGGTGCTCTTGCCGCTGTCTGGCCCCTGCCTTCTGCCCCGGTCTCCCCCTGCCCTGCCCCTTTCTCCCAGGCTCGCTCCTTGGACGTAGGTCTCTGCCTTCACCTGCATCCCCAGGGCTTTGGAATTTGGGCTGTGCCCTGTTTGGAACCTGGTCTCTTTTGGCAATATCTGTCCAAGTTACAAATGCAGAAACGCTCTGGCCCAGCTGGGCCACTGCCCAACAATAATCCCACAGATAAACTGGGACTCGTGGGACATGATTTAAGTACAAGGTTATCCTTTGCAACACTGTTTGTAACAGAGAGAGACTGAAAACAACCTAAACCCCCATCAGAAAGGGGGCAGATTAGAGAAACTGGCGTAACCCATATAATGGGATACTGTATATGCAGCTATAATAAGGTGAGAAAAGCAAGTTTCAAACAGTGTATACCTCTTGGGATAAGAATATATACTTGTCTGGGCTTATATTTGCATAGAGAAGCTGTGGCTACTCACGGAATGACTGAATGTTACCTGAGGAAGTGGGGTAAAACTTAGTGCCTGGGGGACTTAGTGGGGGACACAGGCACTGGAGGGGGCACAGATTTGTTCATTGCCTTTTTTCTTTTTTTGGACCCATGTGAACTTACTACTTTTCAAATTAAAAAAAAAAAAGTATCATCTTTGAAACAATTTATGTTTTAAAGCGGCAGTGTCACATTGAGTCATGCTTTAGCCTCTCCTAGCTATGTGACCTTGGGCAAGTTACTCAACCTCTCTGTTTCAATTCCTCCGTCAATGAAACGGAGGTGCAAACAGTTCCAGCCTCGGCTGAGGGAGGATTAAATGAGATCCACTGTGCCCGGTGCCTGGCGTGCAGTAGGCAAGCCACAGGAGTGAGTTGCACAGGCCTTGACAGCAGGAAGCGAACCCCAGAGCCACCGTGAGTCCTCTGTGTCTGGCGCCTGTGTCTTCCCTCAGCCACAGGGGCCCTGGCCCGATGGGAGCCACTTGCAGCAAAAGTGGGGTCTCCTCCGCCCGTCTCTCCTTACTCAGTGCAGAGAGCATGGAGAGATTTTGCGAGCTCGAGTTCCAAGTGTGCAGCTGGGTGCTGGGAGAAGGGGCGGAGTTAAAGCACGTGAGCATCAGTCAGGGTGCTGGGGCCATGTATGAAGACACAGAATGGCAAGTCCCTCTTGGAGCCAGCTCTGGCCTCCTGCCCTGCCTGATCCTTTAGCTCCACTTCCTGGAAACCCCAGGAGCGAGGAGCCCAGTGTGTCGTCCATGGCATCGCACCTCATGACTGCCCCCAGCCCTCATATTGCACCAGGGACACCAGCAGAGCGGGGCACCACCTGCCCAGAGTCAAGCAGCGAACAAACAGCATGCCAGACCATGGCACTCAGCTCAGAGGTCATCTCACTTCCTGCCCAGCGAGGGCTTCTCCCAGAAAGTTCTACCCATCATGGCTTTGGGAGCTGGTTTCACTGAATAAACAGCCCCTGCGCCTCACTTTATTCACCTGTAAAATTGGGGGTGGTAAATATCCTCCCACGGTGAGGCTGGCTGTCACTTCAGAGGGAACAGGGACCTGTAGTCTTGTATTTGTGTCTGCCTTTCCCCACTGGCGATGTTCCTGAAATATGAGTCAACGTGACTGTGTCACATGATCGCTCTTTAAAATAAGTGGACTTGGCAGGTGTATAAGACACAGCTCCAGACTCGAGTATGTTGGAATTCGAGTTTTGTATAAATTTATTTAATTTCTGCTTAAGCCCCCGTCCTGCCAGGCTAGTGGAAACGTTTAGCCTCTGGTTTTCAGGGCTGACCTGCCTCTCGGAGTTGACACTGTGGTCTGCTGGCCCTGACAGGGACAGGCGGTGTGGAGGAGGGGCCAGTATCAGGGGCCCCTTGAGGTCTGGAAGTTTGGGGCTGTGTGGGACAGGACACTGTGGTCAGGGTTATCCCTTTACCCTCTTGAGGTCTCTCTGTCACTCAGAGCGAGTGTCCCCTTCCTCCCATTCTCTCCCGACTCAGGGCAATCTTGCCCTTTTGCTTCCAATGTGTTGCTGGCACAAACATGGTGCCCTGGCCTCCATTCCCTGGAGCCCCTGAGGGCTTGGACAGCAGTTGGCAAACGTCTGTAAAGTGCCAGAGAGCAAATATTTCAAGCTTTGCTGGCTAGGCAGTCTCTGCAGCAGTGACCCAACTCTGCCATTGTAGGTCAAAAGGCAAGACGTAAACAACTGGGCATGGCTATATTCCAATAAAACTTTATTTACAAAAGTAGCATAGCAAAAGAAACAGTCGACTCGGAAAACAGTATGGAGGTGCCTCGAAAAATTAAAAATAGAACAATCACATGATGCAGCAATTCCACTTCTGGGTGTATATCTGAAGAAAATGAAAACACTAATTTGAAAGTCTATCTCCGCCCCTACCTTTCTTGCAGCATTATTCACAATAGTCCAGATATGGAAGCAACCTAAGTGTTCACTGGTGGATGAAAGGATAAAGAAAAAAATGGGGTCTCTACATACTGTGGAATATTAGCCTTAAAAGGAGGAACATCCTGCTACTTGCGACGATGTGGACGAACCTTGAGGATATTAGGCTGAGTGAAATAAGCCAGTCATAAGAGGATAAATACTCTATGATCCTACTTATATGAGGCATCAAAAATAGACTCAGAGTCAGAGAGGAGAGCGGTGGCTGCTAGGGGCTGGGGCCGGGGGTAGGGAATGTGGGTAGGGGGCATGGGGTGTGGCTGTTCAAAGGATACAGAGTTTCAGTCTCACAAGATGAATGAGCTCTGGTGACCAGCTGTATAACACAGTGCTGGTAGTTAACAGTCCTGTATTGTGCACTTAAATTTTTGTGAAGAGGTTAGGTCTCCTGTAAAGTGTTCTTATTACAACAATAGTAATTTAAAAAGGGGTGGGGGGCAGTAGGCTGAGTTCGGCCCCAGACCATAGTTGGCTGCCCCTGGCCTCAGGCCTTTGGAAGCTGAAGCCAGGAA
>NW_011888821.1:6770374-6776706 GCF_000151845.1 Pteropus vampyrus | reverse complement strand
TCCTGCCAGGCTAGTGGAAACGTTTAGCCTCTGGTTTTCAGGGCTGACCTGCCTCTCGGAGTTGACACTGTGGTCTGCTGGCCCTGACAGGGACAGGCGGTGTGGAGGAGGGGCCAGTATCAGGGGCCCCTTGAGGTCTGGAAGTTTGGGGCTGTGTGGGACAGGACACTGTGGTCAGGGTTATCCCTTTACCCTCTTGAGGTCTCTCTGTCACTCAGAGCGAGTGTCCCCTTCCTCCCATTCTCTCCCGACTCAGGGCAATCTTGCCCTTTTGCTTCCAATGTGTTGCTGGCACAAACATGGTGCCCTGGCCTCCATTCCCTGGAGCCCCTGAGGGCTTGGACAGCAGTTGGCAAACGTCTGTAAAGTGCCAGAGAGCAAATATTTCAAGCTTTGCTGGCTAGGCAGTCTCTGCAGCAGTGACCCAACTCTGCCATTGTAGGTCAAAAGGCAAGACGTAAACAACTGGGCATGGCTATATTCCAATAAAACTTTATTTACAAAAGTAGCATAGCAAAAGAAACAGTCGACTCGGAAAACAGTATGGAGGTGCCTCGAAAAATTAAAAATAGAACAATCACATGATGCAGCAATTCCACTTCTGGGTGTATATCTGAAGAAAATGAAAACACTAATTTGAAAGTCTATCTCCGCCCCTACCTTTCTTGCAGCATTATTCACAATAGTCCAGATATGGAAGCAACCTAAGTGTTCACTGGTGGATGAAAGGATAAAGAAAAAAATGGGGTCTCTACATACTGTGGAATATTAGCCTTAAAAGGAGGAACATCCTGCTACTTGCGACGATGTGGACGAACCTTGAGGATATTAGGCTGAGTGAAATAAGCCAGTCATAAGAGGATAAATACTCTATGATCCTACTTATATGAGGCATCAAAAATAGACTCAGAGTCAGAGAGGAGAGCGGTGGCTGCTAGGGGCTGGGGCCGGGGGTAGGGAATGTGGGTAGGGGGCATGGGGTGTGGCTGTTCAAAGGATACAGAGTTTCAGTCTCACAAGATGAATGAGCTCTGGTGACCAGCTGTATAACACAGTGCTGGTAGTTAACAGTCCTGTATTGTGCACTTAAATTTTTGTGAAGAGGTTAGGTCTCCTGTAAAGTGTTCTTATTACAACAATAGTAATTTAAAAAGGGGTGGGGGGCAGTAGGCTGAGTTCGGCCCCAGACCATAGTTGGCTGCCCCTGGCCTCAGGCCTTTGGAAGCTGAAGCCAGGAATGTCCAGCGTGTTCCTGTCTCCCTCCCAACTGCAGCCCTCTGCTTAGTGAAGTGGAGAAAATACCCAAGGATTGAAAAGAGAATCAGACATCCATCCTCTCGAACTCCCGTTCAGTGAAGACTTTTGTAAGTCAAATGTCACTCCCTGATTTACCTTGTGAGGAAGATGCTTTTATTTCCCTACTGTGATTTGCCTAAAGCTACCTGCGCTTGATCGCTACTGGGTCATCAGATCGTGGACAGCTCTTTTGTGAACACCTGAGCTTTTGCACGTTTCCAGCACTCAGACGTCTGGAGGTCTCTTGCCCAGAGCGCTAGCTAGTCTGGGGTGGAGTCCTGGTTGGGCCACTTTCAGCCTGTGTGACCTTGAACAAGAGATTCCGCCTCTCTGTGCCTTGGTTGCCTAAATCTGTAAACTGGGGAAAACTCACACCACCACTGATCCGTGTTGTCACTAGGCTCACATGACACAGGGTTTTTTAGATGCCCAGCCCTGGGCCTGGCAAAGGTGGACATGAACAAACGGGAACTGACAACTCAGCGTCATAGTCCAATTACTATGGGGAAAGACTTGAGGCAACCCATTCAAGAGACGGTTAGAAGATAGGGCAGGATTTGGCAAGTGGGACCATTCAAGTGCCACTTCATTCTGTGTGTCCATAGGCTAGCTATGTGACTCGCTAAGCCTCAGTTTCCAGATAATAAGTAGGATCAGCTTTTTGAGGACTTCGCTTGAGACAGTGTGCGGTGCCTGGAATGCAGTAGATGCTTCATAAACAGGGAGCTGTTTAGTATTTACCTGTGCTGAGTTCTTTCCTCACTGCCTTGTGCTTACGTTGACCGGTCTAGGCTTCTCCACCAGCTGGTGATGCCTGGAGGACAGGATCTGGGTCTTGGTTGGCACGGGGAGGGTGTGCCATCTCTCGGATCGCTCAGTGAGAAGGGCTCATGCTGGGGCATCCCTCACCCAGAGCCTGGACACCAGGCTCTGCTGCAATTTGTATTATCACTTCGTCTTCGTTGTCTCCATTTGCATAGTTACCTTCTACCTACCGCCAACGGCCCACCCAAGCTTCCTGCTATGATCGACGTGTGCTGAATCCTTTGAGAATTTTTTTTTCAGTTTAAAAAAATGAGTTTGTTTAAAAATGATATTAAGCAAAAAGGAGGACTACAGGAGGAAAATTATACATGAGTCAAGTTTGGGAAGCCCTGGAGTAAAATGCAGGGCTAGGTAACACGGCAGAAGGATTTGGGAAGATGAGGCAGGAACCAGATTTAATGAGGGGGGTGCCTGGAGGCCGTTTGGTTACTTAACATCTCTGGGCCTCAGTTTCCTTATCTGCAACACTGGGATGGTGATGATTATGAGAATTCATTGAGGCCAAGCACAGGGCCTGGCATGTCATAATACTCAGGTATTGGTTTTTAGGGTGCGAAGGGGAGCTTGGTGCCATGTGGTACCCTGGACTAGGTCCTGGAAGAGAAAGGGGCATCGATGGAAATATAGGGAAATCCAAATATCATCTGGAGTGTCGTTACTAATAGCGTCCTAGTGTCAACAACTTAGTTTGGACAAAAGCGCCCTAGTTCCTCAATGTCAGCTTCGGGGGAGCTGGGTGAAGGGTGTGTGGGAATTCTCTGTGCCATCTTTATAATACTTCTGTAAATCCAAAATTTTTCCCAAATAATGTTTGTTTACACATGTTAAAATGGTTGGGGACAAAAGACTGTAGTTCATCAGGGAAGGGAGGTGCCGAGTTTAGGAAATGTAGGGAAGGCGTCCTGGAGAGGGGGAAGGCCGAGTCGCGGGGGACAGAGGGGTGTTTCTCATGGAAGGAACCGGGGAAGCATGGAACCCAGCCCTTCCCCACCTCCTGGCCTTTGCAGCCTCTGCTGTTCCCCGGCCTGGAGCACTCTTACTCAGCACTCTCTCTTCATCTGGTCCAAAGCGAGCGTCACCCCCTCAGAGCTCCTGGGTCCCATCCTCTGTCACACACTCTGTTTCCTCATCTGCCCTTTCGCTTCTCGGCCTGATCTCACCGTTGCAATGAACTAGTTCTGGATGAGATTCAGGGCCGGCTTCATGGGTGCACAGCCCGTGCAACGCACATGGCCCCGTGCTTGGTTGAATGCTCTGCTGTCGCCGTTTTGAAATTCTTAATACGTTCTGAAGGAGGGCCGCTGCGTTTTCATTTTGCACTGGGCTCCCTACGAGTTATGTAGCTGGCCCAGGTAGGATTTGTGGGCTGGACATCTCCCCCTGCTACACCCTTCCATTAGTTTCCTGTGGCTACTCCAACAAATTTCCTCAAAGTCATGGGCTTAAAACAACACGGATGTTAGTATCTTCCAGTTCTAAGATACTAACGGTGTAACAGTGTAACATGGGGCCCCATTTCCCTGCCTTTTCCAGCCTCTAGAGGCCACTTGCATTTGTTGGCTTGCGGCCCCTTCCTCTGTCTTCAAAGCTGGCAGCGTAGCATCCTCTGCTTCCATCCTCACATCTCTCTGACTCAGGCCTTTCTGCCTCCATCCTATGAGGACTCGTGATTAGGCTGGGCCCACCCAGATAATCCAGGATAATCTCTCCCTCTCAAAATCTCAAATTTAGTCTCATCTGCAAAGTCCCTTTACCACATAAGGTAATATATGCCCAGGTTCAGGGATTAGGTTGGGGGCATCTTTGGGATGCCGTTATTCAGCCTGCCACACTGTGATAGCTGTGATGGCAGGGCCTCATCTGCTCACTACGATGTACCCCTGACCTAGCACAGTAGGTGCTCACTAAACGGTGAATGAACACATGAATGAGGCACTGTATATGACTAGAGCACCCTGTGGGAGGACCAGGAGAGTCCTGGACAGTCACTTTGCTGGGCTGAAGCTCTACTTGTGGGTTTGGGCAGTGGCCAGTTCCCATCGGGGACCAGACCTGGGGGTTCTGGGCCTTTCCTAGTGGGCCCAGTGTTCCCAAAGGTCTTGATTGTCCTTGGCTGCCTGGTAATAGGGCACATGGCCTTTGTTTCCTCCCCTACGCTGTCACTTCCCCTTCACCAAGGTCACCCTTCATCTTCCTTCTTGGAGGTAGGGATTGGGCATTGGGACAGTGAGATAACTGAGATATCTCATCACCCTGCTCAGAGGGGCACCGTGATGTCATCACAGTGGGGACAGGGTGACCCAGTGACCCGAAGGTCATGCCCTAAGCCCCTGGCCCTCTCCTCAAACCGGCTGTGGGACAGTTTTTCTTTTGGTTACAGTAACTGCCAAACATGGACTATGTGCCATGCACCGTGCCAAGTTCAGGGGTAGCACGGTGAAAAGGCTGGGTGAGTCCCCATGCTCTTGATGCTTGGCATGGTCCCCCAGGACCCGGCTGACCGGCCAGCTGGAGGCCTCTGGCATAAAGCCTTTTTGCATGGTGGTCCCTCCACATGGCTGTCTCGCCACACTGCTGTCTTAGGTCACTCCTGCTGAAATATTGAAACCCTTTGTGACCTGTGGTCTGCTGGCCCTGACCAGTTAGCTGGCCAAGAGCTGCAGTCCAGTGACCTCCCAGAACACCCCACCAACCCAGCCACCCTGGCTTCACCTCTGGAACACCCACGACTCAGCGCCAAAGGGACAGTGCTCGGCATGGCCAGGGACTCCAGAACAGTGGTAGGCACATGTTCTGATTGGCATCTGTACTGTCAAGGTCAAATATATCCAATATCACCCCTTCCACCTGTTCCCTCCCTGCCCACCTCCACTGCCCACCTCCCAGGCCTTCCCACTCCTGTGGTAGCCATTTCCTTGTGCTCCCCGGGCAGGTCTCTGGGTTTATTTTGCTCACCAGCACCTTACGTGTTTTGAATGAATGAAGGAGTGAAATCTTGGCGGACTCTTAAATGCTTACTCCACGGTAGGGGCTTCCTTACCTCATCTCGTTCTGGACTCTCCAGGAAGCCTTTGCAGATACCCCCCACTTCCTGTAGGAATGTGTGTCTAGTACTCTAACACAATTCTTTATTAGCAGCAACTGCCAAACCTGTCTTCATCCATCTGACTCATTTACTGTGGACCTGCTATGTGGGGGCCGAGGCTCCCACAGTGAGGGGAGCATGTGGCGGTTAGGGAAGACCAGCTCCACAATGAGAGGGTGGAGGTGGAGTTATTGGTGAGGGGGTATAACTTCCAGTTATTGGCCATAGGAAGGATTGGGGTATAACCCTGGGGCTGGAAGGGCTGAGGTGGGGTGAAGCATGACACCCTGGGTCGAAGAGGTTCAGTGGTCAACAAGGAAGATGGCAGGGGTGGAGGCGGGGAGAGGGGTGGGCGGGAGCTCTTAGCGCCACCTGCCACCTACTGCCTGACAGCAAGCCTTGGAGGGCGGGACACATAAGTACCATCCCCATTTCACAGATATGGAGACTGAGAGGCAGAAGGATCTGTCAACTTGCCTGAGGTCACATCTTGGTTTCTCAGTCTTCTGTGCTATGGTGCTGAAATGCTCAGCCTGCACCAGACCTTCTGGCACCCCAGTTGTTGCTCAGAGGCTTCTCCGACCGTGTGGCTCCCCAGGGCAGGCAGCCTCCTGCGCCATCTCCAGATGACCTCCTAATCTTACTTGTGTTGTCCCTGGAGCCACCACCTGTCCCCCAGAGCACTGACAAGGGAGGAGGGTGACATTTATCTTCATTTGTGTCTGGCTTAGAGACAGCCATGAGACCAGCCTTGTGCTGGGAAGTGATGCCCCATGAAAATCCAGGGTCGTCTCCCACGCCCACCTGTGCTCTGGGTTCTTGCTGCTTCTCCAGGTCTTACTCAGGCCCCCAAAGCAGAGTATAGGGCTTTTCTTTTTTCTCTCCCGGTGGATGAAACTACATCCCTTTTGTCTGCCTACTGCTGAGACCCTAGTGGCCTTGTGGAGACAGCAGAATAAATGCTGGGCCACCCAAGATCACCCAGTCAGTCACTCAACACCCTCGTTCAACAGTACTTTTTAAAATTAAAAACACAAAGCTGTTCCCATTGACCCCCAACCACACTGTGGGAAACTTTCCCATAGAAATGAGCAGGCAGACCCAAGGGTGTCAGGGCAGCGCTGCT
>NW_011888821.1:6766410-6768589 GCF_000151845.1 Pteropus vampyrus | reverse complement strand
CTGCCCACCTCCCAGGCCTTCCCACTCCTGTGGTAGCCATTTCCTTGTGCTCCCCGGGCAGGTCTCTGGGTTTATTTTGCTCACCAGCACCTTACGTGTTTTGAATGAATGAAGGAGTGAAATCTTGGCGGACTCTTAAATGCTTACTCCACGGTAGGGGCTTCCTTACCTCATCTCGTTCTGGACTCTCCAGGAAGCCTTTGCAGATACCCCCCACTTCCTGTAGGAATGTGTGTCTAGTACTCTAACACAATTCTTTATTAGCAGCAACTGCCAAACCTGTCTTCATCCATCTGACTCATTTACTGTGGACCTGCTATGTGGGGGCCGAGGCTCCCACAGTGAGGGGAGCGTGTGGCGGTTAGGGAAGACCAGCTCCACAATGAGAGGGTGGAGGTGGAGTTATTGGTGAGGGGGTATAACTTCCAGTTATTGGCCATAGGAAGGATTGGGGTATAACCCTGGGGCTGGAAGGGCTGAGGTGGGGTGAAGCATGACACCCTGGGTCGAAGAGGTTCAGTGGTCAACAAGGAAGATGGCAGGGGTGGAGGCGGGGAGAGGGGTGGGCGGGAGCTCTTAGCGCCACCTGCCACCTACTGCCTGACAGCAAGCCTTGGAGGGCGGGACACATAAGTACCATCCCCATTTCACAGATATGGAGACTGAGAGGCAGAAGGATCTGTCAACTTGCCTGAGGTCACATCTTGGTTTCTCAGTCTTCTGTGCTATGGTGCTGAAATGCTCAGCCTGCACCAGACCTTCTGGCACCCCAGTTGTTGCTCAGAGGCTTCTCCGACCGTGTGGCTCCCCAGGGCAGGCAGCCTCCTGCGCCATCTCCAGATGACCTCCTAATCTTACTTGTGTTGTCCCTGGAGCCACCACCTGTCCCCCAGAGCACTGACAAGGGAGGAGGGTGACATTTATCTTCATTTGTGTCTGGCTTAGAGACAGCCATGAGACCAGCCTTGTGCTGGGAAGTGATGCCCCATGAAAATCCAGGGTCGTCTCCCACGCCCACCTGTGCTCTGGGTTCTTGCTGCTTCTCCAGGTCTTACTCAGGCCCCCAAAGCAGAGTATAGGGCTTTTCTTTTTTCTCTCCCGGTGGATGAAACTACATCCCTTTTGTCTGCCTACTGCTGAGACCCTAGTGGCCTTGTGGAGACAGCAGAATAAATGCTGGGCCACCCAAGATCACCCAGTCAGTCACTCAACACCCTCGTTCAACAGTACTTTTTAAAATTAAAAACACAAAGCTGTTCCCATTGACCCCCAACCACACTGTGGGAAACTTTCCCATAGAAATGAGCAGGCAGACCCAAGGGTGTCAGGGCAGCGCTGCTGGTTGAGTGACTGCAGACAGCCTGAGTAGCCACCAGCTGGGGAGGGGCTGAAACCTTGAAGAATCTGGCCGTTCATGGCCAATGGGGAACATTAGGAAGCTGCCGAAAAGAATGAGGTTGATTTCTGTTGAGGTGGCCAGGGAAAATAAGGATGGAATTAGCTCATTGCTATAAAAATGAAATAAATAAACCACATCTATGCAAATACATGACTGTGCAGGGAGGAAGGTTTGAAGGGAAAATGCTCGACAGTCCCCGCTCCCAGGGCATGGATGTGGGGGTGTGGAAGGGGGATGTGAGGTTGGCGAGAACAGGCAGAAGGAAATTTAGCCTTTTCTCTGTTCACCTCTGCTGTTTGGCTTGTTTCAAGGAGCACATTTTGCTTCTGTAGCTCGGAAAGAAAATCCAATAAAACATATTTTTAGAAATTTACCAAGCTAGGTTCTGTGCTAACAGCCAGCGCGGCTGCGTTTGCCCCGTGCGGTCTCTGTGCCCAGGCTACACTCAGCACCCACAGACCTTTGTGAACATTGGGGGGCGGGTGCCATCACTTTGATTTTTCAGCTTGAGGAAACTGAAGATCAGAGAGGTTGAGTGACTTGCCCAAGAGGGCATAACAGGCAAGTGTCAGAGCTGGTGCCTGGGGACAGAGAGAGGTCGTACATTATCCAGTTATCGTGTTTGGGGGGCCACAGTGGGTTAGCATGGGAGGGCAGCCTTGGCTATATCAGGGTTGGGTGGGAGCACCCACATCTGCGATGTCCACGGAGTAGCTAGGCTGTCCCACACCTGGTGGGAAGGGAGTGGCCATTCATATTTGATTGAGGCTTAAACGTCCC
>NW_011888821.1:6761480-6765030 GCF_000151845.1 Pteropus vampyrus | reverse complement strand
CAGGAGACAGTGGGGAACTCACACACTCTGGGAACAGCCCTTCAGTGGTGACTGCAGAGATCTGCTGTATAAAGACCCTGGCTCCCCCGCCTCTCAGGTGAATCTGTTCCGAGGTGTCTTCAGCACCATCTCCCCAGGTTCCCAGTTGCCCACAGAGGTGATTCGCTTCCTGACACGCCCTCGCTGGTCTAGAGTCCTGGCGTGGCCTCTCACAGTTTGTCTCAGTGAGCCTTGGCTGCGCGACAGACCGACCACCTTCAAAACTTAACAGCTTAAAACAACAATTCATTATTTTTCATAATTCTGTGGATTAGCTAGCTGGGTGGTTCCTCTGCCGGTTACACCTGGGCTCACTCAGGTGGAGAGTTAGCTGGGCCAGAAGGTCCAGACGCCCTCCCGCACATGTGTGGCAGCTGTTTGTCGGCTGGGTGGCCTCGGTTGGCCTCTCGTCTGCCAGTAGGTGGTGAGCCCTGCTTCCTTCTGTGGAGGCTTCGGATCAGCACTGTAGGTCAGCAGAGACAGAAGCCGCTGGGCTTCCTGAGACCTGGACTTGCGGTTTGTACAGCACTTACATGTTCTTTTAGTCAAACAAGTCATGAGGCTGGCCTAGAGTGAGGGCGGAGGAGAAATAAACCCCACCTCTTCGTGGGGGAGCAACAGGGACTCTCTGGCTATATTTTCTCTGGCCTCTCCCGCTCTGCGAGCTGGGGTCTGTTGGCATCTGTTTTATGGAATTGTTTGTGAGAGTTAAATAGATGATGCACGTGAAGTGCTTAGCACCCAGTCTATCTCTTAGCAAGTGCCCGTTGAGTAGGAACTGTTGTTATTATTGCTGTTATTAATATAATTACAGTAGTTAGAGTGGGAACTTAGAAAAAATTGGGTGAGTGGGTGGGTGAATGGATGGATGGATGGATAGGTGAGTGGGTAGATGGTTGGATTAACAGACAAATGGCTTTTGGCATTGAAATAGTATATAGCCCTGATGACTTATCTGATGATAAGTCATCACATTTCCTAGAGTTTAGAATAAACAGCAGCCCTTTGCCGTTGACTTCACTCTGATTTCTATAGAGACCTTACCTCCTGCTGGTCATCTATATTTGAGAAGAGGTGGGGCAGGCAATTCTGCTTCAGGCTTTGTGCACTTGAGATGATGTACAGCTCACTTGCTCCCTCTCCTCCACCCACCCCCACCCCCCATACCACCTCCATGGGCTTGGTTAAATGTAACTAAACACTAACAATTGTAGCAAACACAAGATTCCTACTGGAAAGCTAAACAGCAAACCATATGTGCTCGGAGCACAGGGATTTTGTTGACACACATCCCTCCAGATGCTGGCTGCTGGTCAAGTGAGGCTGGGGTGTGCAGCAGTGAGGGGCTCCCCAGCTGACTTTTCCCAAGCAGCACTCACCTCTTCTAGGTCCGGCTCTAGGGACCTGGCATACGCCCCTGGAGCTAGAGTCTGTCCCCAAGGTTGCCATGGGCAAGGGTGGAGGTGATCGTCTTGGGAAAGGTTAACTTGGGAAAGGTTAAGAGCATTTTGGCTCTTGATTGGCCAGGTAAATTGTGAGGGGGTGGAGAATGTTGCCACCCATTAGTGACACTTTCTCTTGTACCAGCCTGACACTAGGTGTGGGCAAGGCAGGGAGAGGGGAGGGGTAGGGAGGGAGCAGGGAGGTGCATCTGTTTTCTAGGGCTGCCATAATAAACTGCCACAAGCCTGGTGGTATAAAACAGTAGAAATTTACCCCCTCACAGCTCTCGAGGCCAGAAGTCCAGAACCAAGGTGTCGACAGAGCTGTGCTCCCTCCAAAGGCTCTAGGGAAGGATCCTTCCATGCCTCCCCTACTTCCTGGTGGCTTCCTGCAATCCTCGGTGTCCTTGCCTTGTAGCTGCATCACTCCAGTCTCTGCCTCTGCCATCACATGGCCATCTCCCCGTATGGGTCTGTGTGTTCTCTCTTCTTATGAGAACACCAGTCATTGGCCTTTGAGCCTTACCCTAGAATGACTCCATCTTATCTTTGTTACCTCTGCAAAGACCCTATTTCCAAATGAGGTCACATTCTGAGGTTCTGGATGGGCATGAATTTTGGGGGGACACCATACAACCCAGTATGGGAGGTACAGCAGAGGCCGACAGGCAGGGATGAGAGAGTCAGGTGCAGATGGCAAGGACTGCACAGTATGAAGCAGAGGCCAGGTGAGGCAGCGCTGCATTCGACTTGGGCAAGTCTGGCCCTGGGACTTGGAGAGGGTCCATGCTGGTCCTTCTCTGGCCAGACCCCTGACTACGGAGTAAGGAGCCAGAGAGCCAGGAGGTGGGCAGCCCACCTGGTACTCACACACTCCCCACTCTGGGTCAGGTTCTAGGTGTCCTTAATTCCAGAATTCCCTACCTAGCCGCACTGAGCCATTTCCAGAGCCCGCTAAGACAGACAGACAGACAGACAGATAGATAGACAGAGAGAGAGAGAGAGAGAAAATATCTTATTTTTGGTCTTTCTCACTAGCACATAAGCTCCATCTATAAAATGGGATTGATAACAGTCACGGCTTCATTGGGCTGCTGGAGGAGTGAGTGGGTTTGTGGGCATGGAGCACAGAGCGCAGGGCCCGACCTGCGGCAGGTGTACAGAGAGATCCACTCAGGTTGCTGCTGGTCACAGCGAGCGGGGCCCGGGAGCGCCAGCACCTGTCTGTGAAATAAATGGTGGGATGGTTGGCTGGATGCAGGGGGCTGTGTCCTACCCTGATCTTGGGCTTGAAGACTTTGTGCCCAAAAGTCGGGAGTGGGAGGACCAAGGGGTTGCATGACTCTTAAAACCTTCCCAGAAGCCAATGTGAGTTGTCAGATCATCAAACCCTGCCTCCCTCAGCAAGAATATGTGATCAGACTGGCATTTGAAACAGTTCCCCTGGATGCCAACAGGAGCCATACTGGAGGAGAAGAGGAGGGTGGATGTAGGTGGGAGATACTTCTCGAAGGCCAAGGTTTCAAGAAATGAGGGCGGCTTGGGCAGGGGTAGAGAGGTGGATGGGGAAAGACATACACTGCTTCCAGCACTGACAAGGAAGGAACTGGACAGGATTTTGTGAGGCTTGGATGTGTCAAGGAGGGGTCAGGAATGGCACCTAGTTTCTGGTGAGCGCCACCAGACTGAAAGGGGGCGTTGCCCCTGAGGTAGGGGACTCGAGAGATATTGGGTTAGAGAGGAGGCTCTTGAATTCAGTCTTGGACAAGTTGAATTTGAGAGATTGGACATCCAAGAATTAGACCGCCCAGGTTGGAACCCCTGAGCACATACTGGCATTATTATCTGGGCAAGGCTCCCTTACCCCTCTGAACCTCAGTTTCTCCATCTGCAAAATGGAATACCTCACCAGGTGATTGTGAGGACCCTAGGTGGGAATATATGCAGATTGCCCAACCCAGAGCCAGGCAGAACAAGGAGAAAGTGTGTGTCTGTGTGACACTCTGTCAGTTACACACAAGGACACACAAGGCAAATTGGCCTCGGCAGACAAAGAACTTACTGTTCCT
>NW_011888821.1:6761091-6761430 GCF_000151845.1 Pteropus vampyrus | reverse complement strand
CTGTGGCATGTCTCCCCTGTTAGCGAAAGGAGGAAGCACTGCAGTCAGATCCAGCAGACGCCCATCACGTTCTCAGCCTGTCCAGTAGGAGTTTCGGGATGGCAGGGGGTCTGTATGTGAAGTATCTGACACAATAGCCAAGACATGGAAGCACTTTAAAGGTCCAATGACAGCTGAATGGATAAAGGAAATGTGGTATATACATACAATGGAATATTATTCAGCCATAAAAAGGAAGGAAATCCTGTCATATGTGAGCACCTGGATGAACCTGGAGGACACGATGCTGAGTGAAATTATCCAGTCACAGAAGGACAAATATTATGTGATTCCCCTTAT
>NW_011888821.1:6729008-6753611 GCF_000151845.1 Pteropus vampyrus | reverse complement strand
CAGGGGCTTCATATCTCCCTCAAGCACCTTCCACGTGTGTTCACAGTGGTCACCAGGTCAGCAAATTCAGTGGCAGGAGGGGATTCTTTTCCTATAGTTCTGGTAATGTCTGTTCAAGGATGTTCCAGGAAGATTCTGATTGGCCCAGCTTGGTCATGTGCCTACCCCAGAGCCAATCACTGTGGCCAGGCTTGGGTCACACAACTTTCTCTGTGGCATGTCTCCCCTGTTAGCGAAAGGAGGAAGCACTGCAGTCAGATCCAGCAGACGCCCATCACGTTCTCAGCCTGTCCAGTAGGAGTTTCGGGATGGCAGGGGGTCTGTATGTGAAGTATCTGACACAATAGCCAAGACATGGAAGCACTTTAAAGGTCCAATGACAGCTGAATGGATAAAGGAAATGTGGTATATACATACAATGGAATATTATTCAGCCATAAAAAGGAAGGAAATCCTGTCATATGTGAGCACCTGGATGAACCTGGAGGACACGATGCTGAGTGAAATTATCCAGTCACAGAAGGACAAATATTATGTGATTCCCCTTATGTGACGAATCTAAAATAGTCACACTCGTAGAAACAGAGTAGGAGAGAGATTGGCAGGGGCTGGGATGGGAGGAGGGGAAAGTGGGGAGATGTTGGCCAAGGGGTGCAGAGTTTCAGTTATGCAAGATGAATTGGTTCTGGGGATTAATATGCAGCATGGTCTTCCGTTAACTGTTCTCATCACAGAAAATAATAGAGGGCGAGGAACTTTTGGACGTGATGAATATGTTTATGGTGTAGACTGTGGTGATGGTTTCACGGGTGTATACTTATCTCCAAACTCATCAAGTTGTATACATCAAATAGATACAATTTTGGAAGTCAATCATACCTCAGTAAAATGGTCTAAAAAATAAAAATTAAGTTTCTGGTACACAGTAGGAAACCCAGTTGATAGTGTCTGTTTGCATTAGGGTTCCGGGGGTGGAACACCAGAATGGCACTCCACCGCACCCCTACCACACACGCGTTTTAAAACACTTTACAAATGTGGCCTCTACCCCAACAGCCCCCAGTCAATGGCATCCACTTTTTCTCATCCTCCTTCAGGCTTTGACCAAGCTTAGGAGATGACACGGGAGAAGTCAGTTCTGGGGGGCTTGAGATGTCTCCCAGGGCATTGTGCTGTTGTCTGTGGTTGACCATGAGCAGGTCCAGGGCATCTCTGTAGCTGACCCCAACCTGGCGACTTGAGGATACCTTATTTTTTTTCCAGGGGACATTCCAGGACCTCTGGCATTCTCTGACAGCCTGCACTCTGGAGAAAGGCAGTAAAGAGCAAGAGAACAGGTTTTGCAGAGACAAAGATCTTTGCGGTTCATAACGTCAGCGAGAAAATTCCAGAACCCCCAGGCGAGCTGTGATCTGGATGCTCCTTTCAGAAACTTGCTTCTGATTGGAGCTGCAGGAAACTCCCTGCCAATTGGCATGGGCGCTGCGAAACCCGGAACTTTATAGCTTGGCAACGAGAAATCTGGAGGGACTCTGGAATTAATTTAAGGAAAAGGGAGGAAAAAAACCAAGAAAGTAATTAGTAGCCAAATAATCAGGCAGGTTTTATTATTACCTTTGCAGCCACGGCAAGCCGTGATCATTTTCAGCATTAATTACAAGCAGAAAGGGAAGCAGCCCGCTATCTTGTCTCAAACTCTGGGGCTAATGTTTTGCGTTGTTTGTCCTAAGCTGGTGCTGGAGTAGGAATGTGAATAGAGCCAAGAAAGAGTGTACGGAACAGATATGATAATTAGAGGAGCACACACCCGCTCCTGACTGCCGTAGTTACTTGCAGGAACCTCTTGGCCAGTCTTTTTCTGGGATCGTCTTCTGTCACGTGACATCATGGATACCGGCCTGGCCGAAATGGGAACTAGAGGTCAGAGTGGGCTGTAAAGGCTTTCTGCGATTTCAGATGGATGCCTGGTGCGAGGTGATGGTGGCATTGGTTGGTCTAGTCGATGACTGTTTATTGAGAATCATTCATGTGTCACCGCTGAGTCAGAGGCTGTAAAACAGAAGTGAACGTCACATACCCATCCCCGCCCCTGTGGGTTGACACTCAAGCCAGGGTTTGGGGAGATGAGATATTAATAATCATACAAACAGCCATGTGATTACCACTGTGCCGATTCTGTGGAAGAAAAGGCTGGGGTGCTAGGAGAAGGGTAAATGGGTAAAGACGGGACAGTTAGAGGGTCTCTGGCTATCCTGGTCCTGCTTGGAACAACATCGCAGTGGGTGGGTTCAAGAGGGAGGCTGGACAGCTGGGCCTGCAAAATTTAGTTTGTCCTAAAGCAATTGGAAAGGTGAGAAACTATTTAGGTTTGTAAACTGGGGCCTGGGGCGACTAGATTTACAGTTCAGGAAGAGCACTCTGGCTGTTGAGTGGGAGAACAGACTGGAGAGGCACAAGGAAGGATACTGGGAGATGGACCACTCTAGAGGCTTCTGAGATGACAGGTGGGTGGCACCTCCAGGGACCAAAGGGGAAGACCTCGCACTTCCACGGGGCCTTGTTGGTGGTTGTCCTTGGCCAGCTCCCTCCCAGGGCCCTGTGTCCTGGAAAACATCCATTTAGACACCTCGCTGTGAGGTAACATGACCAACTCATCCTGGTGGGCCCAGGCCCTTCCTGGTTTTAGCACCTAAAGTCCCCGGTCCCAGGACAGCTCAGGATGGTTGGTCAGCCCACTCATTTATTCCTCAGAGGATTAAATGGGGCAGTAAGAGTCGGCTTCCCTCACTGTATGGGGCTTCCCCTCACCTTCTCCTCAAGCAGCCTGGATACAGGCTCAGCAACCAATTTGCCATGTGGCCCAGGACAAGTTTCTTGGCTTCTCTGGGCCACCGATTCCTCATTTGTAAAATGGAGTTTGACCTGGAGAACTTGTTAGTCTCCTGGCAGCTCTGATTTCCTGGCCCTGCTGCCACATGTCAAAGCTTAATCAAAGCAGAGGGCCCAGCATAGAGGACAGGGCCATGTTCTCGCTGTGTGGCCTTGGGGAAGGTGCCTCCTTTCTGTGCTTGCTTTCTTCCTCCACAAAATGGGAATAACAGTACTTACCACATGGAAATGTGAGCACTAAGTTCAGTGAAATTATTCGGTGTGTTTGGTGTAGCTGGGTATTCAGTTGTTGGAAAGTGTGGATATTCTGGTTCATGAAAAGTGTGATTGAGAGTTGATATTTTCTGAGTGGTGACTGCCAGTTTTCAAAAAAATTGGGAGGTGACTAAGCACTCTTACATCTCAGATTTTACGTGTGCTTTATCACAGCACTTATACTCGATTCAAATTGCCTTTCACTTCCACACGGTAGTTCCATAAGGTAGAGACTAGGTCTTTTTTGCCACGGCTCCGTCCCCATGATATTTATTGAGTTAGTAGAGGTTACATTGTACCCATTTTACAGATGAGAAAATGAGGCTCGGGGTGGTTAAAGTTTATTGCTGTTAAGCAGGGGAATCAGGATTTGAACCTGAATCGGTTTAGGGTCCTGTTCTCTTCACTAACAGGCCTCTATTTCCTCAGAGGGTACATAGGGAGGGCAAGAATGATGGGGAGGGGGTGCTCCCTGTGAAGATCTGACTAGGAATTCTCCAAAGGGAGCAGGCACGGTGGGCCTGACACTGGCAGCCGGGACCCGATCATGAGGAGAGGAACCTTTTGATGCTGCTTTCTCACCTCGCTGGTTGCCGTGGAGACAGGAGGAGGTGTGTGTGCACGCTGAGATGTATCTCAAACCTGCTACCCAGGCTTGCCCCCGAGATGCCAGCAGTGGGTGGTCATACCAACCCTGATACCCTTGAGAGGAGAGGAAGAAAAGGCTTGCCTTTACTTCTTTATCTTTATTATGAAAAACATTGAGCGTACACAAGAGTATACAGTACAGTGAACCCCAGCTACCCACCACCCAGCTTCATTAGTCACAAACTCTCAACCAATCTTGTTCCATCTATAAGCCTTCCCTTCCTCCCTCATCTCAGATATTTAGAAGCAAAATCCAGACAGCAGTCATTTTTTTTCACAAATGTTTTAGTATATAACTCCCCCAAAAGGAATAGGGTTTATACCATCATCATCCCTACTAAAACTAATGCTTTAATTCAGCAAATCTCTAGTCAGCGTTCAGATTTCTCTGGTTGTCTCATAAACGTTTTACAGTTGGTTAAAATCAGGATCCATACAAGGTTCATCTATTGTAATTGGTTGACATGTCTCTTATGTCTCAATCTGTGGGTTCTTTCTCTTTCCCTTTTTCTTCTCTTGCAACGTCTCTGTCGAAGAGATGGGGTTGGTCGTTCTGTAATGTCGTGTGGATTTTGCTTCTCGCATCCCCATTTTGGTGTTGCACATGCTCCTCTCCTCACTATAGTTCTTGAAAAGCAGCAGTTAGATTTAGAAGCTCATTTAGATTTGTTTTTCTGTGTGATGACTTCCCAGTGGCTGCTCCATATTTCCATTTGAAGGTGCATAAGGTCTGGTGATGTTTGCAGCATAATCACTGTCTGGATCTGTTAGAAGTTGCAAAATGGTGGCAAACTAATTCTATCCCTCTGTTTTTGTTAGCCGCAATATTTCTAGAAAAAGGAACTTAACTATGTAATTACTATAAGGTACAGTTCATACCAGAAAGGAGAAATGCTTGATTCTTTCATTTTATTTGACAGTTTTCAAAATAATGAGTTGGCTTCCCAACATCCTCCAACGATGATAAATGAGCTTACATTTTTTTTTTTTCTAAGTATCATTGCAAACTCAGATTTGGACATGCACAACACGTTTCAATCCATTGCAGTTATTATTCCACTGATGCTCAAACTATCCCATCTTTGGCCAGCTGTCCCATCCCATTGTCCCTGTATCCTTTCCGACATGACCTCAAAATCTTCCATGCTACTTGCGTGACAGGATGTTCCAGGCTCATCTTGCCCATGTCCTGTCTCAGACCTGGAATCAGCTGGGTCTGTACAGAGCCCTGATTTCTCATTAGAAGTGGTGTTCAGAGACCCATTTCTGGTGGTGCTCACTGCAGCGAGTTGGTCTTTATTTCTAACCTTTTCAGTGGATAGAGCTAGAAAACGCATGCTTTATTCTGTAAGGCAAAATTCATGCTTCCAGTTCAAATTTGGGACTGCTGGTTTCCCACTTTGTCTCTATGAGCTTATATCCCATCTCCCTGCTTTCATGATAGTGTGACAAAGCCCGTTTCTGAAAGCAGAGCCCCTCGCTGTGTCTCCCATTGAACAGGAAGTATATGAGAAAGCACTTCAGTCTTCCCCTCAGAAATGAACCTGAGCTGTCTGATGAAAAGGCTTAGATGTGGCCCTGGGAGCAGCCCCTTCCGGCTTCACGAGGTAACGCATTCTCATGGCAGATGAACCAGCTCCTTCCACCACTCTGGTGCGTGGACCTGCTCATCTAGCTGTGCTCAATCCTGGCTGAATATCTGAGTCACATGAGGTGTTACAAAACCTCCTCATGCCTGTCCCCGCGACTCCCACACACATCACAATTAAGTCAGAATCTCTGGGGCCAGGACCCTACCATCAATATTGTTTAAAGCAGTCCAGGCAATTTTAATGTGCAGTCAGGGTTTAGAATCACTGCTCTAAACCTTGCTTCTCAGCTAAGGAGGAGGAGAAAGAGGCAAGGGGTAATGACAGACTGATGCTGCCTTTGAAGCCCATTGGGTCTGCTTTGATTTCCGGCACCGCCAATTTCTACCTGTGAAATCTCTGGAACATCCTTGATCAATGGAATGTTTTACAGTAATCGAAATGGCCTCTACCTGCGCTGTCCGCTGTGGTAGCCGTTAGCCACATGTAGCTAGTGGGCACGTGAACTAGTTACTACTGCAGCCTAACCTAAAAATTGTTAGATTTTTAAAATTTTAACTACTTTACATATAAATAGCCACAAGTGGCTAGTAGCCACCATGTTGGACAACACTGCTCCGGAAAATTGACACCTAGGAACCTCGCATCTGAAAAGTAGGGGCTAATAAGAGTTACTTCATTGGGCCTTTGTTACAAGTAGAGATAATGTATATTAAGCGCCTGGCGTGCACAAGGCATTCCAATAAAATGCCACTTATTTTCCTTATTGACATCAGCCTTTCACTCTTTAAAAAAAAAAAAAAAAAAAGCTTGCCTGGAAAAATGAGTGCTCAGAAACATCCTACCACAGAGGCAAAAATTCTAAGCTGTTCCAGAAAAACCCTCAAAAAATATTCCTTAATTGTCGAAGTTCAATTACAGCAGGAGGTTATCAGTGGCAAGGGCTGTATTTCATTACAGATCTCACTGCCGCTCAATAAATTAAGCAATCACTCAAAATAACATGTTGCTTTAATCCCTTCTTGGACCGATTTCAAGTTGTTTGGTTTCATATTAGCACGGCCCTTGAAAGGCGACTCACATTGGCCTCGTTTCCTTTCTCTCAATTCGTCAGCTCCTCTGGATATATCTTTGCGTCTCCTGATCAGCGGGAGGGAGGATTCCAAGCCCAGCAGACCTCCTTTTATCAAAACTGGAGCGTTTTCCATCCTCTGGCTTTTTACATGGTCCGCATTTCATTCGCTGAAATTGCTGGCAGGTTTATCTGCAACTAAGAAAGAGACACCTCTCAGCAGCCCGATCTGGACTGTAAAGCTCACTCCCGGCAGCTTTTCCATTCTCATCTTCTCGCTAGTGGTTTATAATCTCACAGCAGAATTTCATTTCCCCTAGAAACTTGGCACCGGAGGTGTCAGCCCGGGAACATATTTGTTTGTGTAAATTAAAAGAAAAATATGTTTTGACCATATTTAAGTTCTAACCGCACTAAAGAAATAAATACTGGGTTGTAGGCTTCTTGCTGCATGGTCCTGGCTCACCTTCCCAGACTCTGCCTTTGTTTATAAAACCCAAGCCAATGAGAACTCTGCATAGTATATTGCCTCAGAAAGCTACATGGACGAACTGGGAGGCCGTGTCCACCCCCACTTAGGCCCACATGGAAAATCTACTTACCTCATTTAGGATTCGCTTCCCCTAACACCCTGTGTCCTTGCCAGGGTGGGCGAGGGTGTTGGAAGCAGGCACCCTCACACGTATTGTTGACGGGCGTGGGGATGATACCACCTTTTTGAAGGGCACTGGGCAATAGCTGTAGAAATTAAAAATGCAACATACCCTCTGACGAGAAATTCCATTTCTAGGAATGTATCCTATGAGTATACTTGGACACATGCCAAAGAGCATATACATTATAACAGCAAAAAACTGGAATTAACTGAAATGTTGGCCAGCAGGGGACAGGTTAAGTAGCTACAATGCTAGAAGTCACTAGAAAGAATGAGGTGGGTAGGGGGACTGTCATGTCTTCAGGATATATTGTAATGCCCCCGCTTTCTTAATGTTATGAGCGAAAAAAAGTGTATGCACTTGAATACGCTTAGAAAATTTATGAAGATTGCGCAAACTGCACACAGTGGTTACTTTTTAGAAAGTACAATTGGAGTTAGAGAAAAAACACGAGGGGGATCCTTTATCTGCCACTTTATGCTCTTCTGTACTATATCTTATTATAAGCATGGTATTTTTTAAAATCGGGATAATTAAAAAACAAATAGTGTTTTAAAAATCATGTCTATGCTCTGATTGAAGCAACATAGTACAATAATGACACTCTTTCCTTTACGTATCTGTCAGGCCAATGCGACGCTGGTAGGAATCTTTGCTTTTCTGGTCTTGGTGCAAATAACCTGTAGTGGGATGAATGGTGGCTCCCAGAAGGATAAGACATATCCACTTCCAACCCCTGGAACCTGTGAATATTACCTTATATGGCAAAAAAAAAAATAAAGTGATTAAGTTAAGGATCTTCAGAGGAGTGTGTCCTGAATTATCCAGATGGGCACTAAACACAATCACGTGTATCCAGACAGAGGCAGAGATTGGAGTAATGCAGCCATAAGTCAAAGAATATTGTGCCACCAGAAGCTGGAAGAGGCATGGAATGGCTTATGCAGGAAGCACCTGGAGAAGCGTAGCCCTGCCAGATTTTGGACATCTACCCTCCAGAACTGTGAAATAATACATTTCTGTTGTTTTAAGCTGCTCAGTTTGTAGTACAGTTGGCCTTTGAACAATGCAGGGAGGGGTTAGAGGTACTGACCTCCTGTGCGGTCAAAAATTCATGTATAACTTTGGACTCCCCAAAACTTAGTTGTCCCTTGGTATCTGGGAGGTATGAGTTCCAGGACCCTGGCAGATACTAAAATCTGAAGATCCTCAAGGCCCCTATGAAATGGTGTAGAACAGTACATACAGTCGGCCCTCCACACCTGTGGACTCCCAACCAAGATTCAAAACAGTCCAGGTTATTTATTGAAAAAAAGATTGCGTAGGAGTGGACCCACGCAGTTCAAACCTGTGTTGTTCAAGGGTCATCTGCCATGTGTTATGACAGCCCTAGGAAATGATCACCTGACCTCATAACATCTGTAAAATGCATGACGTGCATAGGCCCTTTAAGAAACAAGTCTGGTAGAATTGTGGGTTTGGTGAACATAAAGAATTCATTCCACAGACATTTTTTGAGCATCTACTAGGTGACAGAGTTCTAGATGTTAAGGATACAGCAGGGAACAAAGATGCCTGCCCACCTGGGGCTCACATTTCAGAGAGAGTAAATAAAATAAATGAAACATGGGATAGGACTGATGTTAGTAGAAGGTGCTAAATGGAATAAAAAAGCATAGAACAGGCCAAGAAGGGGACTGGGAGAATGCAGTTTACTGGGAGGGTGACAGTGGAGTAGAAGAAACCAGTACAGAGCTTGACCCTCCAAGTGACCCACTGGTTGGACCAGAATAAGTAAGAATGAGCTCGCCTTCCTCTCCTCCTCCTTCCTTCCCTATCTCCCTCCTTCTCATGCTTGCTAGCAGCTGGGGGTGCAAAGATGAGTGAGACCCAGGTCCCCATGCTTGAGGTCCCCACTCATGGTGGGAACAGTCATAAATAGCTCATTGCAAATATAACACAGTAGGCATCAGAGCAGAGGTCAGGGTGAGCTTCCTGCTCTGTCCGTGGTGAAGAGCAGGGTGGGAGAAGTGGTGTGTTGGGGGTGAAGTCGGGGGTGAGGTCGGGGAGATGGAGGCAAGCAGGAATAGGATGGGACTTGAAGTCCAATAACAAATGTTTAGCTCTGATTTACCGGGAATTAAATGGGGCAGGGAACACATGGAGATGTGTCTGGGGACACTCTTATTCTCAAGTACAGCAGGCACACCGAGGGGACAGTGAGTTCTGAAGAAAACCTACTCCTTTTAGTTTTACACAACCCATAAAGAGGGAAATAGTCCCCAAGTCTGGGATTGGGAAGCTTTGGGCCAGAGTTGATCTTATTGGGGTAAAATGAGGGATTTATTCACTCAGGTAGCTATTATGAAGAAAGAGAGAGGCTGAGCTGCTTTTCGATCCAGAGACTGGAAGCTCAGGGCAGAATGTAGTGCCAGTCTTGTTCCTACTCAACTACCTCCATCCCATCTCTCATTTCTCCTCCTTTCTGCTTATTGGCCCCAATCTCTGGGGCTACTGGTAGCTCTGGATGCTGCAAAGGGGGAAAAAGCAACCTTCCCACCAGCTCCACTTAGGATGATCCTGGATTGGCTCTGCTTGGGTCACATGACCACACTTGGACCAATGATTGTGGCCAGGCTCAAAACTGGGCTGCTGTGATTGGTCGTGTTGGGTCACGTGTCCACACCTGGACCAATTACTGTAGCTGAGGGATGGGTGTTACCAGTCGCCATCTTCGGCCATATTCCCACTGGGTGTCAGGTCTGTTACCCGGAAGTGGGAGACAAAGTGCTGGCAGAAAAAAAGAAACAAACAAAAACAGAGCCACCTACCTCTGGAGGCTTCACTTCTGCCAGTGCTGCTTCTGCATTCACTCTAAGAATTGCCTCAGTCCTAACACGGGCTTTGCTTTAAGATTCACTCTGTCTAGAAACCCCAAAGCTGCCAGGACTTACTCAGACCTTGTTGTTGTAGTTGCTTTTTTGTAATTATTATTATGTCATTTTAATCACATTTAAAGTGTTTTGTTCATCTTTGGTTTATGATTGCCTCTCCTGCCCCTGTGGGAAGGAACTGTGTCTGTCTTGTTGGTTACTATATTGTTCATGCCCAGTATATAGGCCTTTATGTATAGCAGGGACTCCAATGAATGCATGAACATTTGCTAATTCATTGAACATCCCACAGAGAACAGGAGGAGCTGCAACATCCTTACCTGTTCTCCCTTCAAGGAGTCCCTCTTCCTCCCTCTTCCTCCCTCTTCCTCCCTCTTCCTCCCTCTTCCTCCCTCTTCCCAGGCGTGTTGTATATCCCTTCATGAAATGGTGGTTAGGATAAGTGCATCCTTGGGTATTAGCCTGACACACACTGAAGGCTCTGAATCTCTGGGTGAATTCTTGGGTTGACTCTAGGAAATAAGGTTCATTTGGTTGGTGGAAGGGCCGTGGAACTCTGAGCTGGGACGGCTTGGGTTGGCAATGTCTGCCATGGCCACCTGCTTCTAATGGGCATCGCTGGTCCTGCCACTGCTCTGGATTGTTTGCTAAGCAGCAGGCCTCTGTTCTGAAGCCTGCAGCCCTGTCATTTGCCGTGATACTCAGAGTCCAGGACAAAATGGTATGGCCAAGTAAAACAACTGCAGGCTCTTAGGGAAGAAGGCTTAAGACAAATGGCTGTTTTTTAAAGCACTTACAACTCACATGTCAGCTGGGGTCATCTTATTTTTGGAGATTCAGATGCAATGGGTTTGAACTCTGTCTTACATGCCATGGGAGACCCAACTTTCCTTGGAAACTTTCCAAGGATTGGGGGTGAGGGGTGGTTATGTCTCTCCTAGGCACTAAAGGCTCTACATTCCTGCATCTACTGAATCAGTTCTGCCTGGGCACCCTTTTGCTGGCCTCATGGGTATGTGATCTGTGCAGCTCCAGAGGGCCTACTTTTGGTTTTATGCTCTGCTGTTGTCATCTTGAACTTGTTAGTAATATTTGAATGGGCTCTTCATTTTGCCAATGCAAATTATGTACTCGGTCCTGCTTCACTCCGGAGCTATTCCTTTCTCATCCCATGCTGACCCACTCTAGACTCTGCCCCAACCGCACCCCGCCCCCAGTTCTCATCCACACAATGATGTGGATGTAGGAGACTTGAGGGAAGGCAGATGAATCAAGACTGGCAAAAGGTTGAACCTGAATGATAAGCTTGGGGTGCTCGGTACAGTGTTTCCTCTGGTTCCAGGTTGGTAGGAAATTTCCAGACTACAAAGCTGAAAAAGGCAATCTAAGATGTGCCGCTGCCAGTTCCTCGGAATGTTAAATGTGGAGTTACCATATGACCCAGCAATTCCACTCCTGGGTATAGGCCCAAGAGAAATGAAAACATATGTGCACATAGAAACTTACACACGCATGTTCAGAGCTGCATTATTCATAAAGGCCAAAAAGTGTAAATAACCCAAATGTCCAGTAACTGACAAATGGATAAATAAAAATGCGAATGTTATTCGGCCATAAAAAGGAATGAAGTTCTAATGCATACTACAGCATGGATGAAATTTGAGAGCACAGTGCTAAGTGAAAGAAGCCAGTCACAAAGAATAACACACTTTATGATTCCATTTATATGAAATATCCAGAACAGGCAAATCTACAGAGACAGAAAGTAGATTAGTGCTTGCTTAGGGCTGGGGCGGGTGGGGAATAGGGGAATGCCAAAGGGTACAGAGGTTTTTTTTTTTTTTTTTTTGAGGTGATGAAAATGTTCTAAAATTATGATCGTTATGATGGTTGCCCAACTTTGAATATGCTCGAAGCCACTGAATTATTATATACTTTAAATGGGTGAACTCTTTCTAATTGTGTTTCCTCATCAGTAAGCCAGAGGTGGTAACAGTGCCTCCCTTATATGTTTATGCAACTAAAATGACTTGATATGTGTAAAGTGCCTCATACATATAAAGCACTGAGTATATGTTGGTGGTTATAATGTTATTTAGAAAATAAGGAGAGTAACTCCTATATCACAGGGCTATCTGAAGCAATGGCGACAATGCCTGTGAAAACAGTTGGCAGAAAGGGCTAAATTTTATTATTGCTATAAATCTCTTAAAGGCTTTTGAGATTTAAGAACTTAAAGGTTTCTTGCATCTTAGTAATATTTATAATTTGGAGCTTTGTGAGTATAGAAGAACTCTAATTTCAGAGATAAAAGGACCTTTAATCCAAAAATCCAGACCCTCTCATTTAACAGGGAAATTATGCCTCCTGACTGGGATTTGAACCTGCCCAGAACTAAAACCTGAGTATTCTTATGGCCCAGTGCCATAAGATAACAGGCGCTCAGGAATCCGGGCCCACATGTCCTTAAATACTCGTGTTGTCTCTGAGCTCCCCACCAGAACCTGTTAAATAGTGAGCTGCTCCAGGGGTTTGGCAAGCAGGTTTGGGACAGGAAGAGGAAAGAGACTTGTGTCTCCACATCCTTCAGGGGCTGTCTAGAAGCCTGCTGAAGTGGCTAGGGCCAACACTGCACCATTCAGGACCCACTTTCCTGGGGATACAGCAATGAATGAGTCACGCCCCCTGACCTTGGCATTCGCCCTGCCTGCCTTCTAACAGGGGTAGTAACGGGGGTAACAGACAAACACATAGGCATTGAGCAAGTCTCCATATTCTCCCCAGGATTTCAGTCCCATACTGAACACCGTATTGACCTAGAAAGCCACTCTGGACCCAGCTGTATGATATATGGATGGGGAGAGTTAAGAATGACAGCTTTGGAGTAAGTCAGATCTGGGCAGGACTGGCTCCGTGTTTGCAAAATGAAAACCTGGGTCCTTGGTTCCAAAATTATTGAGAATTTCAAGATGACAATAGCAGAGGATTAAGCCAAGTGCAGGGCCCCCAACCGTGAAGCCGGCCCTTCATCTGGTGCCAAACTCCTTTCCAACTGGGTACTCGCGGCACATCTCTACACCTGCCTGAGCCTCAGTTTCCTCATCTGGCCCACCTAAAGGTTGGCTGTGGCTGCTAAAGTGAGACGAAGCCTGTAGAGTACTTAGCAGGGGGGATGGGCCCGGCGGTCTCGCCGATGTCCTCAGCCCGCTGTGACGGCTGCATCGCCTCGTGAGAACGGTGCACATTTATCATTCTTAGATAAGAGCCGAAACTTACGTAGCACTTGGTCGATGCCAGGCACTCCCCTTAGTTCTTTTGGGTCGTTCGTTTCTGTCATCCTCCCTGCAGCCCTATCACATAGATCCTTTTATTCTAGCACCTATAAGTGAGGAAACCGAGGCCCAAAAAGGAATGGGAACTTGCCTGGGGTCACACACTAGTCAGTGGAAGCATCCAGATTCAAACAGGATGGACAAAGAGGACATCTGGCCCCAGGGTCTGCATTCTTAACCTACCTGTGTGTCCCAGGAGTTGACCATTACTGACACGCACGTGCATACACACACGTATGCACACCCCTTCCCCAAGGTGCTAACAGCAAGCGTACAGTGTGGAATTTTCCCCATAACATGGGATTCTTTCCTCCTCTGCTTACTTTTTTGTCTGTCTCTCCTGACTCAATTGACAGCCCTGTGAGGCAGGGGCTGTCCTGCTCTCTGCTGTACCTCTGTCCCCTGGCACAGAGCACACAGTAGGCCCTCGAAAGATACATGCCCAGTGAAGGGAGGCAGGAAGCAGGTGTCTGTCCAGAGCACTCTGATCTAGAATCAGCAGAAACTGTCTCCCCCGCTCTGCTGGCTTTTCTTACTTGGGCGTTCCCCACTTTGTGGGGCAAAGGCATTTAAGGGGTGCCCCGAGGGCCCAGCCTCCATCCTAGCAGACTGCAGGGCAAGGGTGGGTGTGGGTTGTGCTCTGGCAGCGGGTCTGGCAGCTGTCTGCCGGCCTCTCGGTGCCGGCCTCTCGGTGCCCGCCCAGCTGGCCAGCTGGGCCCCGATGCCACCCCTCAGCCCATGACACAGCAGAGGGTGAAACCAGAGTCGGCCCTGCAGGCAGGGACCCAGCGCTCCACGTTTCCCTGCAGAGCTGCCATTTCAGGGGGCAGGCGGGGAGCTGGCGCCCGGCCTGACACGAGGGGGCCTGTCTGAGGAGTGCCCCCTGACCGTCCCAGGGTTGCTGGTGCCCTATTTGTGAGCCATCACAGCTGTCTGATTGAGCCCCCGCTCTGAGACAGAGGATTTATCATTCTCCCATTTCGCTGAGAAACCTGAGGCTCAGACAGGAGCCCTGGCAGGGAAGGAGGGCGCAGGGGCATCAGACTCTTAAAATGAGAGACAGATCAGAACTGTGGGCGGGTGTAGAGGCCAAGGTCGGAGGGGTCTCATTGGTGCTGCTGAGTACGGAAGGGGTGCCCGCCGCTAGGGAAGACACGTGACACGCAGGTTGTCAAAGATTTAGGTTGGCAACCCGACCCTCAGCCCCACCCCTCCCCACCCCAACTACTTGGGGTCATCTTGAAAATCCCTAAAACAAATAAGAACTCTTAAGCGGATATATGGAACTCCAACATCTTGATTTCTGCCCCATCCTCAAAGTACCTGTACTGTCCTTGCTTAATATTTTCCTTCCAAGCAACTCACACTTTACCTATATAAATTGATGTAAGAAAGAGCCCTTCTATCCCTACCTAAAATTGAAAACTAGTCACTTGCCATAAATAGAAATTAGCTGTACAGAGAAATACCTATTAGAACTAGTCACATCTTTAGCCACGTACCAGTTACAGTCATCGAGGAGATGGGAGCATCCGGCGTGGGAAACTTCTATTCCTAATAGTGCGTGAGGAAATGGGGTGACACGGGGGAAGAGTCGCAGAGCCTGGGTCAGCTGATTGCAGAAACCAGAGCTTACTGTGGGGCTGCAGGCTCCCCTCTGTCTGAGTCATCTCGGCACATCTGGCGTGTATCAGTCCCAGCACCGACACCGTCCCTGCCGAATGCTTTAGCCGCCCCATTTTTCAGAGCACCTTCAGAGCTGGTACATCACTTGAACGTTGAGGACAACCAAGGACACTTTAAGGCCAGAGCATGGGGTGCGGCCCCTCCCTTGGCAGACAGGGCAAACTGAGGCAGAGAGTGGGAAAGCGCTCTGTCTCAGGCTGCTGGCGAGCGAGCCAGGGCTGTGCAGGGGCCTCTGCCAAGGCGAGGATCCCAGAGCCTGCTGGAGGGACCAGGCCGAGTGTGAACTCTGCCTTGTCAAGCAGGCAGCACTTGTTTCTTTTCCACTCTCCCCACAATCCCCCCAGGAGCCCCCAGAACAAACGCTGACAGGAGCCAGGCCCGACCTCCAGCATCCAGCCCCTGGAGGGCAACAAGCGTGCTTAGTAACCCGTGTCTGTGGATGGCGTCTTTCTAGTCTTTTCATTTTTCGGGGTGCTGACCAGTTCTGAGCATTGGGAGGGGAGATCTATTAGGGACCAGAAGGGAGAGCTGGGGGGAACACCTTTCTCTCTTCTCTGAGTTGCTGGAGGAGCTCGGAGCTGCCGTCTCCCCAGCTGTGCGGGGCCAGCCCAGGGGCCCCCGAGGAATACTGCAAGAGCAATAAGGATTTTTAGGGGCATTATGATAGTGGAATGGAAACACATCTGCCCCCAAAAGTCCCTCATTTTCCCTGCGGTAATGAACCAGCTGGGCAGGAAGTGGTGGCTCTCAGAGCACCAAGAGCCAAAACTAGAAAGGAAAAAATGTACAAAGTTAGAGCAAGCTTTCAACAAGCCGAGGCTTTCACAGTGTACGGCGGTTCCACCCAGGCTCCCGAAGGGCTGATAACGACTGGCTAATGTTTGGCTAAATGTGTCTCCAATGCAGTGGCTTCAATGCAGACGCACCCCCTCTGGGCCCAGAAAACCAGTGCAGAACCCCAGAGCAGGTTGCAGGGTCACTCCCTGATGCCAGGCCACTCCCAGAGCCTGCACCCGGCTGAGGTCCCTGATGCCATCGCTCAGGTCCTGCCACTAATGACTGAGGATTGAGGAATTCAGGGCAGTGGCTCCCCTGGGGTGCGCGGCCTCTGAGGTCTCTGCAGGCAGAGGCCCTGATGCCAGCCAGCACCCCGGGCCGTGAGACAGTGAACCCCTCCACAGTCGCTGCTGACACCCGAGGAGGCGGCTGCTCACTCAGCAAGCTGGCATATCACACTGGGCCATCGCAGAAGAGGCACTGAAAACAGCCTCTGTGAGTCCTGTGAATGGAAGCAGCCTTATCGCCCTCAGGACGAAAATGGGGCGAAACGCCTTCCCGACACAGAACCCAATAGCCGGGCACTCGCTGGCTCCTTGGCACCTGTCGTGTGGCCCTGGAACTCTGGCAAGGACGACAGCATCTGTGCCGGTGAGCACCGTCCGTCTGGGCCAGGCCTGCGAGGGAGGGATTCTACACTTGCCATGTGATAGCGGCAACCAGATCTCTTCTTTCAAGCAGCACCTAAAATATTCTTTGGGTGAACCTAAGGCTAAATATGGCACGGCCTGCGAGTGCCCAGTTTGGACCTTTTAATGCTATTCTAAGATAACAATCAGGACCCCACGAGGCCTTTGGGTGGCCTAGAGTCCAGGTCCTGGGGCCAAATGGGAGTCCCGTGGGAATGGTTGACTCAGGGCCAGGTCAACTTCCCGAGCAGGTTCCTTTTGGTGTCAAAGCAGAGGAGGCTTCTTTCCTGCATGTTTTTATCCCACAATGCCCATCCAGTTCTCTCTCTGCCTACCCCCAGGGGGGCTTGCATAGAAGTCCCCTCATCTGCCCAGCTGGCCCTCCGATGGCCCACCCAAAGTCTTCTCCCCGCTCCAAGTCTGCAACCCTGGGCTCGTGGCCCTGGTTTTCCTCACTTCCTGATGATAGAACAGGGCTCAGTTCCCTGGTAGATGGGAGGCCCGCTGGCCGGAGGAGACCAGAGCAAACACACACCCAGGTAGCTTGCAGGTAGCTTAGCTGTATGTGTGCACACTGGCTCGGTTGCTGTCCCCTGGCCACAACCCCTTAGCCCACCCCCAGTGGAAGGATCACGGCTCTGCTGCTGGAAAGTGGGGAGCCTCAGCTTGGGCTGCCAAAGCACAGCTCTGCTCCTGGACCATCTAGACCTGAGTCTGCTCTCACACAGGCAGGTTTGCTCTAAGCCTGTAAGACAGCCTCCCCTGTTTCCCTTAGAGCATTGGGGAGACTGCTCATTAGCAAAGCGGGGTTCCGCCCTCTTCTGAGCCCACGTGGTAACAGATAATAAACGCTGGGGAGTCTCAGAGGAGGCTGCTCTGGGGAGCCAGACACCCAGTTTCTAGCCAAGGAATGCTGTTGCAGGCCGGGCCCCAGTGAGAGAGACCCCTAGGCACTTGTTTGGGCTCTTGTGGTAGCTCTAAGGCCACATTCAGGCCTGTGCTGGCAGTGGTCCAGGTAGTCTTGGGCAGAGATGCCAGCAGGCCTGGGCACTGCACTCACACACGATTCCAGCAAGGCAGCCTAGCTTTCTGCACGCCTCGGAAGAAACTTTCACACCAGGCTGCACAGCTAGCCGAAGGCTCAAGCCAGCCACTCACGCCCTTCCCAGCTTAGGCCAGATCTTCAAGCAAAGGCCGAATCTGCCCCCGTCTTCCTAGTGCATTTTTTAAATGGCTTTCTGGTGACACCAACATCAGTTTTCATTTTCTAGGTGTGTCTCCTTTTCATCTGCTGCAGCCATTCAAGGACACTGAGAAACAAGTTGGCTTTGTGGTTCCTTAAACGCTAAATGTTGTATATAAAGAAGATGATGTAAAATCAGAAACTTGAGGGCTTTGTAAATATTCGCTCCTGCCCCCTTCGATTGAGGGCACTGAGAAAGCAGCATCTCATGACTCACTGCTCTGAAAAGAGACCGCAAGGAGGGTTAGGGGAGTCGAGGTGACGGAGGGACCCCCAAATCCACTCCTTCCAAACTCTCTTCAACATCCGCCCTTTTGCCTGAAAAGCCTGTGTGGCTACTAGGCCTGAAAAGCCCATGATCTTTTATATCATGTTGATGCCGCTGTTTTTGTTCAGGGTTTATTTTCATCTCATTCCTAAACTAAGCAAAAAGGTCTTCAGGTTTTTCTGAGTCTGGGCAAGGAAGAAAACGCCAGCTTTGATGAACTCTGATCAACGATGTTTTCTTTTGTTTGTGTACACCCTTTTTTTCTGGCAAGTGATTGTAAGGACTGAGTTTTTCTTAACTTTCCACTCATTTCGGTCCACACCTCTGAAATAGCTGTATTTACTCTATAATCTCAATTAAAAGAGGGTAAGCCTCTTTATTAGGAAACCGTAAGTCTATTATCTGGCAAGAATCTTCTTTCTGTTCTTACCATAAGGTGTGGGGGAGGGGAGCTGGGAAGCGAGAAGCAGAGGGGATCGTCCCTCGTAGGGACTTTTCCAATTTTCATTGGTTTGCGTCATAAATGCACGTGAAGTATTAGTTGTACCGCAGCTCCACCTCTAAAAATATTACACTGCCCCCCGCCCCTCCGCCAGTTGTACCATATTCTTATCTACGGAAACGTTGTTTTATCTGAGATTCGCTAGGGCTCTTGTATTGCTAAGAACAAAATTCAGAGTTGCTATTTTTTTTTTCCTCTAAATCCACACTTCTTTGTGGTGGGGGGTGAGGATCGCAACTGCTTAATGAAATTTCATGCAGAGGAGGAAAAAAAGGAGAAAAGGCAAAAAGAAAAAAAAAATGTCCTCAGTGTGTTCATCAGTTCCACATTGAGTTTTTTTTTTTTTTTCTTGCTGGGAGGGGGAGGGGTGGTGGTAAGAATATGAAAAGCTGCGATTCTTCGCCGAATTAATGATGTCTTCTCACTTGCAAAGTCCTGATTTATAATCTCTTCATCATACTACTTTGCCTGTTTCCAGACTAGGAGGGGGTGAAGTTTGCTAAACGTATTCATTAATTACATGCCCGGTTTCAGAATCTAAGCAGTGACTGTAACTGTTGCAAACGCTCGCATTCACATTCAGCACTAAATCCTGTGTGATTTTACACACTTAACAATTCAATAATTTCAACAGGCAGCTTCATTGCCTTGATTATAGCTCAGGATCTGGGCGCAACATTCAGGGTTCCGGCCTTGGTAATTCACGGAAAACGCCCTATTTGTAGAAGTATCATTAAAGGCTAATTTGGTGAGATATCCTTATTTAGCAGAGCAAATAGGATCTGACAGCTCGCCGGTGCTCTGGTGGGGGTGACGATTCAGCAAAGCACAAACACAATTTACTTCACAACGTGACAGTTTCCCATCACCCCGCCTCGGCCGGAATTGTGGACTCCTGACAATTGTGCTGTTTCATTGTGTCCCGTAACAAAGAGGAAGAACTCGAGGTAAAGAACTGCTTTTGCTGAGGCCCCAGGAGTGCAGGTGTCACCTGTGTGTCCGTGCGCCATATCTATTAAACAGCCTCATAGCAAGGACTCGGTGTCCAGAAGTTTTTCAGGTATAGCTTACTTTTTTATTCCTTGTTGGGAACACTTGATTGAAATCCAGGTTGGCAAGTAAATAAATTTAAGGTGTGTGGCTGTCTACGTAGGTTACAACTGGAGGGCAGGGATGTGTGTAAATTGATGCAACTTCATAAGGATAATGTTCTGGGAGGGGCATTGTCCCCACCACCCTAGCCTTAGAGTAGTTCTCGGAACGCCTTATGCAGAGTTTCTTATAAAATGACTTAGAACGAGGTAGCAAAGAATGGCAAAGAAATACTGTGATTCCACGTGGAAGCAAGCAGAGGGCTGCTCCTCTGATAAATCTAATATAATCATGATTTCAGCTGTGTTTGATTTTGGGGTGTCAAATGCGTTGACACTACCAATGTGCCCCTCATTCCCTTCCAATCCCACCTACGAAAATATCAAACCACTGTGCAAAAAAAAAAAAAAAAAAAAATTGTACTTTTGCCTTCTCATATCTCTTTTTGACCTCCCAAAAATGGAAAGAGGCCCTCAAAAACACAAGGTTCAATAAATTGAGAAAACACACACACACACACACATATATAAGAATATCCCCCCAAATGGCCTTTCACTTTTGCCAAAGGTAGCCAATCTTCCCCCTTTCCTCCAACGGACTTTTCCAGCAGCAACTTTTGGGGAGGGGGTTCAGCTCTCTCCCTCACTCTCCAGGAACGTCTGGTACCTGAATCCCTCGCTGTAGAGAATGACCCCAAAAGCGGGACTTTGTGGGCCAGTTGGATAAAACATAAACTCATCTCGCCCTCAAAACCCCGATTCTGGGACCACAGCCTCCAAAACCTCCTTTCTCAAGAAGTGACCCCTCCCCAGCTCGCAGCGCTGGGGCAGGCTGACTTTGAGGCAGGATTCTGGAGAATCCTGGATAATTGAAGGACTCATTCTAGGGTTTTCCTACGGGCATGACATTTCATCTCAAGGAAAAGCAGAGGTCCTGTGTTAGGGAGGGGGCCATATCTGCCTGCTGCTGGGTGACCTTTTCCCTCTTGCCCCCAGCCCCAGCTGGGTCTGAATACTTTCCAGGGAAGATGCTGGGCACCCCAAATGTCTTTTAGCAAAGCGTGAAGGAGTGTCTATGGTGCTGGTACACTCCCCCCCCACCCCAATCCAGTTGAAGTTTAGTTATTTGTGCCCTTAATTGTCTCTCATTAAAGTCAAACTTGCTGCTTGCCCAGATTGGGGAAAATTATTTCCATCTTAATAGCTCAATTAGCCTCTGGGTTCTGGAAAGGCCGCCCCCTTACACACATCTTTTCTCCCCACTTTAAACCCCCTCCCTTTTTCACAACTTCTCCTAAAAATAAATTATAAATATGGATGTGTCCTCAGAGGATCCGAGCGGCACATTCCAACGCTCCCCGCCGAGGGGACTAGGAGCAGGGGAAACCAGAAACGCCACTCCCCCGAGCCCAAATCAGAATGCCTTTTCCCTTTTTCTCCCCCAAACTTTTTGCCAGAGCAACTTGGTGTGGACTCGGGCCCTGACACCCCAATTCGTCCCTCCGAACCTAGTTTTTTTTGTTTTTTTTTTTTAAACTCCTGCCCAGCAAAAGCCAAAGCCAACGTGCTATGGCCGCCTGCTCCTGGGAGGGAGGAGGGAGGAGGGAGGGGAGGAGGGAGGGGGCAGCCAACTTTACTTCGGGGAGGTGGTAACTCCCTGGGGACTGTCCTCACCGGCTCTTCCGGACGTCCTCAGGGCCTGGCCCCGGGAGGCTGGCGCTGTCCCCCTGACCGTGCCAGCGCGGCCCTGGGCGCACGTGGAGCGGCGGCCTGCTCCCGGCACGGCACTGCTATCGGGGTCACGCAGCGAGTCCGTTTCCCCAACGCGCTTTCCGAGGTGGGGGCAGGGTGGCTGCCTTTCTGGCCGTTTCGTTAATTTCCCAGCCCGAGCATCAGAGAGGTAGGGGGCCGCCTCACCCCCATGCCACCTCCTCGCCCAACACGCCCCTCTTGGGAGCCAGGCAGGGGGCTTAGAGGGGTGCAGCCCACCCCACCGCCTCAGGGGGCGGTGGCAGCGGCAGCGGCAGCGGATCGCAGCCCAGACAGGCGTCTAGCGCCGGGTCCCGGGAGAGCCGTGAGCTGCCGGGCGCCACCTCCCAGCTCCCGTTCCCACCCGTGCCCCAGGCAGCCGCGCCCCGCACCCCTCTCAGCCCTAGGGGCCTGGGCACCCACCTGCCGCGGGTTCTGCCCTAGTCCGGGGTGCCATGCCGGAAAAAGGGGGAGACTCACCGCTGCTGCCGCCTCTGAGGGTACAGGGGGCTGCGCCTTCCAGGGTTCCAGGGAGGCGTGCGCGGGGCGGCCGGTGGGGGGGGGCGGTGTGGGGGGAGGAAGGTACCCCGCGGGCCCTGCAGCCTCCGCCTTGATTGTAGCCCAGCCTCAAATCCTCCGTGGGGTGGAGGGGCAGACTTCCAGAAAAAAAAAAAAAAATCCCACCCCTCCACAGACAAGATCCAAGTGATGGGTGGGGGGCGCAGAAAATCCTTTCCTACTGAGAGCACAGAGCCGACGGGGCTGCACCCGGCCTCCGCGGTCCGCTGCCGCCACAAAGCCGCGCCCCCGTCCCCCCTCCCGGCCCAGTCCCCCCTCCCCCGCTCCCCCCACGCCCTATGGCCAGCCCGGGGCGGGGGCTGGGCCAGCCCGGGGTTGGCCGTGCTGGGGAGGCGGCAGCGGTGGCCCAGGCGCGGGGCGGCTCCTCCCTGGCCGGCCCGGGAGAGAGGGCGAGAGCATGGAGCCGAGCGCGCCCGCCTGCCCCGGTGGGGGCTCCGGCGGGGGGGAGGCGGGCAGGGTAAGGGGTGCCTTCCTAGAAACCTTTGCCAAATATAGTCAGTGGATAGGGGCATTCCTCGAAATACGCTGGCGACGTCAGCCTCGACCTGCGGGGGCAGAGCTTGGGGTTCTCCAAACTGGGGGGGTTGAGGGAGGAGGGACATTCCCCACTTCCAATACCCCCATGGCTGGGAGAAGGGAGCCGGGGCTGGGCCTCCACCCTAAGGGGCGGGCAGGATTCCTCCAAATGCGCTCCAGGGATCTCTCATCTGGGGGTGCAGGGGTGCCCGAATGGGGACACATCTACTTAAGATTCAGACCCGTCCCCAGATCTGCCACCCGCTTTCGGAAACACCAGTGACAGTGTCAGCAGGAGCTTTTAGTTCTTCCTTCAATTTTCAACACTCCCCCTGCCCCCATGAACAAACCGTAGAAGTAGGAGCAGCACCCAGACCGTCCTCCCGTGCCTGCCACCCAGCCCTTGACGGCCCCTAACCTCCTTTGGGACGACTGCAGTCCCCAGGAAGTCTCAGGTTTGAAACTGGACCAACATGCTCTGTTCCCAAGAACAACCCAAGATACTAGCCCACCTTCAGGCCAAAAGATAAAAGTTTCCCCCCTCTCCTTTATAATGTTGCCTTTGTTGCTTTTGCAGCCCCAGGTTCTGGGAGGTACTTGGGGAATTGGGAGTGAGGCGTGAGGGCGTCTTCTCCACCTGGCAAAGATCTGGCCTCTGGTGCTGACACCCCCCATGAGCTACTCCCCCTCAAAGTACCTAAGGTTCCAACAGTAAGGGAGACCTTCCCCCATACTCGGCCACTCCTGAAATCTGTCCCACCTGCAACCCCTTGCCCAGTGACCCCCGCAGATAATGGCAGGAGTATCCCCTTTTGCTCTAAGAGGATCCACATTACTGAGGCATGACTTGTCCCCCTTGACCGCCCATCCTTTTTGCTCCTGAACGTGACGGGACTGAGCTTTCCAGGATCATAAAAAATGTATTTGCTGTCCTCTGTTGGCCGACATGTGTCACACTCAGAAAACATATCACCCAACCCCATAGTGCTCCTAATGTCATTGGGGGGCTCCCAGGCAGAGGGAGTGGGTCAGACAGCCCCCTCCTCTTCTGCTCCTGCTGCATTCCTACCGACCACCCCCCACCCCGGGTGTCTTGGCTCGTGGCCACTGCATAGAACTTTGACCCACTGGCCTTGTGGCTCATGTCCCTTCTTCCTCGTTGGGCCCTTATTCCAGAAAGCCTGAAGGACCATGCTCAGGGTGAGGCAGGAAAGGCTATGGTGGGGGTCTTCGGGTTCACTCTGGGTTGGGGGACCCCTAGAGGATGGTTTCTCTAATAGCGGACTGGAGCGGGAAGTGGCAATCGGGGGGTGGGGGGGTGGGGGATGGTTTACGTCTGAGCTCTCTTAGGGCAAAGGCCTAATCACCGGTAATCGGCAGTCTCCATGTTTTCCTGAGGACCTACTGTGTGCCAAGCACATGAAGTATATAAAATCTAACCAAACTCACCCCATTTTGCAGATGAGAAGACTGAGGCTTAGAGGTCAGTTGCTTGCTGAACTAACGCTTGCTTGCCTTCTGTGTACCAGGCGCAGCGATGCTGGGGCCACAGTGGCAAACAGGAAAGGCCCCTGCCCCCAAGGAACTCATCATCTCGGGGAGAGACCCAGTCGGCAGGTGATTGCCATGCTGCCGTCGTGGTCTGGAGCCCAGCTACCTTGGCTCAGGGCACCACGAGAGGCCCTCCCTGCCAGTCCCCCTCAGGTGCTGTTTCCATGAAGCTGGCATTGTCCTCATGTCTCCTCATCTTCTCACCAGCTGGGAGACCCGGGCACTGCTTAGCCTCTCGGCCTCAGTTTTCTCATCGGGAAAGTAGTAGTTATACTGGCTTTATAGGACTTGTAGGGGGATTAAATGAGACAAAATCCGAGTAGGGGTACATTTTTCCCCCCCATTTCTTCCTATACGTGTTTTCTTATTATTTATTCTATTTAGAAGTTGCCATTTTAAGTACTATCGGCAGGAAATACATAACAAAACTGTCCTAACAGGCGAAAAAAATAATTATAAATGCTGGAAAAATCAGCTTTATTAACATACTGACTTGTACGTAATACACACGCCATTGGATATAAGTTTTATGACATTTATACAAGCATTAACATTTCCGAAGCACTCTGAGCAGCGAGCAGTTGGGTTCTTTGCCATCTATACCTAACATAGGAGGT
>NW_011888821.1:6723305-6727577 GCF_000151845.1 Pteropus vampyrus | reverse complement strand
TGGGGGGAGGGCGCCAGCGCCCAGTCACTGCCATCTCCTGAGACTCCCGGAATTTCAAAAATGAAGAACTTCCAAAGCAGGCATACACAAATTATTGTGCCGTAGGTTTTAAATGTTTTCATTGAACAAATGTAGGTGCTTGAAAGAGACACACGCAAAGAGTAATGTAGTAATAGCAATGTAGTTATTGCTAGATGTGGGACAATGGCAGGATTCACAGAAAATACGTTTTCACGTGCTTCCAGCGGGGATCAGGGGACACGAGTCTGAAGTGGCGCGATGGCCGTCGACCCCATCGGAAGGAGGCTGTGACCACCCTTGTGGTATCTTCTGGAGATAATGTTAAGACGCTAGCCTAAAAAAAAAAACTTTCAGATACGAGGACTGGAGCCAAGTGGTTCTCACAAGTTAGGCCCGCAGCACCCTGAAAACCAGAGGTCACCACTCCCTCAACCCTAGTCTCAGACCTTCGATGGGATGCTGAGCGGTGGAGCAACTCTGAGATACCTCATTTTGCCCTGGCACGATGGCGGATGTTCCCCCATGTGCGGAGCTACAGAATTTGGGGTCAAGGACGGTGTGGGGAAACCACAGTGTCCAGGACGCTAGCCCTCGGGCTCCACGATGGCGGGTGGAGAGAGCGCTTGGGCCACCTGGGTTTGCTAAGGCCACCCGCAGCCACAGGTCCCTGTGGGCCTGCAGCCTTGTGTTCCTTTACAAAATGAAAAACAAGGACAAACCACTCTCTCATGTCCCATGGCCCTGGTACCCTGACCTGTCTGGCACGTGGTAGGACGGATAAAGGTTTGTTTGAAAATGAATAAAACAAGGAAGCTGAAGTACTGGAAGAGAGGCTATGGGACAGGGATCGTGGTGACATTCCGTCTGGGAGGACGTTGGGCCTCCCAGGAGGTGGACAGAAAGACAAACAGCCATGTGGTGAGGCTGAAAGGTCTGTGGTTCCTGGTGGCCTGGGAACAACATCCTCACCTGCTCAGGGGCTCGTGACACAGGCACCGAAAAGGCTGGCTGAGAAAGGCTTTGCAATGAGAGAAGAAGCCAGGCCTCAGGCTGTGACCGTTAGTCCTCCTGAGTTTAATTTCCTCATTGGCAACAGTGGGGATGTTAAAAAGATCGAATTGCACGATTCGCACGAAGTGCTCGGCGGGGTCTGGCTCATACGAAGTGCTCAATAAATTGTAGCAATTACCATTAGCTGTTAAACGGGGGTGAGGAACCGGCCATGCCTGTGGGTGCTCCGAGCAGATTTACAAGTGCGGGAACTTCCTGCTTCTCTCCTTTAAGAAGTGGCTGGTGGCCCTGGCGTCAGTTTCATTTCTTACCCCCCAGCCCAGCGGAACTGAAGTGGAAGTGGTACCATGGTTGGGCAGGCTTGGCCCGCCTGGGCCCGATCACCTAGAAATGCAGAGTCAGCTTCTCGGAGTTTCAGCAGGGTGGCCAAATTATGTCAGGAAGCTACAAGGACGCTTCACGCATCCAGCCTGGGTGGAAACGAAAGCGTTGATCCGCGTGGCCGGCAGCTCGGAACTCTTCTTGGGGTCCATGTGACCACGGACCTAGCGCCACCTCTGAGACCAGTGCCGACTTATAAACAAATGCTGTCGGCTTTGGGTTTTTTGACCAGAGGGTGCAACTGGCAGCTCACAGGCCAAGGGGAACCCACAGATGTGTTGCATTTGGCCTGCGGAGCATTTAAAATTGTAATCATAAATTTGATTTGGTTGCCAATGTTTTTAAATCAGGAAATTTCATTTTGAAAAAAATCCAAATTTCTGGCTTCTCTTAAAAAAAAAAACAAAAAAAACAGATGAAAAGATTTGGCAGCAGTGGGCCTGTATTCCCACAGGGCAACAGCTGGTTGGAGCGGAATAGAGAATAGACTATTTGTAAGGGAAGGCTCGCCGCTGTGACGAACAGCGTTCGATGGCTACGACAGGACAATTTTATTTTTCGCTCATATCGCAGTCCAAGAAGTGGGGGGCAGGGGTGTCCACAGGTTATTTAGGAACCCAGGTACCTTCCGCTTCATGGCTCTGCTGTCTTCTGGGACTTCATTCTTTCTAATTGGGCTGAAGGATGCTGAAAGAGGCTACGGAGAAAGCAGCCCAGCTTTTAATTGCATCAGCTAGGAAATGTCCCATATTGGTGAGAACCAGTCATGAGGCCCAACAGGGACCCAAGGGGGCTGTGAAATGGTGCCTGGCTCAGGGCCCAGGAAGAGGAGGAGAGAGAACCCAGAGGCTCATAAGCACCAGCGTCTCTGTTTCAAGTGCTTTCTCTACTTGGTCATGGAAGTCCTGTTCTTCCCGTCCTTCCTCACTCCTCCCCAGCACGGCCATTTGGCTCAGGGGGAACCACCAGTCATTGGTTGAAGAATGGCCATGTGATACAATCCCAGCTGATGAGACATGAGGAATTGGGATTTGATGCCTGGAACTGCAGCAGCCATTTTGGGACCAGCCTCGGGTCGAAGCCAGCACGAGATGGCAAAGAATAGAGATGGAAGGAACTAATGTCTCTGCTGACCTGGTGGAGTTGCTTCCTGGTCAATACACAATAAATTCCCTTACTGGCTAAGCCACTTTGAAACAGGGGAGCTCCTGTTTTTGAAAAATAAAGTACCCAGACTGATAAAGGAGTAGTGTGGCTGGCTAGAGTCATGTAGGTTCACCTGCCTGGCCATGTAGGTATTTGAGTTTTGACCCATTGTCTTAAAATTCTCTCTTCTTCCAATGCAGAGCTGAGGTCAGTTTGGCCAGCCCTGACCTTCACGGCTTGAGATAGTAATTACCCAGTGTCTACCACTTGAGGGTGCAACGTGCAAGTATCAAGTGCTTCCTGGGACAGTGTGGTCCCATCCAGGGTCCAGATCTCCACTTGCATCTCGGGGATGCAGCAGTCCATGCGTGACACTGACCATGGGATGAACATGTGTGGGTCGGAGCCCAGGCTCCGCCACTTCTTAGCTGTGTGAACCTGGGCAAGCCAGTTCACGTCTCCGGGCTTCATTCCCTCCACTGAACACGAAGCTCACACGTGGATTGCTGTGATCATGGCTGAAAGATTCAATGGTCAGACACGTAAAAGCTCTTTCCTGAGGCTCAGCACCCAGAGAGTTCACAGCAGCTGTTGGCTAGAGTGGCCTGGTCACTGCCTGGCAGCCGAGATGCTGAGTGATCAGATGGTGGGAGGTTGGCCGCCAACTCCTGGGACATTAGGGGGGACCCAGCCCTAAAACGTGAGGCCCGAACAGTGGGACAAGGATTTTAGATCCTGCACAGAGGAGGCTTCGGCAGCTCTGAATAACCCAGTAGAAATGTATTCCCTTTCACTTACACTCTGGCTCTTGTGAAGGAGAGAGTCTCGGTTATGTGCTGCTCCATGTTTAGCATCTTCCCAGCACTTACTAAACTCACTGTTAAGGAAAGAAACGCAGGCTTCTGGCTTAGAACTTTTTCTCTGTAGCAGCATCAAGACAGAATACATGAACACCTTTTGGTTTTCGTTGCATTTTAAAGTCATCATCGTCTATTGTTGGCAGATGATGTTCTTTTCCATTTGTGGAAGCGAAATAACATTTCCTTTTGAAATAAAATTGGCCAGGTTACAAAGGTGAGTTAAGTTAAATAAAAGTATTGGTGGAATATAGTGCAGGAGGTGGATGCTACAGCAGAAATGTAGAAGGTAGGGTGTGACTGACTGAAGCTTGGGGCACTCACCAGGGAAAACCGTGGGGCCCGGGGGTCCAGTGTGGGCAGGGCCTTCCTGGGAGGTCGGAGGCTGGCAGTCCTTCCTAACAGGAGCAACGAGGGCTGTGGTTGCCTGTCCCAAGCTCTTAAGAGAGTCCCTGAGATGACGTGCAAACTGGCTTCCTTTAGAAGAGAGCACAGGTAGGGTGACCTGTCATCTGGGCCACCAGAAACTCGGTGGTTTCCAGAGTCACTGGACTTTCACTGGTAAAACTGGGACAGGGTTAGGTCTGAGAGAGCCGCTGGTGTTGTAAACAGAAGTCTCTGGAATACTCATAGCCTCTCCCAGAGACTCGGAAGGGTTCTCTCTCAGCCTTGTGAGCAGGATCTTGATACGCCCTTAAGGGTCATGGGTGACGGGGCCAATGAAAAGGCACCTGGACAGGTTGGAGATACACCAAGTCTGAGAAAAGGCTGGATCGTGTATGTGACAAGTGCGGAGCTGGTCAGACAGAGGCAAGTCAGCCCGGCTGGACTGGGACAGACTCTGGGAAGAGGCCAG
>NW_011888821.1:6715088-6719275 GCF_000151845.1 Pteropus vampyrus | reverse complement strand
TTAATGGTTACTTGAGTAACAGCGAGGTCAGGTTTTGTGGCGTGAGCAGGAGTTTTCCAGGAAGATGAGGGCGGAGGAAGGACATTGCAGGCAGAGGGAGCAGCCCAGGCCCAGGCCCAGAGGACTAAGGAACAAGTCGCAGTGAAGGAATAAGCAAGGCTGGTATGAAAAAGAGCAAGAGGGACGATGGCAGGTGGCACAGCTGCGAAGGACCGAAGGATGAGAGCGACGTGTTCACTCCTGTGTTCGAGAGATGACAGTGGAAGAGGCATGGACGAGAGAGAAGATTGCAAGCCAGGAATACCAGTGAGGCGTTGGCGGCCCCGGTCCAGACGCCAGACCTCAGAGGAGGAGTGGGACAGTCACAGCGGTGACCGTTTGGAGAGAGTTTTAGGCAGAGACCAGTCGTATGCAGGTGAAGATGGAGGGTTGAGTCTAGGGTTGGGGTAGGCGGAATAATGCCCTCCCAAATATGCCCGCACCCTAATCCCAGGGCCCTAGGAGTGTGTGATGTTTCATGGCAAAAGGGACTTTGCAGATGTAATGAAGGTGACAGACGTTTAAATGGGGAGACTAGTCCGGATTATCTAGGGGGCCCCCCAGTCTAAATCCATGAGCCCGTAAAAGCAGAGAACTTGCTTTGGCTCACAGGAGCATGAAGCAGTAGAAGGAGAAGTCACATTTGAAACGCGAGCCGCAGATGTAGAGACACCATGTGCAGGGACTGGCGAGAGGCTCTTGGAGCCAAGGAAACAGAGAACTCAGTCCTCCAAGTGCAAGGAAGTGAATTTGGCAAAGCGTCTAAGTAAACATGGAAGCCGATTCTTCCCAGAGCCTCCTGATAATAGCCCGGTCTGTCAACACCTTAACTTTGAACTTGTGAAGCCCAGAGCAAAGTGACCTGGGCAAGGCGACCTGGGCTTCTGACCTAGAGAAACTGCTGCTTTCAGCCTCTAAGGTTGTGATGAGTTGGTACCGCCGTGGTAGAAAATGACCACAAGGGCGAATCCCAGGTTTCTATCTGGGCTTCAGGCAGATTTCGCCATGAACCACGGGGGGACCTGTGTGGGAGACCAGATTTTGATGTTCTATATCAGACTCCTTCTGCGAGAGTTACCTATTGTTGCATAACAATATCACTACAGACTTGGCAGCCTACGTTACAAATGAACAACACACGCTTATTATCTCCTGGTTTTGCGGGTCAGGAATCCAGGCACAGCGTAGCTGGGTTCTCTGCAAGGCTCTGCAAGTGTTTGGCTGCGCTCACCTCAACGCTCAGCCAGTGTCTTTATCAGTTTGGGCTGTTATAACAAAACTATCACAGACTGGGTGGCTTAAACGACAAACATTTATTTCTCACAGTTCTGGAGGCTGGGAAGTCTAACGTCAAGGTGCTGGCAGGTTCAGTGTCTGGTGACAGCCCTCTTCTTGGCTTACAGATGGTGCCTTCACACTGCGTCCTCATACAGTGGTGGTGGGGGGAGGTCTCCCATGTCTTGTCCTCTTTTTACAAGGCATTAATTCTACCATAAGTGCCCCACCGCCATGACCTCATCTACCCTAGTCAGCACCTAAAGGCCTCACCTCCAAATACATTGGGGACCAGGGCTTCAACATATGAATTGGGGGGGAGGTTGGGGGACGACGCAAGCATTCGGCTCACAGCAACGAAGGAAAACTTGCTTTCAAGCTCACATAGCTGTTGACAGAATTCAGTTCCTGTGACCTGCTGGGCTGAGGGCTTCAGCTGGTTGTTGGCCAGATGATGTCCTCTTTTTTTTTTTTTTTTTTTTTGGTCATCATGGCTGCCCCAACATGGCCCCTTGTTTCATCAAACCAGTAAGAGAGAGAGTCTGCCAGCAAGATGGGTGTTGCCAGCTTATGTAACAGACAAGTGACTTCACGTCACCTTTGCTGTACAGTGTTGGTTGGAAGCAGGTCACAGTCCCACGCACACTCAAGAGGAAAGAATTACATGAGGGTGTGAACACCTGAAGGCACGGATAAGTGGGGACACCTCAGAGTCTGTCCGCCAACACTTCTCGAAGGGAGATGTGGGTTTCTTATCTGAGTGTGTTTCAAGAAGTATTAACGGATTTTTCATCCCCGCGAGGCCTCAGGTTCAGGGGTTCGTTTTTGCCCACAGTTAGGTGAAAATCATGTCTGCTCACCTGAGTTGGAAGGGTAGGGTGGGGACAGAAGCGAACACAGTCTCAGGAAATGTTCATCATGCGCCAGCCTGGTGATTTGCTAAGCAAAACTCAAGTTGACGTGACATAAACAACGTCTGCTGCTTCCAGGGGCCTGCCACAATATTTTCTTTTAAGTGCTACTTGTGCCTGAAATACGCTTCTGGTTTTGAAATGTGGTTCTCAGCTCATGCTCAACTACAAACCACTCGCTCCCTTATTACGAGTCCCATTTTTTTTTATCCTATGATATGGGTTTTCTAAGCGCGTGATGTCAGCCCAGATGGGAGGCATGCCAGAGCAGTGGCCTGGAGGCCTCTCCTTGGAGAGGGTCAGTTTGGATGACAAGGGCGAGCTTTTTCCCTGCAGACCTGGCATCTCACGGACGGCAGCGCCAGCTCTGGGTTAACACCTGTGCTCTCCGGAGCCCTGACATCTGTATGCTCATTACACTTTTTTTTTTTTTCAGTTGTTAATGTTACAAGTTTCTGTTGCAAAAACAGTGACTCCAAAAGTAACATAGATTCTCTTTCTGATGCTGTGATATTAGGGAAAAAGTCAGTAATTTTTTTTCTGCAATTCCTCTCCATCTCTCACCCCACCTGGAGGTATTCATGGTCAACAGCATGACATGGAAACTTCCATGTGGGGGGTGGACTTTCTTCAAATTCTGAGAAATATCTAACTATATTTATATCTATAGATATATATCTCCATACAAGTATATCGATAAATACGCTTCTTTATTTTTTACAAACACAGGAATCAGCTAAAGATACTGTTACACAAGATGAATAAATTCTAGACATCTGCTGGATGACATAGTGCCTAGAGCTAATAATACTATACTGTGTACTTAAATTTGTTAAGAGAGTAGATGTCATGTTAAGTCTTCCATCACATATGCAAAAAAAGCAAAGGGACACAGGACACTTGAAGGTGATGGATATGACTGTTATCTTGGCTGTGGTCCTGGTATCACATATGTCCAAACTCACCAAATTATATACATTAAATATGTAAAGTTTTTTGGTATATCAATTATACCTCAATAAAGCAGTATAAGCAAAACCAAAAAACAGGACACCAACTATTCTCACTTAATTGTATCTCATTATCACCCCTTCAGATCAACCAATCATTCTTTTTAATGACTGCCCATGATGCCATGGATCTGCATTTACATCCTGGCCAGTGGATGTTTACAGTGTTGTCGTCAGATGAACTGCATGAGAGGCGAAGCAGGTGAATGTGTGTTATTCCAGTTTTAGAATGGGAGAGAGACTGAGGCACAGAGAGGTTCTGTGGTGGGTCCCTGGCTCCCACCAATTCCTGGTAGGTGTGGGGAAGAGAATCCATCCCGCAGTGCTCTTGCGTCATGCTGCCACAAGGCGGCACTGTTGAAACTTGCTCCTGCGCAGCCTCTGTTGACACACAGTCCTTTCCTTTGCTAACGCTAGGATCCCGGGCTCTCTTCGGTTTCAAAGTCCTACTAACCCTTTTTCTGCCACTGATCATCATGATCTATCCCTTACAGATCTCTCTAACTGAATAACAGAGAGGTGAGTTGGAAGAGTTTAACTTCCTCTTTCCCAGGAAGCCCTGGGCTCTTTGTGCAAATCCACTCTCTCCCCAGTGGCCAAGTTTGCACAGCGAGGTCTCAGTTACATTTACTCGGCTCTCATCAGGGGCCTTCTCATCTTCCCTTTACATATTTAGGGGAGACCGGAGAGTGATTTTTCTCAGAACAAAGACTCCTGACTTCCAGGTGACTTCCAGGTGACTTCCAGGCATGAAATTCATACAAAAGTTAGAGAAATCCAAACACAGCTTTAAATATTCATGAACACGAGTGGCTTAAATCAACATAAAATGTCTTGATTATTCAGACACATGATTGGCTTTACTCATTTAAGAGTCAACAGGATCCAAACAGAGGATTTTGCTCCGGAGTTTCTGATTCTGCAGTCTGCGCCAAACTGGTTTTACAGCTCC
>NW_011888821.1:6708877-6713998 GCF_000151845.1 Pteropus vampyrus | reverse complement strand
GCCCTGGACTATGGCTCTCCTCGGAAGAGCGCGTGTGCTTCGCGTGGTCCACACGCTGGCAGCGTCAGCACCCCCGGGGGCGTGAGACCTGCTTCCTGAATGCAGCCGCTCAGGAGGGGTCCGGCCAGCCGTGCTCTAACGAGTCCCCCAGGGGTGCTGCTGCCCCGCCAGTGTGAGAGTCGGAGCTCCTTCTCGGTCGCTCCTGCCAGGCTCCCCTCCCCCGCCGTCACCTCCCTCTCTGCCCCTCCCCCCGGCCCGGTCGGGCTGGTTCCCCGGGGACGCCCCAGACCCGGCCCCCCCAGGCGTACAGCGAGGGCTCCGTGGACCGGGCCTTTCAGTTAGGAGTCTCAGCCCCCTTTAGGGGAGGCTGGTTTTCAGACCCTGCAACACGCCAGCTCCTGGGGGTCGGCTGAGGTCGTCGCGAAACCTCTGTCCCTGCCTCCGAGAGGCCCGTGGTGCGACGCAAACAGGTGCCGTGGGACGTCGCCGCCGCTGCTCCAGAGGCCTGTCCCTGGCAGCTGCCGCGCCCCATTGCGCCGCGGGGCGAGCGGAGGCCCAGAGGGAGGGCTCCGTGGTCACGTCAGGGCGGCTCCGGGTCGGTTCCTCTCCCGCTGGCGCAGGAGTGACAAGGGATTTCCCTCTGCCGAGCGCGGCTGTGGGCGGGCGCCCGGCCGCGGCAGGGCTCGCCGCAGAGGACAGACGGGACTTCGGGGTGCAGAAAAAGCCTAGCGGCTCCGAGTGTCTTGCCCGAAGGGTGTTGGGCCTTCGCGGGGGACACGGTTTCCAGGTGACCCCTGGGGCCCTGGAGTCTGCGACCCCAGCCGGCCCGGAGCCCTCCACCTCCCCCAGAGCACCAGGCGCCCAGGGAGCTCGAAGTCCCCGCGCCAAGTGTGTTGGTGTCGCGGCCGGGCCACCCGAACTGCGAGCGCGGGAGGAGAGTTTGCAGCCCAACTGGTGAAAACAGTTGGTCCAGTGGCAGGCGGGGGCGAGGATCTGATCGCGGAATCAGGGAGATGCACACTGCGGGTGAACACTCGGGAGGAATGGTCCCCACTCCTAAAAAGTCTCCCCAGCAAAGGAGACTCAAGTGGCAGGCACGGACGGGGTTCGAACCCGTGATCTTCGGTTTACGAGACCGACGCCTTACCACTTGGCCACCGCGCCTGCGTTACGGAGGCTGTTCGGCGATCCTCTATCCTGGCGCTGCTCCCATGAGCCGGTCTCGCGGGAACGAGCACGAGCGTGAGCACGAGCGTGAGCACGAGCGTGAGCACGAGCGTGCGCGCACCCGCCGGGCCCTCGCGCCCCGCCCCCTCGCCACGGCCAGCCGCTTAAGGCGGGGCGACCGCGGGCGCAAGCCGGCCGCTCCCCGCGGACCGGACCGCCCCACCCGGCTCTCCCTCGGCCCGGTACCCACGAGCGCGGCCTCCCCGGAGTCCTCCCACCAGGGCCTCGTCAGGAACCGTACCCGAAACCCGGGAGCGGCGGGATGCTTCCCGGCGTCTCAGGGCCTGGGGTTCGAAACCCTGCTCTGCCGGAGTCCGTCTGCGGCCTCGGAGCCTCAGTTTCCCCTCTAGGTCGAGGCACCCGGGAGGCGGAGGAATGGTGGCAGTTCTCGTTACTAGCCCCACCCCATCCCCACCCCGGGCGGTCCACGGCTGCCCTGCACCCCGCAGGCACTCTGCAAGGGTTGTTGAATGAATACGTAAGTTTTCTGAAATTAAAAGCCCAAAGTTCCCCTTCCTCCCGACTGCCCCTGTAGCCCAGGTTGTGAGCGCGTCCTGGGACCAGCAATATCGCCCGCGAGCGTGTTAGAAATGCGGCTTCTCCCGCTCACCCAGCAGTCTGCGTTTTAACTAGTCCTCAGGGTGATGCTGATGCGCAGGAAAGACTGAGCCCCAGATAATTGATGCGCATATTCCTATTTATAGATTAAAATGTGCTCTTTTATTTTTAGCCAAATGGGATGACTTTACAGTTCTCTGCCATTTGATTTTTCATGTATTAATGTATAATGTGTTTACTGCAATGACTTGTGGTACATAATAAAATATAATCGTAATAAATAGTACTTATTTGATAAATATAATCAACAATTTCTGTTCATTAATATGATGCACAATATAATATTGTATATAGCAAATTATATATACTGCAGTATATACTATATTGTTATGCACGGACGGGTTACTGTAGTCTCTCATAGCTGTATGGTTTTCCATTGAGTGGCTGTATCACAGTTGATTTAATCAGTTTCGGGCCTTGGGCCTTGGGTTGGTGTGCAGTTTTTTTTGAGGCACAGAACATTCTGCTATATGCCTCTTTGCTGTCTGGCACCAGTGATGCCCCCTATGGAGACATTTATTTAAAATGTCCACAGCCCACCAGGCAGGTGTGTAGGCAAATAGGAAACTTAAAAAATGCCAGGAAGTTGTTTTCACCACGTTGTTTTAAATGTCAAGGTTTGGGCAGGTGTTTGGAAAAGGCCCTGACATATACCCTCAAACACTGGGACAGAGGCCCTGAGACACTGTGCCCAGAGGGCTTGAGATCTGCATGCAAACCTCACTGCAGCTCCTGAATTAAAAAAAAAAAATTTTTTGAACATTTTTAAAATTAAAACATGCATTACTGAGCATTGCTTCCGACTAGTCGATGATAAAATTGGTTCTGTTGTCTCCCTCCTTTTTTTGGTGTTCATTGAATTGTTGAAATTATGGTGCAGAAGTGACATGGGCTTATAGAAAGTGAAAGAAATTAGCAAATCAGAAAATCACTTGGAAGCTGAGCCTAGAAGTAACTGGCAGGTAGGTGGGAATCAAAATCTAACAGGTGCTTCTTCCAGCTTTGTCTTCTGAGGGACGGGAGGGAATTGAATGATGGAGGTGTGTCTGTACCTTGATGGGCAGGTGGGATGCCCAAGGTATCCAGGGTCTGGGGGTGCCTAAGAGAGGCTGGTCCTCCAACCTTCTGTGAGCCCTAAAATAGCACAGGTGCTGAATGGTCTGACTTTACTTATCTCACAGGTATACAGAGCCCTGGGAGGCCATAGATCTTGGACACCAGGATGGAGGATCGGCCTGTCTTGGCGTCTTAGAGTGATGCCTGTGCAAGGTAGGCCCTTAGAAAGTATTACAGAAAGAGTTAACATGCGAGGTTCCTTTCACCGTGGTCCTCCGTGTGGTTCTGGGGGGCCTCCTTGGTCAGTGCCTGCCAACCACAGAGCCAGGACAGTCCTGGCATTGAACTTCCCTGATCAAGCAGAAACTTTCAGCTTCTCAGTGATAAGGAGTTTTCCATTGTTCACTTTTATGGAAAGAAATGTTTCCTTCGCCCCTACAGAGTCTCTGGGACAGATGGGTCCCAATGGCACACAAATAATTGTGATCCAATCCCAGGTGTCCCAAATGCTGGGTCGAGAAACCAGGGTTGGGTGAAGCAGACGGTGCTTTGAGGAGTCTAAGAAGGTGACGTTTTAAGTGAGAAAGTGTCAAAACTGATCTGGTGACAAAGCCAGGTGACATGATGGAATACTTTTGATCTTGTTTCCTCTGTGTAATTAAGTTGCCTAGATCGAATAATTTATAAGCATCTACATTTCTTTTGTGTCGAAACTTCCTCACTTTTTTCCGTTTTAGAAAAAAAATGTTAGTTTTAAATCTTTTTTTCTTCTGCACCTCTGTGTCTGTCCCCAAAGCAGGAATTCCTAATGCGCACTCAAGACCAGGAGGTCTGTGAATTCCCCAAGAGCATGTAAAACGGGTGTGTGTGTTCTTGAGAAAGGGACGTCACCATTTTGATCAGGTTTTCAAACAGATCTCCTGAAGGTCTGAGAAAGTTTCAAGCACTTTTCCTTCTTCATTCCGTTTCTTGCAGTCCGAGACGCGCTCAGACCTCACCAAGCTGCAGCGTCGGAGCTGTTTAGCCACAGCGGAGGTTGTTTGGGAAACTAAGATGTCTCCGAGACACTCACCCTTTCCAGGGTGGCTCCTGCTGTGGCCGGTGCCTCCATCCCAGCCACCCTTGCCCCCGCCTGCCGCCTCCTCCTTGCAGAGCATTTAGCAGCTTTCTCCTGTTTCCTCAGTGGCGCCTTAGCTGTGGCCACACAGGCTTCTCTCTCTCTCACGCGGATGCAGACTGACCCGGCAGGAGGGGGCGGTCTGGAGTCCAGGGTTCTGCCTTCCTAACACCCTCCCAGGCCACGCTGAGGCTGCTGGTCCCTGCCCTCACTTTGAGAACCACCCCTCTAAAGTATTCTTGGAGGAGTTCATTTGTATGGGGGGTGGAGGGGACCCAGCCTTGGATATTTAGGTCACCTGAGGTAATGATGACAGCAGGCTTTTTACTAATTACCTAAATCAAGGCTTTACCTCAGGAAAGCTCTAGGAGCTGCTCAGAGCATCCCAGCGAGCACAGGGTTAGTGATGGCCTGTTTAGAGCCCAGGACCCAAGGCAGAGAGCAAGGCCATCCCGTCATGCTCGATGTGACCCACTCAGTGGTTCAGAGCAGGCTGGACACCTCAGATGCTTGGTGGGGCCAGGCACGGTATGGAAACCTGGTGCCACTGTGCGTGCCACCGGAAATGTATGGGTTCCAGTGACCTCACACTTCCACAGCTTGTCTTTTTAATTTTAGCTCTTCTAGTGAGTGTGCAGTGGTGTCTCGTTTTAATTTGCATTTTCCGGCTGACTAATGATGTGAAGCACCTTTCCATGTGCTTGGTATCTGTTTGTTGCATCTTTGGTGAAGTGTCTGCTCACATCTTTTGCCCATTTTTATAGATTGTTTGTCTTCCTGTTGTTCATCAGAGTTCATTGTACATTTTGTCAGATGTACCATGAATATTTTCTCCTCTGTGGCTTGCCTTTTCATGTTCTCAGTGGTGGCAGTCAAAGTACTGAAGCTTTTAATTTTGATGAAGTCCACTTTATCAGTGTTTTTCTTTTATGCATCATGCTTTTTGTGTGCTGAGAAATCTTTGTCTACCTAGGTCACGAAGGTTTTCTCCTAGAATTTTTATCATTTTGGCTTTTACATTTAGGTCTGTGTTCCGTCCCGAGTTAATTTTTGTGTGTGGTGTCACGTAGGGCTTGCTGGTCGTTTTTTCCCATACAGATATC
>NW_011888821.1:6705553-6707987 GCF_000151845.1 Pteropus vampyrus | reverse complement strand
TCTTCCTGTTGTTCATCAGAGTTCATTGTACATTTTGTCAGATGTACCATGAATATTTTCTCCTCTGTGGCTTGCCTTTTCATGTTCTCAGTGGTGGCAGTCAAAGTACTGAAGCTTTTAATTTTGATGAAGTCCACTTTATCAGTGTTTTTCTTTTATGCATCATGCTTTTTGTGTGCTGAGAAATCTTTGTCTACCTAGGTCACGAAGGTTTTCTCCTAGAATTTTTATCATTTTGGCTTTTACATTTAGGTCTGTGTTCCGTCCCGAGTTAATTTTTGTGTGTGGTGTCACGTAGGGCTTGCTGGTCGTTTTTTCCCATACAGATATCTAGCACCATTTGTTGAAATGATTACTCTCTCCCCATGGAACTGCGGTGGTACCTTTGTTAAAATTCAGTCGACTCTGTGTGCGTGTGGTCTATTCCTGGAATTTGTGTTGCGTTCCATTGATCTGTACATTTATCTTCATTCTAATTACCACGGTCTCGATTATTTTATTTTACGGAGAGTACTGAAATCAAGTATTGTGAGTCCTCCAACTTTGTCCTTTTACAAAACTGGTGCCTGTTCTAGTGCTTTGCGTTTCCTCATTGATTTTTAGAATCATTTCATCAGTTTCTACAAAACGCCTGCTGGGACTTTGATGGGGATTGCACTGACTCTATAGATGAGTTTAGGGGAAATTGCTGTCTTGAGTTCTCCTATCCATGAATATTTCAGTTGTTTGTTGCTGGGGCCTAGGAGTCTTAGAGTCTGAATTAATTTCTTTGGCATTTCATTCTGTGAGTTTCCTGGGATTTTCAGTGGGAGAGTAGCTGCAATGTTTGGTAGCTGTGCTCACCTCTTTTTGGCACTCCATCCAAGCACAGATCCCTGCCACGTGTAGGACCGCTGTGGGCCCTCGGGGGATGCCCCAAGATGAGGGACGCAAGATGTGTTGCCTGTGCAACCGCTGAGACAAAGTTCAGCTAAAGTGAAGGTCTCCCAGGTTAGAGACGTGATTATTGTGTTGACACCGGGAACAGATCATCTCAACCATGCATAATAAGTTGTAAAGACGAAAAGTAAATTTTTCTGCAGAAAAATGACATCGGTATGTTGTCATCAAAGCAATCTTAGAATCAACCTCTAACCTGGGAAAGTGTGTTTTCGTTGGTTCGTTTCAGAGCCGGAATAAGATCAAGCTGACGGCTATGAATAATACAAAATATCGTTCTTTTTTCTCTTTTGATTTAGCAGATAAACTAAAAAGGTCAACCAGATTATCTGAGGTGCAGATTAGCATGCAGAGATGACCACGGTTTTATGTATATAAAAAGTGGTAGACAGGACCAGAATAAAGTTGTTGTTTATTATTTGTTCTGCATTTAGCGGAAGACGCCTAGTGTCTCAGCCCTCACGGCCCTCTCTCCTCCCTCCGCGTTCTCCTTTCAGAAGGGGCCACTCTTATGAGTTTATTTTGGATCTTTCCAGATCTTTTCCTTTGCTTTTGTGCTGATACATGTTTATACATAGGAAATGTAGTGTTTTGGGTGGGATTTTTCTCCCCAAATGGCATCATCTTGGACATGTTTTTTGACATGTCTTTTTTTTTTTTTTTAAACTCTTCAAAGCATCAGAGGTTCAGCCCTATCCTTCCCTATGACTCTAACTCTTTTCGTTTTACTGCTGCCTTCTAATCAGCTGGGTGACTGCGGCAAGAGTTTTAACAAATCATCTAATGCCAACCACCTAGGTTGTTCATGACTTTTCTTCATTACAGACACAGCCTCTCCGGCATCTTTGCATGCGTCTCCCTATGCGTATGTGTGGAGGGTTCTTTAGCATAGGTGTCGGGGTCATTGCTTTTCTAAGATATCTTTTCTGTTGTGTTGTAGCCTTAAGCAAACCGTTCTGCAAATACCTGCTTGCTTGTGAGTGAGCTGGCACTCGGTGCCACTGGCTGACAGGAGCAATATTAGCTTTTGCCCAAGTCTCTCTTTTTTTAACTTTGTGCGTAAACTTGTATGTGCAGGGTTAGTTGGGATGAAGCAGACAATCAGCCACACACTTTGTGTGACTACATGGCCGAGGTCTGCCCAACTGGTGGAGATTTGTCGTGGATCAAACTGAGCAAATTCCTTGGGTTCTTTTCAGTATTATGAGCTTGCAAGAATCAATATGTGAATGCCCACATCGGTTCCTTCACATAAGTTGTCTCTTTCTATAAAGTATTACCAGCATCTCACACATGAATGGCACATGGTATGTGTTTCTCAATACAACAAAGAATCACTTATTTCCTTTTGATTTATTAGCATATTTGATATTTGAAAAACTCAAATCTTTACTCACATAAACCAGAAAGTCATTTTGATAGACAAATAGGTATATCATGACCTTTTGCTAGGCCTTGGATTTTAAGATCACTGTTATACAAGAGACACTTGACC
>NW_011888821.1:6699858-6705503 GCF_000151845.1 Pteropus vampyrus | reverse complement strand
CTCCTTTCAGAAGGGGCCACTCTTATGAGTTTATTTTGGATCTTTCCAGATCTTTTCCTTTGCTTTTGTGCTGATACATGTTTATACATAGGAAATGTAGTGTTTTGGGTGGGATTTTTCTCCCCAAATGGCATCATCTTGGACATGTTTTTTGACATGTCTTTTTTTTTTTTTTTAAACTCTTCAAAGCATCAGAGGTTCAGCCCTATCCTTCCCTATGACTCTAACTCTTTTCGTTTTACTGCTGCCTTCTAATCAGCTGGGTGACTGCGGCAAGAGTTTTAACAAATCATCTAATGCCAACCACCTAGGTTGTTCATGACTTTTCTTCATTACAGACACAGCCTCTCCGGCATCTTTGCATGCGTCTCCCTATGCGTATGTGTGGAGGGTTCTTTAGCATAGGTGTCGGGGTCATTGCTTTTCTAAGATATCTTTTCTGTTGTGTTGTAGCCTTAAGCAAACCGTTCTGCAAATACCTGCTTGCTTGTGAGTGAGCTGGCACTCGGTGCCACTGGCTGACAGGAGCAATATTAGCTTTTGCCCAAGTCTCTCTTTTTTTAACTTTGTGCGTAAACTTGTATGTGCAGGGTTAGTTGGGATGAAGCAGACAATCAGCCACACACTTTGTGTGACTACATGGCCGAGGTCTGCCCAACTGGTGGAGATTTGTCGTGGATCAAACTGAGCAAATTCCTTGGGTTCTTTTCAGTATTATGAGCTTGCAAGAATCAATATGTGAATGCCCACATCGGTTCCTTCACATAAGTTGTCTCTTTCTATAAAGTATTACCAGCATCTCACACATGAATGGCACATGGTATGTGTTTCTCAATACAACAAAGAATCACTTATTTCCTTTTGATTTATTAGCATATTTGATATTTGAAAAACTCAAATCTTTACTCACATAAACCAGAAAGTCATTTTGATAGACAAATAGGTATATCATGACCTTTTGCTAGGCCTTGGATTTTAAGATCACTGTTATACAAGAGACACTTGACCTTATGGGTTGCAAAGTTGTTTTTAACCAATACAAAGTCTTGATGAATTAATGCTTGCTATTGGGCCATCTTCCACAAACATGCCGTCCTCGCTTAGAAAATTTAGGAGTTGAAGCAGTGTATACACAGTTAAAGACGAAGTATATGTGATGAAGTTCAAAGTGCTATTTTAAAATGTCATTTCCCATCATCAGACGCCAATTATCATATCCTCAGCATTTGGCGTGGGAGGCGATTATTCCCAGGGCTGTTCTTGGCAACGTGAAAAGATAAATGGGTGGAAGGACGTGAGAGCACATGTGATGATAAACTGACTTACAGAGACGAACACAGCTTTTGCAGTTTCCCCTCGTGGATTTACTTTAGTGCTGTAAAACCGTAAATGTATATGTGAAACTCAGGTGTAAAAATGTCAAACACGAAATATGACTTTTTCCTTTCTCCTCATTCTGTTACATACATGTAAGAATTTCTTTTACAGAAACATGAATAAGATTTTGTCGGAAACATTCTGTTGTTGTTCCGTCTCATTTCACGGTTCTTAAAAAGCTGTCACTGTCTTTCCTTGTGACACTTTGTCTCTGTAGCTGGTGCTTGCTGGATGTCAGCTAGATGCCCTGGAGGTGTGAATGGCTTCTCTCATGTTTACCTCCACGTGCTTGCCAGCTGCCATGGTATATTAGTGAGTGCTGTTTAATCCCATGCTAGCTTTAAAAATTATGCAAGGAAAAATATCTAGAAAAAGTATAAGCACTGCACCCAGACTTTGGCTTGTCTCAAATAAAACCTGCTAGTTCATTCAGATAAAAACACCTGTAGAAATCCAGTGTGGCTTCTTTCTTATGAATTGGATCGTTTGGCTTTATTTGATTGGTCTTTCCTTGCCCCTTTATAATCCTTCTCTCTCACCCCACCCCCAACGACCACCATTCTGCTTTCCATCACTGTAAGTTAGTTTGCATATCCTAGAATTTTATAAAAACGGAATCTAACAGTATGTATTTTTTTTTTTTTTTGGCTTCTTTCACTCAGCATGATAATTTCGAGACTCAACCGTGCTGTACGTTATTGTATACCAGGAATTCTCTTCTTGTTATCGCTGAGTGGTGCGGACATCTGAGTCGTTTCCTGTTTTAGGCCATTACGAAGAAAGCTACTCTGAACGTTCGTTCATGCACAGACTTTTGAAAGGACACTAAAAGGCTTTCATTCCTCTTGGGTAAATACCTAGTGAAATGCTTGGATTGTATAATAATCTTTTGAAGGAACTGACAAGCTGCTTCCCAAAGTGGTCATGCTGTTTTCCATTCCCACCAGTATCATCGGGGGTCCAGCTCCCCTACGTCCTCAGTGACCTGTGGTATGGTCGACCTTTGTAATTCAGCCGTCTAACAAGTGTGCAGTGGTACCTCACTGTGGCTTTAATTTGCATTTTTTAATGACTAATGGTGTTGAGCATTTTTTCATGTGTTTATTTATTATTCATCTGTCTTTGGAGAAGTGTCTCTTCAAATCCCTTATGCATTTTTCTATTGGATTTTTTTTTAATTGAATTTCAAAAGTTCTCAGTTTATTTTGGATACAAATCCTTTATCATATAGATGATTTCCAAATATTTTTCTCCCGGTCTGTGGCTCTTTTCATTCTTTTAACAGTGTTTGTGTTTGTGTTTTTGTTTTTTAAAGAAGCAGAAGTTTTAAATTTTGATAAAATCCAGTTTATCTATTTATTCCTTGGTGCTTCACTCTTTTCTTGCTATGTCTAAGATATCTTTTCTATATTTTCCTCTAGAAGTTTAATAATTGTAGATTTTACCTTTAGGTCTAATGTTCCATTTAGAGTTAATTTTATATATGACGTAAGTTATGAATTGAAGTTCACTTTTTTTTTTTTTTTTTTTGCAGATATCAACTTTTTCCATTACCTTTTGTTGAAAAGAACATTTTTTCTCCACTGAATTGTCTTTGTACCTTTGTTAAAAATAAGTTGTCCATATATGTGTGGATCTATTTCTGGCCTCTTTTTTTTTTCTTTCTTAAACTAGTTTCAAGTATTCAGTACATTAGTTAGATATTTATATAGTTTATAAAACGATCCTCCTAATTGCTCCTTAACGCCTCTGGTTTTCCACGTAGCCAATATATTAATGCTAACTACATTCCTTATGCCATGCTCCCCATCCCCGTGACCATCTATCAACTACTAATTTGTACTTCTTTAACCCTTCACCCCTTTCTCCAGCCACCTAACTCTCCTCCCCTCTGCCCATCACCAAAATGTCCTCTATATTTGTGAGTCTGTTTTTGATTAGTTTGTTCTTTTTATTCTTTAGGTTCCACATGTAAGTGAAATCATATGGTATTTCTCTTTCTCTGACTGACTTATTTCACTCAGCATAATAACCTCTAGGTCCATTCATATTGTTGCAAACAGTAGGATTTCATTTTTTTTAATGGCTGAGTAATATTCCATTGTCTATATGAACCATAACTTGTTTATCCAATGGTCTGATTTAGGTTGCTTCCATATCTTGGCTATTATAAATTGTGCTGCCATGAATATTGATTGGGGTGTATAGATCGTTACAAATTATTGTATAAGTGCCCAAAAGTGCAATTGCTGGGTCAAAATGTATATCCATTTTTAATTTTTTGAGATATCTCCAGACTGTTTTCCATAGTGGCCGCACCAATTTGCAGTCCTACCAATGGCGTATGAGAGTTCCCTTTTATCCACATCCTCGCCAACACTTGTTCTTTGATTTATTGGTGATAGCCATTCTGACAGGTGTCAGGTGATATCTCATTATGGTTTTAATTTGCATTTCTCTGATGATTAGTGACCTAGAGCTTCTTTTCATATGTCTATTGGCCATCTGTATTTCCTTTTTGGAGAAGTATTTGTTCAGGTTTTCTGCCCATTTTTAAATTGGGTTGTTTGTTTTTTTGTTGTTGAGTTGTATGAGTTCTTTATATATTTTGGATATTAACCTCTTATGCGATGTATCATTAGCAAATCTGGGCTCTGTTTTGTTCCATTGATCTGTTTGTCTATTTTTATACCAGTTCCATGCTGTCTTAATTAATGTAGATTTATAATAAGTCTTGAAATCAGGTCATGTTAGTATTCTGACTTGGTTCTTCTTTTTGACTATTCTAGTTCCTTTTCATTTCCATGTGAATTTTAGAATCTGGTAACAGTTTCTACAAAAAAGTTTCCTTGTGAATTTTAGAATCTGATAACAGTGTCTACAAAAAAGTTTCTGGGAATGTGTGAAATCTGTAGGTCAATTTGAGAGAACTGACATATCGACAATATTGAGTCTTCCAATCCTTGTATGTGATATATCTCTTGATTTATTTAGGTCTTTAGCTTCGGTCAGCTGTGTTTTGTGGTTTTTAGTGTATGCATCTTTCATATCTGTTGTAAGATTGATCCTTATATATTTCATATTTTTGATGGACTTAGCTTACGATCTTAAGGAGAAAGCCTTCAAGCTTTCACTATTAAGCGTGAGGTCAGCTTATCAGGTGGAGGAAGCCTCATTCTATTCCTGCTTTGTTGAGAAATTTTTTTAAAAATCATCAGAAATGAATGTCAGATTTTTAAATGCGTTTTATGTGTCTACTGAGATGATCACGGTCTTTAATTTTTTTAGTTTGTTAATAAGGTAAATTATATTGATTTTTTTCTAATGTCAAACTATCCCTACATTCCTTGGGTAAACTCCACTTGGTCAAGAGGTATTATCCTTTTTATATATTTTTGGACCCAATTTTCGAGAAATTTGTTTAGAAATTTTGCATTTTCATGAGGGACGTTGGCCTGTCATTTACCTTCCTGGTAATGTCTTTGTCTGGCTTTCGTATCAGGCTATTATTGACATCGCAGAATAAGCTGGGAAGGATTCCCTCCTTTTCAGTTTTCTGGCAGAGTCTCTATGATTTCTTCCTAAATAATAGGTAGAATTCACCAGGAAAGCCATCTGGGCTGGGGATTTTCCTTGTGAAAAGGTTTTGACCATTAATTCAGTTTAATAGCTATAGGGCTAATCAGGTCATCAATTTCTTCTAAAGTGAGCTTTCATCGTTTGTATCTTTTAAGGAAATTGTTTCATCTAAGTTGTTGAATTCATTGACAGAGTTTTTCAAGCTGTTATTGCTCATCCCTTTCATAGTTGTAGAATCTGTAGCGCTGTCACCTCTCTCATTCCCGATATTGGTAATTCGTGCCCTCTCTTCGTTTTCCTGATTTGTCTGGTAAGGTTTATCACTTTAGTCGTCTTACAACAGGGACTGCCTTCTAGCTCCACTGATTTTCCCTATTGCTCTTTTGTTTTCTATTTTATTGATTTCTGCTATGACCTTTATTATTTACTTTCTTCTACTTTAGGTTTATTTTGCTTTTATTTTCCTAGTTTTTTTTTTTAAGGTGGACACTGAGGCCATTGATTTGAGACTGTTTTTTGTAGTAAAGGTGTTTAGTCCTATAAAGTTCCCTTCATGTACTGCTTTAGCAACATATCACACCTTTTGATATATTGTTTTTATTTTCATTCAGATCGAAATACTTATTTTCTCTTTTGACCACAGGTTACTCAAAAGGATGTTACTTAGTTTCCAAATATTTGAGTATTTT
>NW_011888821.1:6698315-6698648 GCF_000151845.1 Pteropus vampyrus | reverse complement strand
TCATGTACTGCTTTAGCAACATATCACACCTTTTGATATATTGTTTTTATTTTCATTCAGATCGAAATACTTATTTTCTCTTTTGACCACAGGTTACTCAAAAGGATGTTACTTAGTTTCCAAATATTTGAGTATTTTCAAAAGAATCTTCCTTTTTTTTTAATTTCTTTTAAATTTTATTAGTTTCAGGTATACAGTACATTGGGTAGACATTTACGTAGTTCATAAAATGATCCCTCTAGTTGCTCTTTCTCTCCACTTAGCCATTACATTAATGCTGACTGCATTCCCTATGCCGGGCTCCCCATCCCTGTGACCATCTATCAACTGCTA
>NW_011888821.1:6690059-6698265 GCF_000151845.1 Pteropus vampyrus | reverse complement strand
GCTAGTTTGTACTTCTTTAACCCTTCACCCCATCCTCCCAGCCCCCAACCCCCCTCTCCATTGCGGTAGTGGAATGTGTGCCTTTGAAAAGAATGTGTATTCTGTCATTGTTAGGTGACACATTCTATTATGTCACTAAGGTCAAATTGGTTGCTAGAATTGTTTAAATCTTTAAAAAAAATCTGACTGATTTTCTGTAGACTTGTTCTGTCAATTACTGAGACAGAGGGTATTGAAATCTTCGGCTATAATTGTGTTTGTTTCACCTTGAAGTTCTGAAAATTTTTGCTTCATGCAGCTTGAATCTGTTATTCGGTGTGTAAACATTTAGGATTCTTTTGTTGACTTCTCGATGAATTTATCATTATGAAATGACTACCTCTGGTAATATTCTTTGCTCTAGAATCTCTGAAATTTTGTCTGATATAAATGTTGCTACTCCAATAGTTGATTAATATTAGCATGGTATACTTATATTTACTTTTTTTTATATTTACTTTTAACCTGTATCTCTGTCTTTATATTCGAAATGTAGTTTTTGTAGGCAGCATGGAGTTAGGTTTTGCTTTTATAGCCATTCTGAAAATCTCTGCCTTTTAATTGGATTATTTAAACCATTTACATTTAATGAGACCGTCGATATGGTTAAGTTTAAATTTATTGTCTTACTATTTGTTTTTTATTTGTCCCATCTGTTTTTTGTTCCCTTTTCTCTCTTTTTACGTAGCTTGGAATTATTGAGATGTATAGTTCCATTTATCCCCTTGCTTGGCTTATTAGCTATAACTCTTCGTTTAGTTTTGCTATAGAATTTATAAAATACACCTTTAACTTATCATAGGCTACCTACCATTAAGTGATCTAATACCACTTTCCATATAATATCAACATTTCACAGTATTATACTCCCAATCCCTCAACCTGACTTTTACGCGACTGTCGTCACCTACTTGACTTTCACATGTGTTGTAAACCCCACACAGCATTGTTATTTTTGTTTAAACAGCCACTTATCCCTTGGAAGATTTAAATACTAAGGAAAGTGTCATATACTTACTTATATAGTTACTATTTCTGGTGCTCTTCACTTCTTGGTCCAGACTTCCGTCTGCTATCATTTTCTTTCTGCCCGAAGGACTTCTTTTTATGTTTCTTATTGTAAGAATCTGACGACGATGAATCGTTTCAGCTTTTGTATGCCTGAGAAAGTCTCGTCTTCATTCTTGAAAAATATACTGTAGGATGTGGAACTGCAGTTTGATAGTTTTCTTTTCTTTCCTTCCTTTAGAGACGGTACTTCACTACCTTTCAGCTTGCATTGTCTCCCACAGGAAATCATCCTTGCCTTAGCTCCATGGACATAATGTGTTTTTTCTTCTTGCTGCATTTTAAAAGTTGTTTAAAGGTGGTAAAATTCACGTAACATAAAATTTACCATCTTAACTATTTTTTAAATGTACATCTCAGTGGCGTTAAGTACAGTCACATTATGCAACAACCATCACCGTCGTCCAGCTCCGAAACCACTTTCATCTTGCAAAACTGAAACTGTATCCATTAAACAAACAATAACACCTGATTGTCCCCTAGGACAGCCTCCGGCAACACCGTGTTCTGTCTGCCGATGAGTCTGACTGCACTAGGTATCTCATTGGCCCGGAATCACACGGTATTTCTCTTTTTCTGTGAGTGGCTTATTTCAGTTAGCATCAGATCCTCAAAGTTCACCCACACTGTGGAATGTGCCAGAATTTCCTTTTTAAGGCTGAATAATATATTCCATTGTATGGATATACCACTTTTTTTTTTTAATCTATTCATTTGTTGATTGACGCTTGGGTTGCTTCCACATTTTGGCTATTGTGAATAATTCTGCTATGAACGGGAGTATACAAATATCTCTTCAGGACTCTGCTTTCAATTCTTTTGGGTGTATACCCAGAGTGGATCATATTGTAGTCTATGTCTAGGTTTTGAAGGAACTGCTATATTGTTTTCTGTAGTGGCTGCACCATTTTACATTCCCATCAACAACGCATAAGGGTTCCAATTTCTCCAGTCCTCACCAACACTTGTTATTTTATGTTTTTGATTTTGTTTTTGTTTTTTGTGGTAGGTAGCCATCCTAATATGTGTAAAGTGGTATGTCATGTGGTTTTGATTTGCCTTTCTCTAATGATTAATGATGTTGCTCATCTTTTCATGTACTTACTAACCGTTAGTACACCTTCTTTGGAGAAATGTTTATTCTACTTGTTTGACTGTTTTTGAATTGGGTTGTTTATTTAGTTTTCTTGTTGAGCTAAAGGAGTTCTTTATATGTTCTGTTAATGTTTGCTTTATATATTTAGTATCTGTGATGTTTGCATGTTTATAATCATTATATTTATCATTATATACTGTCTTTAAAAAATTCCTTGTAACAGTTTCTGATTTAAAGTTCATTTTGTCTGATGTTAGTGTAGCCACGCCTGTTCTCTGTGGTTACTATTTGCATGGAATAACTTTTCCTGACCTTTCACTTTCAATCCGTGTATATCCTTAGGTCTAAAGTGAGCCTCTCAGAGATAGTATATAGTCGGATCCTGTTTTTAAGTCCATTCTTTCAATCTGTGTCCTTTAATTGAGAAGTGTTATTCACTTACATTTAAAGCAATTCCTGATAGAGAAGGACTTATTATTGCTATTTGTCTATATGTCTTTGAGACTTTTTGTCCACCATTTCCTTCCTTACTGCTTTCCTTTCTGTTTAATTTGTTTCTTTAGTGACACGTTTTGATTCCCTTCTCATTTCTTTTCGTGTATGTTCTCTGTATATTTTCCTTGTGGTTGCCATGGGGGTTACATGGAACATTCCAAAGTTAAAACAGTCCACTTAAACTGATAGCTCCCTTCATTCACATACAGAAATTCTTTCCTTCCAGCTCCATTTACCTTCCCACTTATGTTATTGGTGCCACAACTTACATTGTTATATTTTATGTAAACACTAATATAAGTTTAGAATTATTTTTATGCCTTTGTCATTTAAATCATAAGAAAGAATAAAAAGTAGAGTGACAATAAGTGACAATAATACGGGTTTTTATTTGTTCATATATTTACCGGAGAACTTTGTGTTTTCATATGACCGGGAGTTACTGCCTAGAATGCTTTCATTTTGACTGGAAGGACTTCAGCCTTGCTGGCAGGCCGGGCGTGGTGGAAACAAATTCCTTCAGCTTTCGTTTACCTGCGAATGCCTTAATTTCTCCCTCCTTTTTGATGGGCGCTTTGTCATATATAGAATATTTGGTTGATAGTTCTTTTCTTTGCTTTTAGCACTTTATTTTTTATTTTCTCCCAGATTTATTAAGGTATAATGATAAATAAAAACTGTACATTTAAGGTGTACCAGTGCGATGATGTGACGTACGTGTATTCTGTGAAAGGATTAGCGCTGTCATGCTAACTGGCACATCTGTCACCTCACACAGTTACCACGTTTTATGAGCGGTGGGAACACTTAAGATCCACTCTCTTAGCAAAGTGCAACACAATACGGAACTATTAGCTATAGTACTTTTTTGATGCTATTGTAAATGGGATTGTTTTCTTAATTTTTTTTTTGGATAGTTCATGTTGGTGTATTGAAAGGATACTGATTTTACTATGTTTATTTTGTATCCTGCAACTTTACTGAATTTCATGTATTAGTTATAAATTTTGGGGTGGAATCTTTAGGGTTTTCTATATAAAATATCATGCCATCTGCAAAACTGGTATGCATTGACTTTTTCCTTTATGATTTGGATAGTTTTTTTCCCTTGCCTAATTGCTCTGACAAGGACTTCCGGTACTATGTTGAGTAGAAGTGGCGAGAATGTGCACTCTTACCTTATTCCTGATCTCAGAGGAAAAGCTTTTAGCTTTTCACTGTTAAGCATAGTGTTAATTGTGGGCTTGTCATATATGGCCTTTATTACGTGGAGGTATGTTCCCTCTGTACTCTTTTGAGAGTTTTTATCATGATAGGTGTTGAATTTTGTCAAATGCTTTTTCTGCATCTATTGAGATGCTCACATGATTTTTATCCTTAATTCTGTTAGTGCGTTGTATCACATTTATTGATTTGCATATGTTGAACTAGCCTTGCATTCCAGGGATAATAGTGTGATCCTTTTAAGGTGCTGCTTAATTTGGTTTGCTAGTGTTTTGTTGAGGATTTTTGCATCTATGTTCATCAGGGATATTGGCCTGTAATTTTCTCGTGTTATCTTGCTTCGGTAGGAGGGTAATGCTGGCCTTACAGAATGAGTTTGGAAGTGTTCCCTTCTGTTCAGTTATTTAGAAGAGTTTGAGAAGGATTGGCATTAATCCTTTAAATTTCACTAAAATTCTTCTGTGAAGGCATCTTGTCTGGATCTTTTCTTTCTTGGGAGATTTTTGATTACTGCTCCAGTCTCTACTTTTTATTGATCTGTTCAGATTTTCTATTTCTTCATTCAGTCGTGGCAGGTTGTATGTTTCTAGGAATTTATCCATTATTTATAGATTATTCAATTTGTTGGTATAATTGTTGATAGTAGTTTCTTACGAACCTTTGAATTTCTGTGACATTAGTTGTAATATCTCCTCTTTCATTTATAATTTTATTTGATCTCCTTTTTTTCTTAGTCTAGCTAAATGTTTTCAATTTTGTTTCTTTTCAAAAACCAACTCTTAGTTTTGTTAATCTTTTCTATTGTCTTTCTATTTTCTGTTTCATTTATTTCTGCTTTAACCTTTATTATGTCCTTCTGCTAATTTTGTGCTTGCTTTTTTGCTTTTTCTGAATTTGTTCTTTTTTTTTTGAGATATAAAGTTAGGCTGTTTATTTGAAATTCTTCATTTTTCTTAATGAAGGCATTTATTTCTTAATGTGGGCATTAGAACTTCTTTAGCTGTATCCCATATGTTTGGGTGTGCTGTGTTTCCATTTCTGTTTATCTCAGGATACTTTTTCTCTCTTGATTTCTTCTTTGACCCATTGGTGTTCAGGAGTGTGTTTAATTTCCACATATTTTTGAATTTTCTAATTTTCCTCTTGTTATTGATTTCTAGTTTCATGCCACTGTGGTTGGAAGAGGTCACTGATATGAATTCAGTCTACTTAAATTTGTTAAGTCTTGTTTTATGGCCCAGCAGATGATCTGTCCTGGAGAGTGTTTTGTGTCCACTTGAGAAGGACGTGTGTTCTTATCCAGTGCTGTTGAGCAGGATGCTCTTTATATGTCTGATAGGCGATAGGTTCATTTGGTTTGTAATGTTATGTCCACAGTTCTCTTATTTTCCGTCTGGATAATCTATCCATTGCTGAAAGTGGGGTAGTGAAGTCACCTGCTATTGTTGTATTGCTTTTTCTTTCTTTCTTCAGTTCTGTTAATATTTCCTTTGTATATTCAGGTGCTCCAGTGTTGGGTACGTATATATTTGCAGTTGTTATATCCTATCGATGAATCGACTCCTTTATCATTATACAGTGATCTTCTGTCTCCTGACAGATTTTGACTAAAAGCCCATTTTATCTGATCTAAATATAGTTCTCTCGCTCTTTTTGTTATCAGTCGTACAGAATGTCTTTTTCCATCCTTCTGCTTTCAGCCTGTGTGTGTCCTGAACGCGGAAGTGAGGCTCTTGTAGGCAGAAGATTGTTCGATCTTGTTTTTATGCTGCATTCAGCCTCTCTGTGTCGTTGGACTTGGAAAATTTAATCCATTTAATTTCAAAATATTATTGATAAATAAGGACTTACTGTTCCTGTTTTGTTCATTGTTTTCTGAATGTTATATACTTATTTTGTTCCTTTTGTGATTTTTTTTTTTTTGGTTGCAATATGCTTTGATTCCTTTATCTTTTGTGTATCTTCTACAGGTTTATGACTTGATGAAGGGATGTTGAATTTGTCAAATTCTTTTCCTGCAACTGTGGGGATGATTGTGTAGCTTTTGAGCTTTAGTCTGTTGATATAGTGTGCTACGTTGATATTCAGATCAACTCTGTGTTCCTGAGATAAATTCCACTTGGTCACAGTGTATACTTTTTATATGTTGCTGGATTTGGTTTGATAGAATTTTGTTGAGGATTTTTGTTTGTATATTCATTAGAAACATAGGTCTTCTTTTTTTTTTTTTTTTCTTGTGATGTTGGCATCAGGATAATACTGGCCTAACTGAATGAGTTGGGAAGTGTTCTTTCCTATTCTATTTTTTTCAAAGAGTTTGTGGAAAAATTGGCGTTAATTCTTTTTTAAATGTTTGGTAGAATTCACCAGTGATGTCATCTGGAGCCGGGCTCTTCTTCGTTGGTAGTTTTTTGAACTACTAATTCAATTTCTTTACTTGCTATAAGTCTAGGCAAATTTTCTGTTCTCGAGTCAATGTTTGGTAGTTTGTTGTTCTAGGAATTTACCTGTTTTTTCTTAGTTAACTAATTTATTGGCATGCAGTTATATTCTCTTGTAATTCTTTTTACATTTAAACTCATCTTTTTTTTTACATGAAATGGTTCCAACTCACAGAAAAGAATGGGGAGAATAAAGAAATTCACTGCCAGTAAATAAATGTTAGTATTTTTCTAGATGGCTATAGCATTATTAAGGGAATAAAGCATAGATGAAATTAAAGAAATAATTGTTCAGTGTTAATTGAAGCCTGCTTTACAACCTCCACGTCCAATTCCTTTTCTTTCCAGAAGTATCGTGAATCTCGACATTGACAGGCGTCTTTATCACCCACATATTTATACTTTATATCTTTAGATGTAGAAAAATATACAGCATTTTCGTTGTATTTTCTGGTTACATTTATTTATTTTTATTTTTTAAAATAAATTTTTACTCTTCAACTGCATTTGACATACAATATTATATTAGTTGCAGGTGATTAGACATAGTGATTAAATATTTGTATGACTTACGAAGTGATTACCCTGATGAATCTAGTCCTCATCTGACACCATGTAGTTATTACAATGTTATTGATTCTGTTCCCTATGCTGAACTTTACATCCCCATGACTATTTTGTAACTACCAATTTGTTCTTCTTGATTTCTTTCGTCCCCTTTTTCACTCAGTCCCCCACATCCCTCCCATGTAGCCATTGTCAAAATGTTCTCTGTATCCAAGTTTCTGTTTTGTTTGTTCATTTATTTTATTTTTTAGATTCCATGTATAAGTGAAATCCTATGGTATTTGTCTTTCTCTGTCTGACTTATTTCACTTAGCATGATACCCTCTAGGTCCATCCATGTTGTTGTAGATGGTGATATTTCATTTTTTATGGCTGAATAATATTCCATTGTATATGTATGCTGTTTCTTTAACCATTTAGCTGTTGATGGGCACTTAGGTTGCTTCCACATCTTGGCTATTGTAAATAGCTGCAGTGAACATAGGGGTGCATATTGTCTTTTTGAATTAGTGTTTTGGATTTCTTTGGATAAATACCCAGAAGTAGAATTACTGGGTCATTCTTTGTTTCTTGCTATATGGCCTTTGTTTTAAAGTCTATTTTGTCTGGTATAAACTTTGCTACCCTAGGTTTTAAAAAATTTTCCATTTTCATAAAATATCTTTTTCCATTCTTTTACTTTCAGTCAGTTCAGGCAGTGGATGTTAGGGTCTTGTTTTCTTGTCCATCAGCCACCATATGTCTTTTGATTGGAGCATTTACTGCATTTACATTCATAGTAATTCTTGATAGATATGTAGTTATTGCCATTTTATTCATATTTTTGATCTTTTCCTTCTCTTTCCTCTTTTTCCTCTTCCTCTTAAAGAAGTCTCTCCAACATTTCCTGTAATCCTGACTTGGCGGAGACGAACTCCTTTAGCTTCTTCTTGTCTGGGAAGCTTTTTCTATCTTTTGATTTTAAATGACAGCCTTGCTGGGTAGAGTAATCTTGGTTGTAGGTCCTTACTTTTAATCTCTTTGAATATTTTGTGCCAATCCCTTCTGGCCTGCAAAGTTTCTGTGCTACGTTAGCGACCAGTCATATGGGAACTTGCTCGTAGGTAGCTAACTGTTTTTCTCTTGCTGTTTTTAAGATTCTTTGTCTTTAACCTTTGGCATTTTAGTTATGATGTGTCTTGGCATGGGCCTCTTTGGGTTCATCTTGTTTGGAATTCTGTGCTTCCTGGGCTTGTATGTCTATTTCCTTTACCAGGTTACGGAAGTTTTCAGTCAT
>NW_011888821.1:6669912-6690009 GCF_000151845.1 Pteropus vampyrus | reverse complement strand
TTCTGTTTTGTTTGTTCATTTATATTATTTTTTAGATTCCATGTATAAGTGAAATCCTATGGTATTTGTCTTTCTCTGTCTGACTTATTTCACTTAGCATGATACCCTCTAGGTCCATCCATGTTGTTGTAGATGGTGATATTTCATTTTTTATGGCTGAATAATATTCCATTGTATATGTATGCCGTTTCTGTAACCGTTTAGCTGTTGATGGGCACTTAGGTTGCTTCCACATCTTGGCTATTGTGAAGAGCTGCAGTGAACATAGGGGTGCATATTGTCTTTTTGAATTAGTGTTTTGGATTTCTTTGGATAAATACCCAGAAGTAGAATTACTGGGTCATTCTTTGTCTCTTGCTATATAGCCTTTGTTTTAAAGTCTATTTTGTCTGGTATAAACTTTGCTACCCTAGGTTTTAAAAAATTTTCCATTTTCATAAAATATCTTTTTCCATTCTTTTACTTTCAGTCAGTTCAGGCAGTGGATGTTAGGGTCTTGTTTTCTTGTCCATCAGCCACCATATGTCTTTTGATTGGAGCATTTACTGCATTTACATTCATAATAATTCTTGGTAGATATGTAGTTATTGCCATTTTATTCATATTTTTGATCTTTTCCTTCTCTTTCCTCTTTTTCCTCCTCCTCTTAAAGAAGTCTCTCCAACATTTCCTGTAGTCCTGGCTTGGCGGTGACGAACTCCTTTAGCTTCTGCTTGTCTGGGAAGCTTTTTCTATCTTTTGATTTTAAATGACAGCCTTGCTGGGTAGAGTAATCTTGGTTGTAGGTCTTTACTTTTAATCACTTTGAATATTTTGTGCCAATCCCTTCTGGCCTGCAAAGTTTCTGTGCTACGTTAGCTACCAGTCTTATGGGAACTTGCTCGTAGGCAGCTAACTGTTTTTCTCTTGCTGTTTTTAAGATTCTTTGTCTTTAACCTTTGGCATTTTAGTTATGATGTGTCTTGGCATGGGCCTCTTTGGGTTCATCTTGTTTGGAATTCTGTGCTTCCTGGGCTTGTATGTCTATTTCCTTTACCAGGTTACGGAAGTTTTCAGTCATTAAGTTTTGAAATAGGTTTTCAATTCCTTGCTCTCTCTCTTCTCTTTCTGGTACCCCTATGATGAGAATGTTGGTACGGTTGATATTGGTACCCCAAGGCCCTTTAAACTACCCTCATTTTTTTGGGGGGGGCGAGATTCCTTTTTCTTTTTTGCTATTCCATTTGGGTGTTTTCCTCTACCTTATCTTCTAAACTGCTGATTCGACCCTCAGCTTCATCTAATCTACTGTTGATTCCCTCTAATTATTCTTCATTTGAGTTATTCTTCATTTCTGACTGGTTCTTTTTTGTTTTCTATTTCCATTTTTATGTGTCCTCTTTGTTGAAATTCTCACTGAGATCATTGAGCATCCTTATAATTAGTGTTTTGAACTCTGCATCTGGTAGATTGCTTGTCTCCATTTTTAGTTCTTTCTCTGGAATTTTGTTCTTTCCTTTGGGACATATTTCTTTGTCTCTCTATTTGGCTGCCTCGCTGTATCTGTTTCTGTGTATTAGGTAGGGCTGCTAGGACTCCTGGTCTTGATAGGGTGGCTTTAGGTAGTAGGCGCGCTGTGGGGCCCAGTGCCACAGTCTCCGTAGTCACCTGAGCTGGGTGCTCCAAGGTGTCCCTTGTGTGGGTTGTGAGTGCCCTCCTTTGAAGTTGCGCCTCGATTGCTGTTGGCACTCAGTGGGAGGGTCAGTCAGTCTGTGCAGACTGGCTGAGGACTGGCCGTGACGGCAGTGGAGGAGCGGCTGTGCGGGGGCCGACCCCACGGAGCAGGGTTCACTTTAGCGGGGCTCTGGTGCCTGCCGAGTCTGCCTTTTGGCTGTCGTTTGTGGAAGTGGTTCAGCGGTGCTGTGGTGTGGTCTGAAGCTGGCCAAGGGTATGCTGGTTCTGGGGCCTCTTGGGAGGGGCTCTCGTACAGGCCAGGGTCAGCTGCTGCCTGGGCCTTGTCCGGGGCCACTTGTTATGAGCTACAAAGTGATCTGCAGATGGTTGTCACTTGGTCTCAGATCCACGCTCTGCTTCCTTTATAATTGCAGGCAAGTCATTTTCTCTCTGTCCTTAGTTGCCACATCTGTACAATGGGGATCCTGAGTTCCTAGCTCATAGACTTACAGCTACATGGGGCTATGCATATGAAGTGTTTGGCGCAGGGCCTGGCATCTAGCAGCATTTCACGTTTGCTGCCATTGTCATCCTGTCTCCAAGTGCATTCCCGTTCCGTGGCACTGTGTGCCAGGAGTATAGGGTGAAGCATTTGGTCGTAGCGCCCCCCCCGCTTTTTTTTTTTCGGTCTCCCTATTGTAGCTTCTGCATCTCTAGTGAATGCGATGCCCTGGCCAACTTTCCAGGTTGCTTGGCAGACATGAGTTAAGTAAAGAAAATACGAATGCTTGTTTAAACAGCTTTGCAGACCTTTTATAATGCTTAAATGAGTCTTGTAACAAAACCACCGTAACCTCACTCTGTTTAGAGAATTTCATGTACAGACAGCTTTGTTTGCCGTTCTGCTTAGCGTGGCGTGGAGCCCGTCCAGTGTGGGAGGGAAAACACAGCACAGCTGTCCAAGGCCTGCAGTCGAGCCTCTGACGGGAAGGCCTTAAACTCTCAGCTGTCGTCAGGTAAAAGCCCCGCCTCACAGCCCGTCGGGCCTGAGTCCTGGACAGGACGCCAGCATTTACTGCCTTCAGGTGTTGGATGTTTTTGAGTCTCCTGTCTGTGCAGGGCCTTTGGGCAGTGGTTCCCCTCCTGGAATGCTCTGACACACAGTCATCTCCAAGAGGGGAAGTCAACAAGGTGGTGTGTTTGTTTTTTGTTTAATTATACAGTGTGGGCTTAGTTTTAATAACTTGTCATAAAAATTAGTAGGAGAGAGAGAGCCAGGATGTCAGGGTGAGGCTTCTTTCTGGAAGTTAATATGCTGTTTATGTGGAAGGATTTGTCACTAGGTGACTTGGGACGTCTTCAGGAGGATCGTGTGACACCAGAAGTTGTTAATGATGCGTAGTTTTCATCTGTCTTGAAGTTGGTCTTCCCTTGGTTCCATGCTGGTGTTGTATTGTAATGTGGCCTGGCTGCCATTCGTTTTAGCCATCCCGAAGTGTGTGGGTATGTTTGAGTTTACCAATGCTTTGGTGTTCACCTCGATTCTAAAGCAAATGGGATGTAGAGGAGGGGTCCCCAACCCTGGGGCCACAGACTGGTACCGGTCCGTGGCCCGTTAGGAGTTGGGCCGCACAGCAGGAGCAGCTGAGTGGCGGGCCAGCGAGCGAGGCTTCGTCTGTCTCTGCAGCCACTCTCAGCACTGGCATCAGCGCCTCAGCCCCACCTCAGATCATCAGGCATTAGATGCTCATAGGAGCACTGGTCCCTGGTGCCAGGTTGGGGACCGCTGCTGTCGAGGAGGATAAAGATGCTAAATAATGACTGTGTCCAATATCTGAAAAGCTTCCAAAGGCCCAGTGTTACCCAAATGAAACAATTACCTACAGAAGATTTAAGGCCTTCGAGGACTGGGGCCCTTGAATGCCCAGCCGTCTCCTACTTTTCCAGACTGTGGCCTGCATGGACTGTCCGGCAGCCACACTGCAGCACCTGGCCCGCGGCCTGGCACAGAGCAGGGCCTCACCTTGGCCAGCATCTCTTGTTAACTTGGACTTGACCCAAGCTGTTTTCTCTGCGTGCCCCTCCTCTCTCTTCCATGTGCCTTCTCTAAAGCTCCCAGCTCCGTCCCCCTCTGCGATCCCGCCAGCACCGTTTTCTCTCCCCAAGGGCAGGATCTCAGCAGACCTGTGAGGTTACAAATGCTTTAGCGCCTGGAAAGCACCATCTACCGACTGGTCCGTTGAGGTTGCTCTCTTGGTCTCTAAGTGTCATGGGTACTGAAGCTTTTACTGTATGTAGGCAGTTAGTGATCTTTTCTCTCTCTGTGGTTGATATGCTGCTCATTTCCATACACAAGTAATTACGTGAAAGTTATGGTCGTCAGTCAAGTTTACTCATTATTTTATTTCGTCAAAGCAAGGAGGAAAATGTAATGCTGTTCTCAAAACTCTACTGTAACCGTGGGCTTTTGGGTTGAAAAGTAAACGCCATCTTACTAGAACAGTAGTGAATTCTAAAGAAAAACAATCTTGCATGCTCTATAAATAGCTGCTTTTGAAACTTGGCTAAGTCAAAGGATTATCTGGGTCTGTCAGGAATTTTGGTGGTGGTGCAGTTATTGCTGTCAGCGTGTGCTGACCCCTGGGGAACACCCGTCCGTCACGTCTTTGGTTCAGTGTCTCCTTAGGATCGTGGAAGAGTGAACATGATTTTGGTGTAAATCTCGTCATGTTCAAGTTCAGCTAGTCCCTGGTTCTATTCTGTATCTTGTGGTCCTGGGGAAGAGTGGTGCAGCTGACGTATGATCTACAGAGCCCACCTTGACGAGTCCACTTGTTCCGTCTGGCGACTGTCTGCGTGAGGTGTGTTTTGAAGGTGGCGCCTCCTCCCAAACCCGCCTCGCCCCGCCCAGCTCCAACGGCCCCCCTCCCCCGACCCACCCGCGGTCTTTCCTTTGCACAGAGAGACTTGTAGTACATCAAAATGTTTTTTATTTGAGACACAAAAATGCAAAATTGCTGAGATATCAAACATTTTCCGATCAGCTACAATACTGCCACTATGTACAAAAGATCTGATGATAAATGTGCACACATATAAAAATACAGTATGCATTACCTATGTACAGTACATGTGCAAAATGGACGGCGTTCAACGTGGCATGGAATTGATTTCAGGGGTGCAAACAGCAAATACAAAGGCATCATGGTTTTCTTTTAAAAAACAACATAAAGGCAATACATGAATGGACCCCCGATCGCCATAATTTTTTTTCTTAAATGGGTGCTTCACTAAGCAGGGCTCTGTAGATGGGTATCTGTCTCCTTTTTTTTCATAAAGTGAGATGCTGGGACATAATGCGACGATGACAACGAGAAGAGAAACACCGATCACGCCGCATTTCTGTTGCAGGCAGGAGAGGAAAACCAACTCGTACGTGGCAAGGAAAAAACTTTGCATTAGCTACTAAATAGGTACTATTCCTAAACCAACAAAACAAATCTATATACTCTTTTACATCAAAACAAGAGAGAAATATCTACATCTTTGTGAAAATTATAACCTAAAATGGATAATACCTTTATGGGACTGATTTTTGAGATCTCGTTAGTCTCAAATTTTAAATAAAAAGTGCCTCCTTTTGGCAAATACTTGGCAATGCCTTTGGTTCCTTTAAAGCGAGTTTGCATTACTACTGGTTACTTGAGGTTAAGTACTTTGGGTAGATACTAAACCCTTTCCCAAATGCTTCCTCCTCCGACCAAATCAGCAAGTTTTCTTAGAGCGTAACATAGAGGTAATTGGTACGAGTCTCAGTGAGTCTGTGACCTTTGTTAAAGCTTTGTCTTAGTGTTGGCACAAAGCTCTGTTAAACACGACAGCAGCGTCGATACCACCAATGACAGGTTTTATCTGACTCCAGACAGCACCTTGTAGATCTGAGATGCCATCCTGTTGTCACAAAATGGTGACATTTTTCAGTAATGATTCACAGAGCAGTGTGTTTGCGTGGAGGGTAAGAGAGCTTCTGTAAACATGTGCAGCTTTTTGAACTACAGGCCTCGAACCAAAGATTTCTGGTAGAAACCCCTCGCAAGGGTATTTTCCTCAAACACTGAAAGAAAGGGCGAACGGGGAAAACACACAGACCCGCTCATTGCCATGCAGACGGCCACCTCACACATAAAAATGGAGCCCGGAAAGACCACTGAGCAAGAGAGAGATCGAAAGTTTGAAAAAGAATTACTACATCTGAATTGTGATTTTCCAGTTTTGACTGAAGCCACTTAAAAGCGCTGAAACGCAGTTCGGATGCTCTCCAGATACACGGCTGCACTCCAGCGGTGTTCCGAGATAAACCTGACCTTCCAGTTAATGTTTTTAGATAATCTGGGCGAATTCTGTGGCCTCTAGGCAGCGGGCAGTCTGGTGTTCTGCTGCATTATTGCCTGTAGTCAGGGCTCACGTTTGCAGTGACGGAAGGCGAAGACGTAGGGCTGTCTGCGAATGTGGATGAGGGACCCGTTTGCTGGTGGACGCCCACAGCTGCTCTCCCTAACGCTCTTGAGCCCCTGGGGGTGCCGCGCGCTCCCCCCGCTGACCGCAGCTCGGGTGCGGGTGCACCGACCCTGCTACAGCGCCTGACCGCTTCTCCAAGGCCGGGTCTGTTTGTAGACGTAAAGGGACTGTCCCACCACTTGTGGGGACAGCAGTTTTGTCAGCTGTGCTGGCCCGTTTCAGCCTGGGAATTCTGAAAGGGCTCTGAAGCCATGGGGCCTGGAATGATCTGGGGTTGAAGGGAGAGGAAGCCTGCGTCAGCTTTGGTGACAGAATGGGTGACATGCTCCTCACACAGCACTCGGTGTCCGCCGACCGCACAGTTCGCTGGCGCTGTCTGATTACGTGACTTCGTTGCAACAGGTGGCAACTTGGAGGCAGCAGCAGACCGCCTTTGCCACCACCCTTAACAGCACTTACGGAAGTGTCACTCATGCGGGTCACAGGGCCGTGCAGTTTAAAAGGAAGTTTAAATAAGATCTCTTTAGTATTATAAAAATATTCATATAAAACAAACACAAATAGTATCTGAGCAAGAAACCTCACAGATCCAGAGCACGTCTATGTACAGCTGAGTGGCGGGCGCTGGACAGTGGACCTCACATTTCAGGAAGAACTACAAGGGGACCACGAGCCTGTGCAGGGGTTTGCTAGCACGCGCTTTGCTGAAATGTACAAGCTGACCACATACCCTGGACTCTCACAGACTTCGTAGAAGCTTTGGAGTAACTTTCTGTCCCCTCCGCCCCCTGCCCCAGAGGTCTGACCGGATACCTACGTCTATGAGGAGCGTGAGCTGCAGACTACTGTGCTTCGGGAGTAGTTAGGGAAGTGAGGCTGGTTGTGAGATGACACGCTTCTAGAAGTTGGCAACACGCTATCCTGCACGATGGCGTACAACAGCCGCCTCTAAACCACACGCACGCGCACCGACAGCCCAGCCACTGTTCTGGCCTGGGCTTGAAAGTCCACGAGGCTCACTGCCACTGACAGCAGTCATCCTCTTAGTAAACACCGTTCCCACTGCAGTTACCGCGAAGCACACTGAGTCAGGTCAGAGGGGCCTTGGTTACCATGTCACCTTGGTCACGTCACAGGCTACACCTGGTCTGCGTCCTCTGTCTGACCTGGAGCGTGTAGCCAGGACCCTGGAGAGTGGCACAGATGCCCGGCCTGCTGCCCAGCGGACCAGTGCGAGTGGGTGCTGGTTGACTTGGAAACCAGAGACTCTGCCTTTTAAGGAGATGCTACCACATAAAAGTTTGAACACACGTGAAGTGGGCATGTCAGCAACACAGTCAAAGAGCAGGCTGATGAGGGGCATTTTCTGCGCTGAGGTGTGTGTTGGAGAGCGGCCTGCCTGTGGCAGCTTCTAAACTCTAATTTAAAAAGCAGTAAGGGGAGCTGAGGGCTAGCAAATGGCCTGTGCACAGAGTTTGGAAAGATGGAAGCAGAGGGTTATCCAGCAAGCATCCAAGTTATTCACTAGCTGTTCGGTTGCCTCCTACAGGCCCACTGATATTGGCGCTAAGCAGCCATGTGAATCTGAGTGAAGATGATGCTCAGAGTCCAGGTGTGGACCAGATAAGCTCTAGACAAAAACCCATCGCTAAGACCTCCCTTGAGAAAAGCACCTTCCTAAGGCAGCAGCCCTGCCCCTTGGGGACGGGCCCTTCTGAAAGGAGCTGACGCCAGGATGCACATTCCGCCCACGGAGGCGAAGGCTCCTGCCGAGCTTGGTCCGGTGGTGGTGGTCTGGGTAATGGGTGACTGGATCCCAAGGTCGGACGACCAAGCTCGAAGCACCTAACTACTCAGCACAGAGCACACAGGGTACCTGTCTCTGCCCTGGACCAGCAGAGGCTTTCACATCGGGACATGGACGTGCCAGCTGGCAGAGGGGCCCCAGTGTTCAGCAACCAAATTCTAGAAAAACGGTCTTTTCTTACCTGTAGTGAAATTTACAAGCTGCAATAAAAATTTGAACTAAGATCAGCTCTTAGGCAGAACACAAACCCAGAAATGATTCACAATTCTTCTTGAATAATGGGTCAGGCTGCCTCTTGCATGTCACTGTGGGAAGTTACCATTTAATGACCTGGAGAAAGCAGCCTGGTCCTAGGGTTTACACAAGTGAGGTGGAAAGCACAATAATGTTATTTAATAAAAACCTCCACACTTTTTGGTAGATTTCAGGTCTTTTCAGTTATGTACATTTTGTCATGTATTTAAACGATGAGCTAGAAATCATTTTGGAAATCTTGTGATAGTTGGCATTTTAGAAAATTCTTAAGAAACTACTCAACAAATATTTGATAACTTTTAGTCTATATAAAAACTAATAAACCTCCAGTTTTTCAATCTCCGGCTTGATAATTAGCAAGAGCTTGGGTACTGCATCCAGTTACAAGCCTGTAAAACGATGACCAGGATCAGCGACAGAGGAGAGGACAGCCAGAACGGAGCTGGGGACTGGAGGCCGCCCTGGTGACAGTCTAGCCTGTAACCGTGCGGGAGCATCCTGCGGAAGAAAGACTTCTCCCTGGTTTCCATTCTGCAGCTCACCAGCTCAGAAAGATGTTTTACACTGAAGCCTTTTCTTGGTTCTTTGAGATGCGTCTGGTTACCTGAAAGTCAGTCAGCGGTTCTTTAAACATGGAGACACGCGTGGCTCAAGTACTCTAGAAACAGTCGAGTTGTTAAAGAAGTAGGGCTGCTGGACGGATACCCAATTCCTTACCCAACGCAGGCTGGACAAACCACAACTTCCGAGTGTGCGTACAAATATCTAGTTTATACATTAAATCGATCTAATCAACCCAGGGGGCTGCTCATAGAATTTTCAGTGTTATCAGTGGATTGTTTATGACAGCATTTTCTAGACATTGTCTGGTTATGCTGAAAGAGCTTCCATTTCAATTTGGAAATCTAAGATTCCAAAAATCACAAAATAAACTACAAGAGGAAAAAATTACACTGGTTTCTGAATGGAACCAAAGCCGTCAGCCGGAAGCCGTCGCCTGGCTGGCGCCGCTGCCTCTGACCCCGCGGCGTCCCGGGCTGTGCTCAGGCTGAGTGTGGGAAATCTGTGTGTGGTGGCCTCTCACCTCCCTGTCACCGGCGTTCTTTTCTGAGTGGACCTGTCCCCCTCTTGTTCAGGGCCTTAGCGTGGCCACGGGTGTGTGTGTAGCTGACACCAGAGAATCCTGTCTTACCCTGCGCACACGGCCTTCTTTGTTTTCACCTAAGACACAATCTGTTCTTTGCTGAAGTCTGGAGAAACAGATGCGTTGTCTTTGAGGAGTGAGTTTGCAGAAGGCCCTGTGCCGCACTCAACTGCAGACATTCACTGCTGGATGCAGTGAAATGCTGCCAAGCTTGGTTTCCGGGCTGTGACCACCTATCTGTCCTTTCTGTGAGAACATATTTTAATTGCGACAATGCAGCTGTGGCTCTGTCTTTAAAAAGTGACCTTTCAGAATCATCTTTATCTCCCTGAGCCCCGTGACCTCTGAGACGGGGAGTCCGCACTAGTCCCATGGCAGCGGCAGGTCCTGGGGGTCCAGAAAGTCCGCAGAGAACATACCCGGGGCGGCGGTGCCGAGAGGCGCGAGCCCCGCCGCGCTGGGCACGGTGAGGTCCAGCCACTCCATGTTGTCCAGGTGCGCGTCGGAGAGGTCGAGTGACAGACAGGGTGTGCTCGCGGCGAACTGGGCCTCGGTCGTTTCCATGGGCGAGTGAGAACGGTCCAGCGTTCCAGAGTGACTCAGCAGGTCGTCCTGGAGGTCGTCCGCCAGCGGGAAGGGCTCTCTGTCCGCACTGCTGCTTTGCAGTGGAGGGATCTCACTGGCTGAAGGTAGAGTTCCATCCAGGAAAGCTTCTAGCTGGTTCTCTAAGCTGGCACATAAACTGCTCATAGGTTCTAAGGACATGGGTGGTGCCATTTGGACTTGGGGTGGTGGCCGGGACACCACGGTGTTGACTGGCATTGTGGTGATGCTGGCTGTCACTGGTCTCATTTTGGAAATAGGAGAAGGCTCTTCCTTTATAGGGAGGGAAATCTCTGTGTAAAATAACAGAAGTAATTAGTAAGTAAAGACTTACTACTATTCAAAAATTCTTATTAATTACTAAGACAGTTATTTTGCTCTTTGCTATGACTTACAGCCTGTCTTAAGTGCAGGAAGAGAATGCTGTGGGTCCCTGGTGACATTTAGGGTGATGGGTCATTTCAGTTAAGTAGGTAAACATTTATGTTTAGAACATTCTGATGTGCTTTCAATTTTTAGTAAGAGTAATAAGCATCAAAGCAGCGACTTCCCACTGGGTAGGAGTCGGTGTCCTGGGTTATCTAATCCTCGGGTCCTGGGCTTACAGGGAGGCTCGTGTCTCACTGTGCACCACAGACCTGCGGTCGCAGCAGCACTGCCCTGGGCGTGACCGTGGACATGTGCGTCCTGGCTGTGTGCACACGGGAACGGCGTCCTTCCTACTGGGAAAGCTACAATCGTATTTTTTTCTTTTTTATCATTATAGTCAAACTCTGTAGCAGGTTAGCCATGTGTATTCTGTATACATTTCCAAAAAGACATAATGCCATCTTATTTAATTCATTTCTGAATTAAAGCTAACACATGGCTCTTTTTGACCTCATTTTTCTCACTTTTTTGGTCTTGTTTTTCGAGTTCATATAAAATCTTGAGGGTTTGGTAATGCCTTAATAAGCATTAATGATGTGTTATATTCCTTGCCAGATCAAGTAGCAAATGAGTGGACCATCGGCTGCAGATAAGTGTTCACTTGGCCACACACATTTGAATGGCGTTATCTTTCTGACTTGGTTTCATTTACATGTGCCTACACTAGGAAATGGACTTAATGACCGAAAGCTCTTACAGCTAAGTGATGGGCAGCGTAAGCAGGTGAGGGAAAGCCGAAGATGTGATTCCTCTGTGTGAACTGTCAGGACAGTTCACGTTACTTTTCGTGCTCTGTGGTCACCTCTGGATTGTTTTGAAAGCTGAAAGTGCAATCTTAGAAGTCTGTCATCCACTACGTAAACCTCTGTTCTCATCGTTACTGGTATCAGTTTACAATAAGATGGAAAAATACTCACTGGAGACTTAGCCATAAAAAATTATTCCTTTTAGAAAATAACTCAATTACTTGATGACTGTCACATTTTAATTTCTAAGTTTAGGCTGTAAAAATTACTCTTTTTAATCATTTTAAGAAGTCTTTATTTTCATTCAATTTGGCAAAAGGCATTTTTTAAAATCTTAAATTCAGGGCATTGAATGTCTATTTCTCTAATTTCTATAGTTTAGATAAATCATGAGTTTAAATTATTTTGCAAGGCTTACATAGTTCTTAGCAAAAAAACTGCTATTGGCACATGTAGGTCTGTAGTCAATCAAGAATTTTCTGTTATACCAAACATTATGACAAGATCATTAACCTCAAAATCAAACAGTACCTGGTATGAATAAAGAAATTTTGATAACTATTTAAAAATCCGAATAAAACTCATTAGGGAAATTTAAGAATACTTTAAAATATTCCAAAATAGCATTTGAATTTTTAAAATACTGATTTTATACTTATTTTTAAAGATATGTAAGCTGAGGGACACATTGTTGATTTTTTTTTTGTGGTTTATATCCCCCCTTTATCCCTTGTAAAATAAGATTTTCAATTATATGTAGAAAGTACTTTTGGACTTGGCTTTGAATATTAATAAGGTCACCGGAACCCGAGCCAGGCAGCTTGGCTGTTACAAAAATAACACATGAGTTGCAGTGTTTTTTACCCCATCTCAAGGACTGATATGGAGCATATGGAACAAATTTTGAAGTTTTTCAATGTGAAATTTAATTCTAATTCTACTTGGCTATTTTGAGATGGTTTATGTTTTTCAGCAGGTTTATATCCATGGATAAACCTAACATTACCTTACAATTTTAACCAGAAACAATGGCTTTTCCTCCACTTGTAAGTAAGTTGTTTCAATGGCCTGAATTTAACAGATTTTAAAACAGTAAATTCAGTTAGGATTAGAAGACGGTTGTAAACCCGTGGTAAGAGGCGAGGGGTCCGGCGTGGCTGGCGTTTGACCTACCTCCGCTCTTAATGAGGATGTCGAAGAGGTCATCCATCTGCTGGCTGTGCGCGCTGGACACCTGCGACAGAGGGGCGGGTGAGGCGCGCTCACACGGCGGGGGTGCTCCGGCCGCATCTCTCCCGTTTCACTGAGTACCTGCCACACTGGACTGTACTTACCTGAACTGTGCGGTTTTGTTGTAAGTGTCGACATATACACGCTCAGAAAACTATGAGCAAAACCCAGGCAGCACAGCCATCGCTCCTGGTTTCCTCACGTTCCTTTGTGATAAGACTGACCTCATCCCCGGCGACCCGCTGCTTTGCTTGCTTTCACTGTAGATTAGTTTATTTTCTAAAGGTTTATGTAAATTTCATACAGTATGTACTTTTTTGGAGGGTGGTGGTAGTGGCTTCGTTTTACTCAACATAATTTTGAGATTTATCCATGTCATATTGTATACCTTAGGAATAGTTCATTTCTTTTCGCTGCTGAGAAGTTTTTCTTTGTAGGAAAATACCAGTTTGTTTGGGTTGTTTCTAGTTTTTGGCTATTATGAATACAGTTGTTGTAAACATTGGTGTATACATCTTTGTATAGACATATGCTTTCTTTTCTCCTGGGTAAATACAGAATTGGCTGTATTTAAAAATTTATTTTTCAGTTACACTTGTGCAACACAGTGATTAGACATTTATATAACTTATGGGGTGATCACCACCTTCCACCATACATAGTTACTACAACGTTGACTATATTCCCTATGCTGCACCCCGTGACCGTTTTTGTATCTGGCAGTTCGCACTTCTTCATCCCTTCCCCTTTCTCACCCGTCCTCCAACTCCCTTCCCATCTGGCAACCATCACTTTGTTCTCTGCATCTATCAGTTTGTTCGTTTATTTTGTTTTTTAGATTCTACATGTAAGTGAAATGATACGGGTTTTGTCTTTCTCTGTCTGACTCATTTCACTTAACATAATACCCTCTAAGTCCAACCACTTCGCCTCAAATGGCAAGATTTCATTCTTTTTTATGGCTGAGTAATATTCCATTGTGTGTACTACTACTTTATCCATTGATCTGTTTATGGACACACTGTTGATGGGCACTTAGGTTGCTTCCATGTCTTGGCTATTGTAAACAGCGCTGCACTGAACACAGGGGTACATACGTCTTTTCAAATTAGTTTGGATTTTTTTTTCAGATAGACTCAGAAGTGGAATTGCTCGGTCATGTGCTAGTTCTATTTTTAACGTTTTGAGGAACCTCCACACTGTTTCTTTAGTGGCTGTACCAATTCATATTCCCACCAGCAGTGCACGAGGGTTCCCTTTTCTCTACATCCTCACCAACACTTGTTCTTTGATTTATTGATGACAGCCCTTCTGACAGGTGTGAGGTGATCTCTCACTGTGGTTTTCATTTGCATTTCCCTGATGATTATTGATGGTGAGTATCTTTTCATGTCTGTTGGCCATCTGTATGTCCTCTTTGGAGAAATGTCTATTCAGGTCCTCTGCCCATTTTTTAACTGGATTATTTTTGGTGTTGAGTTATATGAGTTCCTTCTATATTTTGGATATTAACCCTTATCAGATGTATCATTGGCGAATATTTACTCCTTCAGTAGGTTTTCTCATTTTGTTGATGGTCTCCTTTGCTATGCAAAAATATTTTGATTTGATGTAGTCTCATTTTTTTTTTTTTTTTTTTTTTAGCACTTATTAGCTTATTTATGTCGATGACGGCTTACTGAAATAGAATTCACATTTTTGGTTAAATTTATTCCTAAGTATTTTATTTTTTTTTTTTTTTTTTTTTGTTCCCTTGCCCAAGGAGACAAAGCCAAAGAAATATTACTAAGAGTGATGTTGTTTTCTTCTAGGAGTTTTATGGTCCGGGGTCTTACATTTGAGTTTATTCTTGTATATGATGTAAGAAAGTGGCCTAGTTTCATTTATCTGTTCAGTTTTCCCAGCATTGTTTATTGAAGAGACTACTTTACTTGATTGTATATTTTTGCCTCCTTTGTTATAGATTGACCACGTAGGCCTGGGTTTATTTCTGGGATCTGTATTCTGTTCCATTGATCTGTGTGTCTGTTTTCATGCTAGTACCATGCTTCTGTCCCAATGTTGTGGGGAAGCCTCTTCTTAGCACCAGTGCCCCGGGCTATGGTGCCCAGTATTTGTCTGGAACCCCCTCATTCCTCAGGGGGAACCTCTGCAGTCAAGGATCCTTCTCAATTCTCAACCACCACACGTTTCGTATCTCTGCCCCTCCTACCAGTCTCAACGTGGTTTCTTCTGTATATCGTTAAAGGACTTCTGTTCAGTTAGTCTTCATGTGGTTCTCCAGGTGGATTGCTCTATAATTTAGTTATAATTTTAATGCGATCATGGGAGGAGGCGAGTGCAGTGTTTATTCTGCCAACTTGACCGGAAGTCTAAGTTGCATTTTTTATTATGTGTGTACTGATAATTAGTCAATGGCTAATACTGCAATGGCTAAAGTGTGGCACTGCATCATATGCATGTTCACTCAGTTATTCTCCATCCAGTGATTCTAGAACATTCATTACATGCATTCCAAGTATCTCTATGACTGAGGAATCTTGTCAGTTGAGGCACAGATATTCACTTAGTAGCCAGAGGTGAGTTTTAGATATGCGGAAAGAAATTTAAAAAACCACCAGGAGAAAAAAAATATTAAAATTATCAACTTATTTAAAAGGAACTAAAAAAGCGAAATTTAATTTTATAACCAAAGTCTAAAGTGGGGAATCTGCACTTGTCCAGAAGGAATGCACCCCTCATTCACTGAGCGCACTACAGACAATGCTTCTGTCTCTCATCCTATGTGGACGTGAGCGTCCATCTGAACACGGAGGTTCTGGACTCAGCTTCTGAGAGGCCCAGGGAGACAAGATGCACACGAGCTTGTGGAAGGCATCTTGTCGTTAGGGAGAGGTGCTATGAGATTTTGGTTAAGGGCCAAAACACGGAGGAAAACCCCTTCTTGCATTAGTCAGGGTCCCAACAGAGATGCCTGAAAGTTCATGAGTAAAGTTGTCTCTTTCAGCTCCTGACATGCAAGAAACTTGGGTGGTTCACAAGGTTCTATGAGCATCTGGCCATCGAGGTCAGGTCCAAGCCAGACAGACATCTTTATTCCTGAGGCACATCTGTCCATGCTCATCACGTTGTAGCCAAGTGTGGGTAAAAAGCACATACCAAACTGTGGTAATAAAACGTCTTGGCACCCATTTCCCATCATTCATAAACGAGGGAGTTCCTGTCTGTGGACCAGTATGGACTGTGCATTTGGCCCATCCCATCAAAGGCAAGCCAGAAATCTAAAGTGACCCCTATTCTCCCTATTTCAGAAAGAAAAAGTGAGCTAAAAATTGTAGGCCAGACGCTCATCCTTGAGCATGGGGGCTTTGACAACCATATTTGCAAGTAATTTCTTTTATAGAGTGTCTGCAAGAAAAGGCATGCACAGGATGGAATTTGGGTTTCAGCCTCTCACCAATGGGAGCATACTGTCTTGTCTCATTAGCACCAATGAATCACAGCCACAAATTCTTTCCCCGAGGTCCTGAAATTATCTGTTTACATCCGGGGAGACAGCTGCGGTATGTTACCAATAGTCATAACAGTATACTAAGAGATTTAGGGTCCCCCCAGGAACAGGGGGTGGGGGAAGCAGTTGGCCTCTCACCTACAAACACATGAATAAACAGCACCACATGGGGGTAGAGTCTTCCTCTAGAGCTGATCACTAATTTTTTCTAAATGTGACTGTCACTGTCATCCAGAAAGGAAATGAAGTTTTTTTCTTCCCTTTTCCTTCAGACATGATCCATTTTTGACATGTGTGTTAACTTTTTAAAAGCTGCTTGGTGCTGGCAGAAATGGTCATCTTTTAATAAGAAAGCTTCAGCCTTCTTATTGCTCCCAGCAGCCTAGTGGATAGTAATAAAACATCTGAACATAGTCACTCCTGTGTTTCCCGCCCCCAGCCGCAGCACTTCACCCTTGATTTTGACCTCCAGGGTTTAGTGTGCTCCTGGGTAGGAAAGGAAAGGAGGTGAGTGAGGACTAGCCGAGAGGTGGGGAGATCCAGTTTCGGTGTGCTTCCATTGAGGAAAGAAGAGGTAAGATGGTGGGCAAAGACCATTGAAGATAGTGTCATATGTCCGTGAGGCACTGGGGGTCCAGAAATAAATGTCATCAATATCTTCCAGGAATTCACAGTCTGATGGAAGGAGAAGCTCTGCGAACCAGCGACCCCCTCTCGCTTCTGTGCGGAGTGCTGTGAGATGCCAGAGCGGCCCGAGCTTCGCCGGGAGGGTCTCGGGGTAAGTTTGCCCGCAGAGGTGACACCTGAAGCAGACATCAGAGGTTGCCCAGGGTAGGAGGGTGTGAGACAGACTCTCAAGAACAAGAGGTGCGGTGACCAGTACGGAGTGTCTATCGAGGACACGAACTGGGTGAAGGGAAGACAGGTGGCTGCAACAAGCCAACTGAAGTAGACCCAGATTTGTTTTAGGAAGGTTTCAGCCCGCGGTCTGTGCGCTGTGGAGGGGGGTTGGGGCAGGTGCAGCTGGATGCCGGGCTGTGTAGGTTTGTCCCTTGGGGCGTCCAGCAGCTTCCTGGCCTGTGATCTGAGTGCCTCCCCCACTCCACAGACACAGTCCTGCCTTGATACTGACGTCTCTCCTCACAGTATACATGGAAAATCTGTTAACAATGAGGATTCCTGGACCCTGGTAACTAGGATGGGACATTCAGGAATATGTATTTTAAAAATGTTCTCTCATTTCCATGCACAAAAGGCCATGAACCATGGCCTACAATTACTGTTTGTTTTACGTCGTTGCAAACAAATTCGTTTTGCATTTGGAAGAAGGATTTAATCTGCTGTTAAGGCCTCAATTTGATTAGTTTCACGTGCCTAGCAGCCAGGTGGCACACCTTTATCTGTAGTTGGGTTGAGCGGGGGCGGGTAAGAACATCCTGGGGTAAGCCAGTGACTGTGAGAGGAGGCTAAATGGGATTTCACGTAAAAGCATGGTAACACGAGATCAGCGAAGGAAAGGGGCCTCAAAAGTACTCCAGGCACTGTCAGCTCTGGCACACAACGTTATGCAATGTATCAAAACACTCATCTCTTCTATGTCTCCCAGTAGAGCCCAGAGATGTGGCCATTACCATCCCCATTTTGCACAAGAAAATAGAAAGAACTGGACATTTTAAGCGACTTATTCTTGCCCCTGCCCTTCCAAGAAAGCATTTGCTAGCTAGAGTGTCAGAATGCAAGTGAAAATCCAGACTCGCTCGCCAACCTCCGCCAAATCCTGCCCATTTTCTGTAACATCAGTGGCCAAGTTTCATCTCTTTTACGTTTTCTTAGAACTAGCGCTAACCATGTCAATTTGAGGATGCTGGTTGCCTCTCTGCATATTTCCATAATGATCATCACCATGACAGTATAGCTACCATCTATCTGGTGACTGAAGCGGCTTGATGTGGTAAGTTTTACAGTACACTAATGCTCACAGCCAACCTGTGTGGTAGGTGACATCACACACGTTAAAGATGAAGGAACGAGCTCAGGCCACATGACTCAGCCTGTGCCACTACCCCTTTTCTTGGTCTCCCTTTTGGGAAATCGTCAGTGATTAGGAGCTCTATGGTTACTGAGAGGGGACAGGGTAAGACGTGGCGTGGAGGCGGTTTCGGGCCTGATTGCAGGTGTGCTACAGGTGACGGTGCCTTGTGCCCAGTGCACACACCCCAGGACACCAAGGGGGACACCACAGTGAATCCCTCCTGGGTGCTGGCTGCACAGGCCCAGAGTGACATCTCACTGCGAGCGGCCACGTCCCTGTCACGTACGATGACCAGGCCGACCTGTCTCCTGACGGCTGCACCATGTGGTGATGGGGAGCAGAGCAATGCTGGTGAGAACACAAGGCCTCCTCCCGCGGACGCCGGCAGGAAGGCGATGGGGGGGCTGGGGAGGAAGGGGCGGCGATTAGACAGCCTGCACCTCCCAAGGAGACACTGCTGCTTTTCCTGAAGCTCAACCTGCGGCTCATCCAGTATTGGCTCTGGATCCCAAACTTCCGGTGTGATGGCTAACAAGAAATGACTCTTCCTTCCCTTCTTTCTTGAACAGAAAGGGGGTTATGTGATAAAACTGACAAGCATGGGGGACCACATGGCAGGCCTGACAAACTCAGACTGATAGCAGCCACGGCCCAGGCCGACAGCAGAGGTCAGCGCTTACCGGGCGTGAGCCCTGTCCCTGGTCTCTGCACTTAAGATCATGTGTCAGTTTTCTCTTCTGGCTCCTCGAAGACACAACTACCAGCCGAGACCACAGAACCGTCATCGCCCCCACACTCGCTCTGTGCTGTGCACTGGTAACTGTCTCCCCGTGCCGCCTTCCGTGTGACCCCCATCTCCTCGAGCCACCACCAGTGGATTTCCTGTCACCCTCCTCCTCTGACTCTAAGCTGCAAAACTGCCATTCTCGGGGTGGTCACTTAGTGAGTTATAGAAATGGGTAACCCATGTGTTGCACACCTGAAAGCAATATAATAACGTCACGTGTAATTGAAAAATAAAAAATACCGTTTTGGGAGCATTTTGCTTCCTGGCCATCATGTGTTCTCTGTGCAAGTTCTCTTCCCCCTCAGAAATCAAATCCTAAGGATTTCGCTCTTTTGTGAAATTTTAAATGAATGAATAAAACAGACTCAGAGAACAAGCTGATGGTCACCAAAGGTGAGGGAGTGGAAGGATGGGAATTAAATATGTACGTGTTCAGTAAACAGCTACAAACGAGTACTGTACGTAGCCCGTTCATTCAGTAAACTCGTAAACTGAGTTATGAAATAGTATGCGCCCAAATGTATTTTTAAAAATTCTAGGACATAAAAATGGGATTACAGACAGCAGAATGTTAATAGAGGATCCTGGGTGGTGGGATCATTGGTGACTTTTTCTACTTTATACTATTCTGAGATTTCCAAATTAACACACATTTTTGTAATTAGGAAACAAGTTTTGCAAAAGTTTTTCAAGAGACTAGAATGGGCAAAACAGAAATGTTAAGTGACATGTCAATAACCAGCTCTTCGAGAGCAAGGCAGTACGTCCCCTGAAGGGAACTGCAGACACACCCGCACCTCCCAGCCCACGAGAACTCGGGGCACACAGTCAGAACTGAGATGTGCTTTTGTTTTCTGTAACCATCAGGTTGTCAGTTTCACTTAAGAGGAAGAGTTGACGTAAGGAAAAAAGAGGGACCTGTACAACGATCACGGCTAAAAGAAAAGCAAAAGAACAAACTGACGAAGAACTATTTAGATTCATCCGTGGATCCAAAGGAAAAGTTAAAAGACAAACCTGGAATTTCTAATTGCAGGTTACAGAGTGGCTGAAACCTGTTTGAAAGTCTGGAGTCTTCGCAGTAAAAGGGTATTTTGATTTTATGCAAACGAGGCTCCTGGCCACGAAGTTTTTCTGTTGAGGCAGGTCCCTCTTAGAAAAGGGATTCTACTCAACACAGGAGACAGAGGCACCAGCCTCGCTTACCTCTGGGCAGGAGGGCTGGGCGCTTCGCGTCTGCTTGATGGCCTCTTCGTAGCGGGGAGGGTCTTTCGTCTTGGGGACGGGGCTCCCAAACAGAGAGTGCTGGATGACAAACTGCTGGGGCGCGGGGGGCGAACTAGGCTGTGGCACACAGAGGAGCACAGTCAGCTTCCTCGCCC